>NC_090415.1:14741408-15083578 GCF_036365525.1 Heterodontus francisci
GGTATAGAATATAAGAGCAGGGAGGTTGTGATGGAGCTGTATAAAACGCTAGTTAGGCCACAGCTGGAGTACTGTGTGCAATTTTGGGAACCACACTATCGGAAGGATGTGATTGCACTGGTGAGGGTGAAGTGGAGTTTCATTAGGATGTTGTCTGAGCTGGAGCATTTCGGCTATGAAAAGAGACAGAAAAGCCGAGGGTTGTTTTCCTTAGAGCAGAGAAGGCCAAGGGGGGACATGATTGAAGTATACAAAATTATGAGGGGCATTGATAGGTTAGTATGGAAGAAACTTTTCCCGTTAGTGGAGGGGTCAATAACCAGAGGGCATAGATTTAAGGTAAGGGGCAGGAGGAATAGTGAGGATTTGAATGGAAGAAAAAACGATTGGAGGGTGGCTGGAATCGAGAGCGCACTTCCTGAAGAGGTGGTAGAGGCAGCAACCCTCACAACATTTAAGAAGTATGTAGATGAGCACTTGAAACGCCACAGCATACAAGGCTACGGGCCAAATGCTGGAAAATGCGATTAGAATAGTTAGGTGCTTGATGGCCGGCACAGATCCGATGGGCCGAAGGGCCTGTTTCTGTGCTGTATGACTCTATGACTTTATGACCCTTCTCCACACCCCGCCTGCTCCCGGTGATTCTCTGAGAGACCAAAATCATTCTATCTCTGCCTTAAATGTTGAAGATGGACAACAACTCCAAGCATTCCCAGCCCTCTGAGTGCAGAAATTTCTCCAGTTCCCGTTCCAAATGATCGACCTCGGATTCTGAGACTGCACCCTTGTGTTCTCGATTTCCCAGGCAGCGGAAACAACCCCTCAGTGCCAACCCTTTCAAGCCGCTTCAGAATCTTACCTGTTTCAATGGGGTCACCTCTCGTTGCTTTAAGCTCCAGAGTATCGCCATAATTTACTCAGCATCTGATCATATGGCAACAATTCTCATCCCAGAAACCAATCGAGTGAAGCTTCTTTGTATTGCCTCAAAGCAAATATATTATTTGTTGCATACAGAGACCAAAACTGTGCACAGTGCACCAAGTGTGGTCTCACCAAAGCCCTAGACGATTGTCGCAAGAAATAGTTACTTATGTACTCCAATCCCATTGTCATGAAGGCCAACATGCCATGTGCCTTCTTAATTGCTTGTTGTACCTGTTTGTTAACTTTCTGTGTCTTTGTACGAATACATCCAAGTCTCAAGGAGCATTAACATTTAGAAGTTGCACGCCTTTCACATTGACCTCACACTTTCCCACGTTACACTTCATCTGGCAGCTTGTTGCCCACTCATTTACCTTTTTTGCAGCCTTTTTGCTTTCTCCTCACAGCTTACATTCCCGCCTAGCTTTGCATCATCACCAAATCTGGATACGCCACTTTCAGTCTCTTCAGCCAAGTCATTAATATAGATTCAAATTGCTAATCTGCAGCACTGATCCTTGTGGCACTCTACTGGTTACAGCCTGTCAACTTGAAAATGCTTTGTCTATCCCTACTTTCTGCTTCCTGCCCGTTGAACAATCATCCGTCCATACAAACATATTACTTCCAACCCCATGAGCACTGAACTTGCATTTTAACCTTTTACGTGGCAATTCTATAGAATGTCTTTTTGAAATCCAAGTATACGACACATAGTAACTCCCCTTTATCTCCCCTAACAGTTACATCCTCAACAAACTCTAGTAAATTTGTCAATCACGATTTCTGTTTCTTAAAACCATGTTGACTCTGTCTGATCATGTTATGAATGTCTACGTGTATTGTTAAGACGTCCTTACTGATAGATGCCAGCATTTCCTGTGTGCCTGATGTCTGGATAACTGGTCTGCAGTTTTCCTGTCCCTCCATTCTTGAATAAAGTTGTTACATTTTTAAGTTTCAGTTGGTGTTACCTGGATAAAGGTGAGACAGAGGACACCCGACAGGTCTTACCATGGGATTCTTGACCAAGTTAGACTTACAAGGTACAGATTCAAGTTTTGTGATCCAGTCAGAACGATTATTAGGCTTACCTAACATATACAAAGCTAACACTTAACAACGGCGATAGGTTATCAGCAACGATCAACACCGGTTCCTCTTCAGAGGTCGCTGGGCCCTAGACTTCTCTCCTTCTTCTTCTCATGTTGTGTTTTGTTCACTGTAGTCTATCTTCTCGTTCTACGTGTATCCTGTAACACCCTTTCTTTTACACTTCTTGGGGTGCTGGGATCTTACCATATTAGGTTATGAATTGTTCCAGGTATCCTAATTGGTCCTGGTTGACATCATTGTTGGACCCATGTTAGTTAATGCTTCAAACTATACACTTTACAGATGTTTCCTGGTTCTTTTTATTTTATCAAGGATCGTAAATGCCAGATTATTGCTGATACTAAACATTTTGTCAATTCTGCAGTTTCACACTTATCTCATCTCGACCCCTGTAAGGACTCTTCAGCCCATCTCTCCCACTGTTCTTACACAAAGGTTTAAACAGAGTATGGCCTTGAGAAAAAAAACACTTCATGATAAAGCAGGCTTTATTTCAACTAGACTTCAATGCATTAGTGTACATAGCATATAATTAGTACTATTTGTTTAGCTGTCCTTAATTTTTCAGAAACGTAATATATGTCCATAGCTTTTACAATGTGAGCCCCTCTGCAGCTGCATGACCTCCCCTTTCCATTTTAGGCTACATGCAGTTCCACACACAAGCACATCTCAACATTGACAAAATGTCATATTTCAGCGATTCTGACCGTCATGCTTTGCAATCCAGCCTTGCCATTACATTCAGCCTTAGAAAAAAGTATTAAAAAGTTACTCATAAAATTAAGTTGCAAATTCTCTACACCTTATAGTCCCCACCTAGAGAATGAAGTATTCATGTACTGATTCCTCGCGCCATCTACAAACGCCTTATCAATCGTCATAATCCCCTATTTGCGGTCCTTCAATCAGATTAGAATAGAAGAGCCTTGATGTACCTGCGATCAATAAACATTGTCTCAAATCTTTCATGATCGTTCCTGCACAGAAGACACTTTGCTCACCAAAGGACTCAATAACCTCTTCGAGACAGGGGAGGCTCTCTTTAGGAATAAGATACTGTTTACTGATAGACTGGGCCATTAATACATCCCTATCAGTCATCCACAATCATCTTTAGATGTGGCGAAAGCGGAGGAGGGCTGTTGAATCAGACTTGTGAGTCTGGGTGAGCTGGGATGTTGTAACGAATCACTCCCCAGACAACACCGTCTATCCCTGGTTGTCGTATATAAATTCCCATTACCCCCAAAGAATAGAGACAACAGTAGATTAATTGGGATGCACCAAAGCCTGGGCCCTATTGGCGCTGGATTCAGCAAAGCAACCCTTACACACTGCGAGTTGACATGCAGGGTCTGAGGTACGAGCAATTGTCACAGTGGTTCCAGCGTCCACCAGCATAAATTGTTGTTGGCACCGGGACAGCATAACGGTGATCACTAGCCATCCATTCTCATCACGTCTGAACCCCACTTCAGGCCATGTGTTTGTGGGGCTGTCTCCTTCAGAGGGGGTATCCCCCTTGGCCTCTACTGACTGTCCCGAAGCCTGAGCCATCTGACCGTCAGTGCTCTGGGTCGGTCATGAACCTCTGCATAATGGTTGGCAATTTATCTACATTTTTAGTGGTATTTCCCAATCTGGTGGCTAGAGTCTGTATCTGGTTTGTAAGCGTATATTGGTGGAGGGGCGAATAATGAGCTAACTCTTGACGTGATGTTGGCCTACCCACAAGTATAGAATGACCCTAATTTTTAAGGCACTATTTTCGGTACTTCACTGCGCAGACAGCTGCTTTCTTGGGCATCAATGTCTTAGACAGAAAAATCAGGTTGTTTTTACATTTTGGAGGAGGTGAGCCCACTAGGTCATACGAACGACTGCATAACCCAGGGTAGATCGCAAGCCCAGCTGAATATTCATAGCGTGTTGACCTTTTGTCATGAAACACCTTAGAAATATGTAAGCTCATTGAGGAGGGAGGGGGGGTGGGGTTGATCTGCGTGTAGCTTATTTTTATACTTGAGTGAATGGCACTCCCCACTTAAAAATCATTCCATTCAAAAAATTCCTCTTTCTTTCTTTTTTTGCTGAAGAGATGTTCATTCTAAATTATTGTGATGTTGAAAGTTCCGTTTCAAGTAACATATCATACATAAAATTAAACGATTCGACAGCTATCTCTTTACCTATATTAATTTTGTGCATCGTTCTTACTAAGTACTAGATCTAGCCCTCAGTTGTCTTAATCAAGATTCCATATCCTTCTTTATGTCAAGCGCCCAACAATTTTACCCCTCTGACAGGTACCATTCTATCCTGATTTTAAAGTCAGTTTCTCTATGGAGTATGCAGCAATGCCTTGATAGTTTAAACTGTTTTCTCACTCCACTGGTCACTTTAACCATTTCCTGTCGTACTGTGTCAAGTAGTGAAGCATGTCTGAGACCCGTCCAGTTGTGCAAGTCATCATGCATTTTGCATGTTATTTATTTTAACACGTGGCAAATTACGTTTCCACACTTACACCGGAGTCCCGACATCAAGTCACATATTCTTAACTCTCCATTGATCATATCACACGATCAAGGGTGGGGGGTGCGTTGTATGAGGTCTTTGATTATTTCCCACTGCATGGTCCTGCTATAGTAGTCAGACTAGCCAATGAATTTAAAACAAAATCGGCAATGGTGCAAGTATCTCCAAGAGAAAACTACTAAATGCAATTTCTAACCAAATGTCCCTAACTCTTCCAATTCATATTCTTTAGTTTGATTTTTCCTGCCTCTGTCACTCACACTCATCACTTAGTCTCATGCAGTTTTAAACATCCCATTAGTTCCTATTCTATCTCATTTATGAAACCTGGAGGAACGTTACAGTCCAATATTCATATTACCTTTTAAACAGAAATCAAACAGTTCTATTTGATTCCAGGCATCAGCATAGGCTGAATTTTTACAGCTCGCCACCGATCTCAGCAGCGAACTTCAAAAATGGCGCAGCATATGCGTCAGATGTGCTCCCCCAGCCTCCACGATATTTAGTGTGCTGGCTCATTTACATGGAGAGTGCATGTGCTCTGTCCCCGGCAATGGCATCCGGCACCGGCACACAGGCGCTGGTGCCATTAATAAAGGTTTGCAGGCCTTTCCCAGGCATTTTAATTTTTAAAGTACACGGTTCTTCAGAAAATATGATCAAATTGTATTCAAAGTTCCAAGCACCTGTCATACCCACCCCGTTATGACTAATAGGTTTATTAATTGCCCACGCCCCCAACAAATCTTTTCTTCCGATCCCGAACTTCTCCCACCTCACCATCTTTAGTAACTTTGACCTTCAATCCCTTCCCACCATCCCATAAACCAATAGCAATGGTATTCCTCGGTCCTCCCTTCCTTTGCTGAACACTTCACTCCTCTCCCTCCTCACCAGCGGGCCGCCTCGGATCTCCCCGGCATCGGGTAGCGTGGCAGGCCTGTCATGGAAGTATTTTCAGGGTCCCCCCACCACAAACCCGGATGTTGGCGGGGGGGGGGGGGGGGCGTCTAAAATATCTTAAATAAAAGCAGCATACTGCGGATGCTGGAAATCTGAAATAAAAACAAGAAATGCTGGAACCACTCAGCAGGTTTGGCAGCATCTGTGAAAAGAGAAGCAGAGTTAACGTTTCGGGTCAGTGACCCTTCTTCGGAACTCCCAGGGTCACTGACCCGAAACGTTAACTCTGCTTCTCTTTTCACATATGTTCTAAAATATCTTGTTTGTTGTTTTTTTTTTATCACAAGTATATTTTATTTTCTTATAAGTAGCTTGCTAAGTTACACTGACCATTTTGCATTACAAATTATTCCAAATTGAAATAACAGTGTTATTGGGCTGGCAGGTTTTGTTACTGTTCAATTTATTTATCCCCAAAGGAAATCTTTATTTATATAAGTAAGCACCACCTAGACTGCCTTGCTATCAGGTATTTTTTTAAAACTAAAATTTGATTATCTCCTTAGATTTCAGGTAAATGTTGCCTTTGAGCGCTTGAAATAGCTAGCCATATTAATTCATTTTAATCGATTCAAATCTCAAAAAGAATTATCCCCAGGACTGATGATTTAATATTTCCAGCTGGCTTCAATATCTATCCTTCTAAAATTATGTTCCTTGGAAGATAACAAATGGCTTGAACGGCTTAAGGCGAAGTCTTTGTGTGGCAAAACCTTTCGTCCAAAGCGCCATCATGCTGTGACATTTGACGTATGCAGATAAATTCTTAAAAAAAATAAACTTCGAAATCTCTTGTGGTAGGATCTGTATGCATGTTGTCCTGACCATTGTTGTCTGCTGTAAAAATCACAACGAATCCATTTGGTCCTACTCAAAATCCCATGGGCTAATTTGTCCAAACAAATGTGCTAATTTAGGAACTTACATTTTATTAACGTCCAATACGAACATTTACACTCAGAAATATGAAATGTCTGTGGCAAATTCAATGAGAAAAAAAAATCTTGCCAGCACAAAGGTTAAATGGCTCTGCTCATTTTCAAAGTGGTGGAGCAAAATATTCCTACTTTATGCAACTTTTATTTTCAAACTAAACTTCCCCAATTGCAAAAGAACTAATGAAACTCAATTTTCAACAGATTTTCCAAATGCTCTTTTTTTTGTATCCTTAGGCATTGGAAACAATAAAAATCATGAGTAACATTATCATCTTCAATAGAAAACATCTCCATTAGGGAAGACAATATTTTAGATTAAACATTGTGGCCACTAATGACATTTCAGTCTTCCAAACTTAACAGGGTAATCGTAATAATCGTAAATTAATACAGACCAATGCTTATTAACCACACACTGAACAGAATAGCAAGAGGTTTTTTTGAGAAAGATGATGTAATATAACTATAAACATGGAACAAGCTAAATAAAAGGTTAGCGTTCACAATTAAATAAACCCTTCAATATTCTTACAACAAAAGAAAAAAAAACATTGCCAATCTGAATTTCTGCAGTCGAGAGCGCAAGCAGGCACAGATATGAAATAACACAGGAACTGAGTGCCAGTGCTGGCAAGCCCTCTTAATCATGAACACCGAGTTGGCGTCCGATATCTTGATCGATTCATTACCTCCCGTACCGAACCAAATTCTGTCCTGGTGGTAGTCTATGCTGGTTCCCAAGATCCACACGTAAGTAACAAAAATAAAATCAAATTCTCATTCATCGAAAAGAGAAATTATGATTAATTTCTAACAGTAGTTTTAACCATTGCTTTGGAGGTTTTAACTTAGCTATTCTCCTGGACAATCTTAAAAAAAAAGAAAGCATTTACCATCAGTCTGAGGGATGGTTTCACTTCCGTTTTTTAATTTTCCATTGAGTAACACATTTTTGATCTTCACTATGGGTATTATTTTATTATCAGTTGCCTTTGAAATCTATTTCAATTCCTCAGATTTAAAATTCACTCTTGAGTGTGGTCCGCTTCTCTGCGGGGTTGGTGTACTCCCTGAAATCCACCACGTGCATGCTGTAGTTGTTGTTACACATCAGTTTAGGAACAATTAGTTTGATTCAATTCTTGTTTCAATTGATGTATTGCATGACTAGCTTGGAGAACCATAAGGTTCTCTTGTTGCAGATATACCTTAAATGGCACACAGAATCTCAAATTAACTTGCTTTCAGAATAGGCAGAAATGTAGTGAACTGAGCTGTAAGCAAATATTATGTCCTCATGTCTTTGGAGTAGGACTTAAGCACTCAATCACTTGGACTGAGCAACAAAACTCCTACCACTGTAAAAGGCATAGGCTAGTCTGCTTGTTGATATTGTTAATGTGCACAGAATTCAAGGGAGATTTGCAGCATACAGGGCAATATGATGGATGGATGGATAAAGAGATGTTTGGATGACCAGATAAATATACAAATAGATAGATCGATAGATAGATAGATAGATAGATAGATAGATAGATAGATAGATAGATAGATAGATAGATAGATAGATAGATAGATAGACAGACAGACTGTCATAGCAAGATTTGGAAATCGTAATCCCCAGGGGTATGTTCTGGTTCCTCAATTTCTCACCTTAGTTATTAGTGACTCAGAAGTATGAATGGAGAGATGTAAATTCATTGTTTTGTGTATAGATTGCAGTCAATTATGAGGGTTAGCAAGTAGTGCTGGAAGTCTCAAAGAGACATGGTCAGATGAATTGAGTGGTTAATTCCCTGCTGGATTAAGTTCAGTTTGCGAAAGAAGGATCTCATCCACGTTTTATTCCCACCCCCCCAATAAAGATAAAGAGGAATATTTCCCAAAAAGCAATAAACGAAAGACTAGGGAGCAAGGAGATTTCGGAAAAAAACAGAAATAATGCTGTATATCCTCACCAGGCACCAGCATTTATGGAAAGACAAATAGAGTTACCGCTTCAGGTCTATGTGACCTTTCATCAGAGATTTCGGAGCTCAAGTGCTCAATCGTTAAAATAAAAAAAGAGGTACAAGAAAACAACCAGAAATGCTGGGGGAATGATACATTGGTGCCAAGCGGCCTGGAAAACAACGTATGGAAGCTATGTGACAGTGAGACAGAGCTCTGATTAGACCCCATCTCGAGTACTGCTTTCAGCTTTAGTCACGACGCCGAACATCTTAGCGTTGCAGCCTAGATGTATCATAATAAGGCTGGGGCTTAGACGGTTGCCTTGTAAGGACATTTTTCATGACTTTGCTTGCATTTCCTGAAGTGTAGAGGATTGAGAGGTTGTCTATGGCAGATGCTTGAGACAATCTCATGAAGCAAAAATCGTGTTGAAGTCAAGTGGGAAAGTTATGAACCAGAGGCCATTATCGCAAGATAAGTGCCAGACCGTTTAGCAGCTACATCAGGACAGACACAACATGCCATGGATGCTGGGTGACTTTGAACTTTTCAGACTATGCTGGATAGTTTTGGTTCGGTAAGGATATTCAGGGAAATGAGGTAAAGGAAGATAGACAGAGTTGAGATGCATTAAGACATAATGTAATTGAACTTTGAGCGTCCCCGAGAGTCTGAATGGCATAGTCTCCTATTTCTGACTGTATTGTTACATTTCGCACGGTGTAATGGCTGTTGATCGCTGATTTAATAATAGAATATAGAGAACATCTTGTTTAGTTTAGTTTAGAGATACAGCTCTGAAACAGGCCCTTCGGCCCACCGAGTCTGTGCCGACCATCAACCACCTATTTATACGAATCCTACACTAATCACATCTTCCTACCACATCTCCACCTGTCCCTATATTTCCCTGCCACCTACCTATACTAAGTGCAATTTATAATGGCCAATTAACCTATCAACCTGCAAGTCTTTGGCATGTGGGAGGAAACCGGAGCACCCGGAGGAAACCCACTTGCTTTTTTTTTTAGCGATACAGCACTGAAACAGGCCCTTCGGCCCACCGAGACTGTGCCAACCATGAACCTCCCATTTATACTAATCCTACACTAATCTCATATTCCTACCACATCCCCACCTGTCCCTATATTTCCCTGCCACCTACCTATACTAAGTGCAATTTATAATGGCCAATTAACCTATCAACCTTGTTATATTCCGTTGCCCTGACCTATAATTATATATTCCCTGTATTCTTTCAGAACCCGTGTTGTGACAACCAGTGTCAACTATCCGGAGCACAGGGAAGTTTATCACATTTACTGATGTGGTGCACACGAATGGATAAGCAGAAGATAAATACAGCCGATGATGGAAGGCTGAAGTAAAAACAGAAAATGCTGGAGATACTCAGCAGATATGGTAGCATCTGTGGAGTGTAAAAGAATAAATAAACAGGTCGTTTCAGGTCGCTTCATGATATTAGAAGTATATTCTTTGAGCTGAACAGTTTTAGAATCATATAGAGAAGAAACAAAGAAGATGGCGATGCTGCAGCTCACACCTCTTTGAAACAGCTATCATTTAGGCTCCCACCACTTCCGTTTTACCAGGGTCAGTCATTCATTCCCAATTCCCTTTAAAAAATACAATCTAATCAGCTATGATCACACTTTCAGACAATGAATTTCAAACTCGCTGCTTTGAAGAAATCCTCATCTCCTCGCAGGTTCTTTTGTTTTCGTATAGTTACCACCTCTCCAGCCAGCTATAAATGTTTTTCCTCATTTACTCTATTAAATCTAATCATATTTTTGCACAGCTCTATAAAGGAGAAGAGGTCCATTTTATGTTCTAGAATTACTATGTAACTGAAGTGCCTCATCCCTGGACACAATCTGGCATATCTCCTCTGCAGCATGTACAAAGTCATGGCACCCTTCCGAAAAAGAAATGTCCAGATTTGGACCCACATTCCAAGCAATGATTTTTACAAGTGTGGTATAATATCCTTACTTTTATTATTTTAAACGTCACACTACATCTATATGTTACACAGTCGTCTTTGAGGGTTACCCTTCGCAAACTCCTCCCAGTTGCAATGGGTTGGAACTCCCAGACCATCCCAAATTCAATGTCCTCTTCGCTCATTTCTTCATGCACTAACGAGCTGAACGTCCGTGAATAGGTCAATTCCTGGTGATCCTGCTGGCATTTTACTTGTCTGCAAACCTCAACTTTCAAAACACGTTCAATCTTCGCAGACATTCCCTTTATCAGTATTCTCTGAGTACAGGACTTCCACTTTATCTGGGAGGGTGAAAACCCTGCAGGTTATGTGTTTTTTTTAAAGTGTTTGATCTATGTTCTCTGTTGTCCCGGTAACAAAGATTCTTGTTTTGTCCTTAGGCAAAATGCTTGCGAGGTCATCTGATTCTTGGACTGCATCTTAAACTTTTAAAAGTGACAGTTTTAAAAAATATAAAATGTTACAAAGTCCAGCGTTCATAATACAAGTATGCCTTAAATGTCTAGGAATTCTTGATGTAGAATACTTTGCTCACTATACGTCTATTCATAAAACCCAACATTCTGTATCCCTTTTCCTTTACGAGATAAATGAAATTGTCCTGAAACTTTTACAATTGCCTGCTTGAGATCCCATGTCTCACTGTATTTCCTGGTGCTTTAAAATCATACCACTTAATGTTCATAACATTTCTTTATACTTCCTTCAAACATACATTGCTCCATATTCATCTGCATTAAATTTCAGTTGTCATATATCTAGCCATTTGAAATTAAGCAGTTTATACGCAGATTATAAATATATTTCAAAAATAACAGTAATCTCAGTTTATTTTCGGTCTAGTGTAATCGTGCAACCTGCAGGATATTAAGTGACCAAAGTCTGACTGAATGCTACCTGTTCCTTTCAAAGGAAGACCAAGACTCTGGAAGAACGGTGTCAGAGATGCATACCTGCATTTGAGTGATAGTTCTTGCTTTGTCTTTTCCAATGGTGCAAGCTACACGATATTATATTATTCTTGCTGAATCATACAGTTTCCTTTCCAAACAAAGGAGAGGCTTTGGGAGAACAGAATTAGGGGCAAATTAGTGCTATTTGTACTTGTCCTGTCATCCAGAATCGTCGTGCATTGAGAAGGAGGCTGCAGTAGATTTGAAGAGTCGGTTATCAGTGCTGGAAAAAGGTGAGCAAGCCTGCATACAGCTGTTGCTCCCATCATATGTTTCGTAAGTTTGGATGAATAAAATGGTAACTGCTACGGGGAGGTAGTTGGGGTAGATACTGAGGGAGATGTGAAATTGACGACGGAGGTGAATCAGTCAACAAGGAAACGACTGAGTGTCTGGCAATGTTAGGGAAATTTTGCTTACATTACTCCTTCAAAAAGGAGTTATTTCCAGACTTAAAAAAGATGTTTTGAGGAAATGGAAGTTAGAAATCTTCCACATTGAGTTGCATGATGCAACAATTAAACAACATCACAGCCAAATTCAGAAAAAAAAATTGGAAACACACAATAATTCTTTTGCAACGTCCGAAAAGTTCTGCATGCAGAATTGCAACACATTTAGGGCATGATGATGTTATGAACGCTGGACTTTTTAAAATGATTATGTTTAAAAAAATACTTTGATTTTTTTCAAGTTTAAGATAATGTCTGAGAAGTCAGGTGACCTCACAAGCACTCTGCTGAAGGACAAGGCAGACATCTTGGTTACCAGGACAACAGAGAACACAGATCAAATAATTTTTTTTAACTGAAACAAACAGAGATTGCCAGGGTATAACACCTGAAGAACAATGTTTTTCACCGTCCCAGCCTTTTGGATCGTAAAAATGGAGTCAGTGATTCTGAGGAGGCAAATGTGCATGGCATCTGTAAAAACTTGGAAACAATAGAATGCCCAGGCGGTTATTTAGAACATAGAACATTACAGCGCAGTACAGGCCCTTCGGCTCTCGATGTTGCGCCGACCTGTGAAACCATCTGACCTACACTATTCCATTTTCATCCATATGTCTATCCAATGACCACTTCAATGCCCTTAAAGTTGGCGAGTCTACTACTGTTGCAGGCAGGGCGTCCCACGACCCTACTACTCTCTGAGTAAAGAAACTACCTCTAACATCTGTCCTATATCTATCACCCCTCAACTTAAAGCAATGTCCCCTCGTGTTTGCCATCACCATCCGAGGAAAAGGACTCTCACTATCCACCCTATCTAACCCTCTGATTATCTTATATGTCTCTATTAAGTCACCTCTCCTCCTCCTTCTCTCTAGCGAAAACAACCTCAAGTCCCACAGACTTTCCTCGTAAGACCTTCCCTCCATACCAGGCAACATCCTAGTAAATCTCCTCTGCAGCCTTTCCAAAGCTTCCACATCCTTCCGATAATGCGGTGACCAGAACTGCACGCAATACTCCAGGTGAGGCCGCACCAGAGATTTGTACAGCTGCAGCATGACCTCGTGGCTCCGAAACTCGATCCTCCTACTAATAAAAGCTAACACACCATATGCCTTCTTAACAGCCCTATTGATCTGGGTGGCAACTTTCAGGGATTTATGTACCTGGACACCACGATCTCTCTGCTCATCGACACTACCAAGAATCTTCCCATTAGCCCAGTACTCTGCATTCCTGTTACTCCTTCCAAAGTGAATCACCTCACACTTTTCCGCATTACACTCCATTTGCCATCTCTCAGCCCAGCTCTGCAGCCTATCTATGTTCCTCTGTAACCTACAACATCCTTCGGCACTATCCACAACTCCACCGACCTTCGTGTCATCCGCAAATTTACTAACCCACCCTTCTACACCCTCATCCAGGTCATTTATAAAAATGACAAACAGCAGTGGCCCCAAAACAGATCCTTTGCGGTACACCACTAGTAACTAAACTCCAGGATGAACATTTTCCATCAACTACCACCCTCTGTCTTCTTTCAGCTAGCCAATTTCTGATCCAAAGCTCTAAATCACCTTCAATCCCATACCTCCGTATTTTCTGCAATAGCCTACCGCGGGGAACCTTATCAAATGCCTTACTGAAATCCATATACACCACATCCACGGCTTTACCCTCATCCACCTGTTTGGTCACCTTCTCGAAAAACTCAATAAGGTTTGTGAGGCACAGCCTACCCTTCACAAAACCGTGCTGACTATCACTAATGAACTGATTCTTTTCAAGATGATTATAAATCCTGTCTCTTATAACCTTTTCCAACATTTTACCCACAACCGAAGTAAGGCTCACAGGTCTATAATTACCAGGGCTGTCTCTACGCCCCTTCTTGAACAAGGGGACAACATTTGCTATCCACCAGTCTTCCGGCACTATTCCTGTCGACAATGATGACATAAAGATCAAGGACTAAGGTTCTGCAATCTCCTCCCTGGCTTCCCAGAGAATCCTAGGATAAATCCCATCTGGCCCAGGGGACTTATCTACATTCACACTTTCCAAAATTGCTAACACCTCCTCCTTGTGAACCTCAATCCCATCTAGCCTAGTAGTCTGTATTCTCCTCGACAACATTTTCTTTCTCTACTGTAAATACTGACGAAAAATATTCATTTAACGCTTCCCCTATCTCCTCTGATTCCACACACAACTTCATTTGATGCCAGGCTTCTGGACTTTGCATAATGGAAAGGGAAAATGATCTATTGACGTTTTATTCCAGTTAAATGTAACAATTTTTCTGAAGGCACAGACAGAAGACAAGCACTTGGCAGCCTCAGAGCAGACTGAAAGAAAGGAAGACAGCTGCAGTGGCAGCCTCTATGGACAGAGAAATGAAAACTTGCTCACAGAGAATAACGATAAAGTGAAAAGCTGTGAAGTGAAGCCTGGCTAAGGTGTAAAGCTAAAACCTGAACCGTGTCCGACCTGACAACAGCCAATCAAAACCCAACCAGAGTCTTTTTTTTTTGATGCCCAACACGACTCGAAAATCTCAAGCATATTAATGAAACAGAAAAAAAAATGTGGACTAAAAATAAAACAATACCACCAGCTCATGGGAACGGCACTTAGTAGTGCAATTGGGAAATCTATATCAGTAGTACTTTGTCAGAGAGTTCCCAAACTCTGT
This sequence comes from Heterodontus francisci, assembly GCF_036365525.1. Lineage (NCBI taxonomy): Eukaryota > Metazoa > Chordata > Chondrichthyes > Heterodontiformes > Heterodontidae > Heterodontus > Heterodontus francisci. The sequence goes on from NC_090415.1 coordinate 14,755,991, forward strand.
TAGGGTGCCGAAGGTAGACAAGATGAATCAACAAGTGTGAGAATGTGACATCCACATTACGCTTCCATTGTAAACAGTTTAGGAAACCATTCATGGTGCTGTCAGAGAGCTCAACCAACTTTTTGTCTGTTTTATATCCACTGCTACTTCTTTCTTTGTCTACAATATTGAGGAAGGATGCACTTGTAGCATTTATTGCATTAAGGTCCCTGTACAATTTGAGTCGATACAGAGGAAAATTTCCAGCTTGCAATCTTATGTGAATGCCGCAGGAAGACTAGCTGGCCCATCAAAACTGTCTCACACCAATATCGCTGGACCATCACGGCTAAACACTTCTTCTTTCTCCCTAACCCACCTATAAATCTACTAGGAGTGGCACAAAAAAACATAATAACCCTGGGCCAACGTGGGGAAAAATCTCAGCAAACGTCCTCGCCAATGCCCTGCTACCCTGGCTTTCCAAAACCTGTCCAGGAGATTACATGGACCACGTTTTACCTATAAAGAAACGTATCTCCTATATGACACAATCTTTCTCACAGACAGGAACAGATCGAGCTCCCTCTTGCAGCCACTGAGAAGGTCAGCACCCACTACACCAGCTGACAATGTATTCACGAGGCTCTACATTCTCTGGGAAAAGAACCAGCTAACAGACGTGATCTGATATGCGTTTAAAAAAAAAAAGCTCAGCGATGGGCGGCACAGTGGCGCAGTGGTTACCACTGCAGCCTCACAGCTCCAGTGACCCGGGTTCGATTCCGGGTACTGCCTGTGTGGAGTTTGCAAGTTCTCCCTGTGTCTGCGTGGGTTTCCTCCCACAAGCCAAAAGAATTGCAGGTTGATAGGTAAATTGGCCATTATAAATTGTCACTCGTCGAGGTAGGTGGTAGGGAAATATAGGGACAGGTGGGGATGTTTGGTTGGAATATGGGATTAGTGTAGGATTAGTATAAATGGGTGGTTGATGTTCGGCACAGACTCGGTGGGCCGAAGGGCCTGTTTCAGTGCTGTATCTCTAATCTAATCTGATGGAGTTCTCTCTGCAATTTTACTTGTCTGCTACTGTGCAACAATCAGTTGGTCCCTAATGGGGCAAAGGCTTGCTTTTGAAAATCAATCAACATTAGTTCTACAGCCATTATAGCTTGTTTGAAATGATCAGCATTTGATGGGAAAATATTGCATTAATAATGCTACATTGTTCAATGCCTTCAAATGGTTTTGACATGAACCGAAGTTTCTAGAAATAGCCAACTCTGTATTCACTCCCTGGAACAGAATACCAGCCCTTTAGAATCAGAGGAATACTTCATTTAAGGAACACAAATTATTAGTTTGACTAATATAGACTGTAACGGCAGATTAATATGCCAGGGTGTTTTAATTCATTACTGTGGAAGATTTAGAATTGATACTTGGATGGCCAGTGTTAATTATTCAACCTCCATCCCCCGCCCCCACCAACCCCATATTCAAGATAAAACACAATGTGCACAATGCCAATTAACGTCTAGACTAGATACAATAATTATTGGTTCTATGCATCTTCATTTTTAATATTTGCATTTGAAACACTGGATTATCAAAACTGAGATAACTTGGGTATAAGTTAGTGTCTCATCCACTCAGTAATGAGAATTAAGTAAGTTGGATCCTGCATTTTGGCTTTTCACATAATTCCTAGTGAATTTTGTCCACAACATCCATTGATGTGGTCAGTGACACTCGCTTTCAATCATAATGTGGCAGCTTTCCAGATGTACATCACACAACAGCTGCAATAAGACTTTCTATATAATCAATCCCATCACGGAATTTCGTGGTAGACTAATGTTTTTGTCTTCTTTCAATAACTGGGTAGATCGAATTCTTGAAATTGTTTGCCTTTTTTAAGTTAAGAAAAATCATCAACATGCTTACAACCAGGTGGTCTGGACAGGGCACTGCAGCTATTTTTCCAATTCCGTTCTTGCAATGTTAAAGCAAACAAGTTCATGAATTATATTATAAGAATGTGTTATGAATAAAATGAGTCATTAGTATTCCTTCAGTGGCTAATTTTAACTCGCATGACTGTCACTCAAATTATCCACTAAATGTCATATCATTTGGCAGCCCCTATAATTGAAATATGAATGGACCGTATAATCCACTCCTGGGTTTCCTTTGTGCAGAAAAGGCAGCCTCTAATGTGTGTTGTTGAACTTTATACTCTGAACTCATTTTGAATACAATTTTCAAGTGTTTTAATAAGTAAAGAAAATACCTCCCTTTGTAATTTGGGGTCCAGCATTCAGGTCCCAGCAAGGGGGTTGGGGGCGGGGAGGGGGGCGGGGGGGGGGGGGGTTGCTGTTGTTTGCTGTGTGCAGGCAGCGCTATTGCCCTGTTAACTGCCATTGTCGCCTGGGGGTCCCTCTGTGGGACACAAAGTGCCCAAAATTGAGGCTTCCCAGGAGCCCGCTTGATGGACGCCAGGTTTCACTGGGCGTTCTCCCCATATGGCAGCGAGCCTCCTACCAGCTGGTAAAATGCCAACAGAGGCAGGAAGAAGGCCTTAATGGGCCACATAAGTGGCTCAATTGGATTCCAGGCAGGTGGGTCATCAGCCAGTTTTGCCGCTGCTACCAAGATGGCATGGCAGCAGGAAGACAACTGACACTCCACCCGACTCCTTCCTGCACCATTTTGCCTGCCTTGCCCACTCCCAGCCTTTACACCAAAGAGATGGCAAAATTAATTGCGTTAGATTAGTGTTGCAACATGTTGTCACTCATCGGCCACCAGCAGCAAGAAATGTGGATTCTGACCACAGGAGAAAATTATCAGCAATTCTGAAGCGCCAAGCTTCAGTTAAGGGAGCTCACAACTGTGAAACTCTGCAGCTGCAGCGTTATTAGCTCTTTCCTGCCTGTTTCCATTGGTTCTTGTCATATTCCCACATTCCACTCAGAAGGGTGCATTGGATGGAGAAAAGTTTAATAGAATTATGTACTGTTCAGAGCAAACAACATTGACCATTCGTGACACCTGTCACAAGCGAATTTGGTACCACTGACAAGAATTTGAAATAACATAAAACTCTCAACATTAAATTGTTTTCTTGGCACTGTCGCTCACATTCACATCATCCGAGCAGAATTCAGCAGCGCAAACTGCATGCCAGCTCACAATTATTAGGCAGGGATGACGAAGGAGACACAATTCCTCATGGAACTGTACCATCATACAGCCCGTACCAAGGCAATTCGGCCACTCCTTCATGTGCTGCCCCACGATAGAAATATCCACCTATTCCCCCTCACCTATTATTTCAGTAAAGCCTTCCCTATGTTTCCTTTCCAAGTATACAGCCACCTGCCGTTTGTAAGATAAGAGTGAATCTGCTTTCAGTTCATTTTGAGACAGTGAATTCCATATCAAACAAACTGATTGAGTGAAAATGTCTTTATCTCCCCCCCCCATTTCTTACATAATTTTCTGACTTTATGTAGATGAGACCATGTGTCTTTTTCCCTTCCTGCACCACGTTTAAAATGATCCCATTTAGTTTACCCTGTCTCTTCACATCTCTCCTTCCAAAATACATTATTTCACACTTGTATGTATTTATGCTATCTGCCATGTGCCTGCCCGTGTCACGGACTGTCCAAGTCATCCTGAAGTCTAAAAGCCCTCACCGTCCTTACATTTCTGAATTTCCTATCAGCTACAAGCTTTGTAATTATGCCTTTATACCCCAAACCGTGCACTGGGTGGGTCTGTTATGATATTATCTCCACAGGGATAGTGACTCAGAGGGTCTCTTATTATGGGGTCTCCACGAGGAGAAACACCGAGTGTGTCTGTTATTATAGTATCTCCACAGTGAGGGTTAATGCGTGGTTCTGTTATTACTGGTTCTTCGCAGGGAGCGTGACTGAATGGCTCTGTTAGTATCAGCACAATGGGAGTGTCTGAGTGGATCTGTTATTATAATATCTCCACAGTGAGAGCCACTGAGTGAGTCTGTAATTACATTATTTCCCCTGGGCGTGTGACGAAGTGGGTCTGTTATTATAGTGTTTTCACAGTGAGAGTGACTGAGTGGGGCTATTATTATTATTATATCCCTGCGGCGAGAGTCATGAGTGGGTCTGTTTTTATCGTATCTCAACAGGGAGAGTCACTGAGTGGCCCTGTTATTATAGAGTCTGCACAGGGAGAGTAATTGAGTGGGTCTGTTATTTTAGTATGTACACAGGGAGAGTGACTGGGTGGGTCTGTTATTACAGTATCTCCACAGAGAAATTCGCTGAATGTGTATGTTATTTTATTATCTACACAAGGAGAGTCACTGGGTGGGTCTATTACTATAGTATCTCCACAGGGAGAGTGACTGAGTGGTTCTGTTATTATAGTTTCTCCAAAGGGAAGTTCTCTGAATGGGTCTGTTATTTTAGTACCTACACAGGGAGAGTGACTGGGTGGGTCTGTTATTCTCGTATCTCCACAATGCCCTGCCTTTGAGTGTGGTGGAGGCAGGATCAATTGAGGCAATCAAGAGTTAATTTGATTGCTTTGCGAAATGGAAGAAGGTGCAGTGTTATGGGGAGAAGTTGGGGCACTGGCACTAGGTTAATTGGTCGTTCAGAGTGCCAGCAAAGACACGATGGGTAGAATGGCCTCCTTCTGTGCTGCAAAAATTCCGTGATTCTGTGACAATCTTTGCTTAACTGACATGCACATGATTTTTCGAACATGCAGCACTAACTGGGGAATGTCCAGCACTGGGGCACAGGTGGCTCCATACCTCAGGGTTTAGAGCTGGTCTTGTAAATGAGAGGCTGTGAGTTCAAATAACCACTGGGTCTTGAAAGCATTTTGTTAAGGTTTTAAGTTCACCTTCAAAAAGCAAATCATTTCCCTTTTATTTTCTAAATAGTTCCAAGGCCAACGTGGGAGAAAGAGGCTCTCTGCTTCTCAATTTCTCCATCTGTCACTATCTGCTCTCTCTCTCACCTTCCCCCTCTCTCTGTTACCAGAGGACGGAGATTGAATATAGAAACATGCAAACATTTCTGCACAGTAGGAGGCCATTCAGCACATCATGTCCGTACTGGCTGAAACATTTTATTTATTCTACTCTCAACTTCCAGCTCTTGGCATTAATTGGCCAAAGAGACAGTGAGAAAGGAGCTGAGGATGTCTTTTTTTCATATCCAGTTATAGTCGATAACAAGTAAGCATAGAATTGTTCATTGTACAAAATACTTTAACATTTTAACTATAAGTGTTAGTTGTTGTGATCTGGAATGCGCTGCCTGAATGGCTGCTGGAAGCAGATTCAAAGAACAAAGAACAAAGAACAGTGCAGCACAGGAACAGGCCATTCGGCCCTCCAGGCCTGCACCGATCTTGATGCCTGCCTAAACTAACACCTTCTGCACTCCCGGGGTCCATATCACTCTATTCCTTCCTATTCATATATTTGTCAAGATGTCTCTTAAACGTCGCTATCGTATCTGCTTCCACCACCTCCCCTGGCAGCAGGTTCCAGGCACTCACCACCCTCTGTGTAAAAAACTTGCCTCGCATATCCCCTCTAAACTTTGCCCCTCGCAGCTTCAACATCTGTCACCGAATAACTGGCTCTTCCATCCTGGGAAAAAGCTTCTGACTATCCACTCTGTCCATGCCGCTCATAACTTTGTAAACCTCTATCATGTCGCCCCTCCACGTCCGTCCTTCCAGTGAAAACAATCCGAGTTTTTCCAACCTCTCCTCATAGCTAATGCCCTCCAGACCAGGCAACATCCTGGTAAACCTCCTCTGTACCCTCTCCAAAGCCTCCACGTCCTTCTGGTAGTGTGGCGACCAGAATTGCACGCAATATTCTAAGTGTGGCCTAACTAAGGTTCAGTACAGCTGCAACATGACTTGCCAATTTTTTTACTCTATGCCCCGACCGATGAAGGCAAGCATGCCGTATGACTTCTTGAGTACCTTATCCACCTGCATTGCCACTTTCAGTGACCTGTGGACCTGTACGCCCAGATCTCTCTGCCTATCAATACTCCTAAGGGTTCTGCCATTTACTGTATACCTCCCACCTGCATGAGCCTTCCAAAATGCATTACCTCACATTTGTCTGGATTAAACTCCATCTGCCATTTCTCCGCCCAAGTCTCCAACCGATCGATATCCTGCTGTATCCTCTGACAATCCTCATCATTATCCACAACTCCACCAACCTTTGTGTCATCCGCAAACTTACTAATCAGACCAGCTACATTTTCCTCCAAATCATTTATATATACTACAAACGGCAAAGGTCCCAGCACTGATCCCTGCGGAACACCACTAGTCACATCCCGCCATTCAGAAAACCACCCATCCACTGCTACCCTCTGTCTTCTGTGACCGAGCCAGTTCTGTATTCATCTTGCCAGCTCACCTCTGATCCCGTGTGACTCACCTTTTGCATCAGTCTGCCATGCGGGACCTTGTCAAAGGCTTTACTAAAATCCATATAGACAACATCCACCGCCCTTCCCTCATCAATCATCTTCGTCACTTCCTCAAAAAACTCAGTCAAATTAGTAAGACACGACTTCCCCTTCACAAAACCATGCTGTCTCTCGCTAATAAGTTCGTTTGTTTCCAAATGGGAGTAAATCCTGTCCAGAAGAATACTCTCTAATTGCATCCCGACCACTGACATAAGGCTCACCGGCCTATAATTTCCTGGATTATCCTTGCCACCATTCTTTAAGCAAAGGAACAACATTGGCTATTCTCCAGTCATCTGGGAGCTCACCTGTAGCCAATGAGGATGCAAAGATTTCTGCCAATGCCCCAGCAATTTCTTCCCTTGCCTCCCTCAGTCTTCCAGGGTAGATCCCATCAGGCCCTGGGGACTTATTAACCTTAATGCTTTGCAAGACACCCAACACCTCCTCCTTTTTTATATTGAGATGACTGAGACTATCTGCACTCCCTTCCTAGGCTCTTCATCCACCAAGTCCTTCTCCTTGGTGAATACTTATGCAAAGTACTCATTTAGCATCTCGCCCATTTCCTCTGGCTCCACACATAGATTCCCACCTCTGCCCTTGAGTGGGCCAACCCTTTCCCTGGTTACCCTCTTGCTCTTTATATATGTATAAAAAGCCTTGGGATTTTCCTTAATCCTATTTGCCAATGACTTTTCATGACCTCTTTTAGCCCACCTAACTCCTTGCTTAATTTCCTTCCTACTGTCTTTATATTCCTCAAGTGCTTCATCTGTTCCTAGCCTTCCAGCCCTTACAAATGCTTCCTTTTTCTTCTTGACTATGCTCACAACATCCCATGTTATCCAAGGTTCCCGAAACTTGCCAAACTTGTCTTTCCTCCTCACAGGAACATGCTGGTCCTGGATTCTAATCAGCTGACGTTTGAAAGACTCCCACATGTCAGATGTTGATTTACGCTCAAACAGCCGCCCCCAATGTAAATTCTTATGTTCCTGCCTAATATTGTTATAATTAGCCTTCCCCCAATTTAGCACCTTCACCATAGGACTACTCTTATCCTTATCCACAAGTACCTTAAAACTTATGGAATTATGGTCACTGCTCCCGAAATGCTCCCCCATTGAAACTTCGACCACCTGGCCGGGCTCATTCCCCAATACCAGGTCCAGAATGGCCCCATCCCTAGTTGGACTATCTGCATACTGTTTCAAGAAGCCCTCCTGGATGCTCCTCACAAATTCTGCCCCATCCAAGCCCCTAGCACTAAGTGAGTCCCAGTCAATATTGGGGAAGTTAAAATCACCAACCACTAGAACCCTGTTACCTTTACATCTTTCCAAAATCTGTCTACATATCTGCTCCTCTACCTCCCGCTGGCTGTTGGGAGGCCTGTAGTAAACCCCAAACATCGTGACTGCACCTTTCCTATTCCTGAGCTCCACCCATATTGCCTCGCTGCATGACCCCTCTGAGGTGTCCTCCCGCAGTTCAGCTGTGATATTCTCCTTAACAAGTAATGCAACTCCCCCACTCCTTTTACATACCCCTCTATCCCGCCTGAAGCTTCTAAAGCCTGGAACATTTAGCTGCCAATCCTGCCCTTCCCTCAACCAAGTCTCTGTCATGGCAACAACATCATATTTCCAAGCACAAATCCAATCTCTAAGTTCATCTGCCTTACCTGTTATACCTCTCGCATTGAAGCAGCATCAGGGTTGCTTGGAACGTTATCCTTGTTTTAACCCTCATAAAGCGGGCTGAATCCATCAGGGTGCGCCGGTCCCGAGGATATGAAGCAATTTCTGAGCACCGAGGATGTGAAGTAGCGTCTGGACCCAGAGGTGAGAACTGGTTTCAGGAATACAAGGATGTAAACTACTGTTCGTCGCCGAGGATGTGACACTGCGCCTTGGCTCCGAGGATGTGATCAAGATTTATGGGCCACGAGATTGTGAAGCAGTGTCTGAGCCCCGAGAATGGGCACCAATGTCCAGGCCCCGAGGATGTCACACAGTGTCTGGGGCTGGAGCGTGTCAGCAAGTTTCTTGTTCGGTTTCAGTGAGCCTTCGTCAAATGTCTGAGAAACTGGAAGTTTGCACTGTGCGAACCCAACATTTTTCATTCCATTTATGAACACAGGGTCTATAAAAGTACCACTGAAGTAGTGAAAGAAATTGCTTCTCTCCCCGTTGAACCTCCCTGGTGCCCCTTCCTTTTCCCTGCAATTTCCATCATGCAGCCCCGCATCTGATCCTCGACCGCAAGCGATCTGCCTGTGGAGGCACAAGAGGCCGCAATGGCTCAGCTCCACTGTTAAACTGTGCTCTGAGGCCAAGTTCGGATGAGCCTCGGACTGAGGGGCTGCAAAACTGTGACACATCCAATTCTGATGAATTTGCAGCTGAGAGCAAACAGAGTAAGACAGCAATGCAATCAATAACCAAGTACAGCCCACCACCCCGCCCCCATTATGGTTTGCGGTATAATGAGGCTCATATGCAAGATTCTTTCATGTGTTGGAAAACTATAAAACACAGCGATCCTGTAATACAGTAACGATGAGGGTTAAATTCAAAACAATGCGTGCAGAGGTCAATGGATTCGCGGTACCACTACTTTAGACTGTCAGCCAACTCGTAAAACGCGTTTTCATGTGGTAGCGAGGCCGAGTGGTCTAAGGGGCTGGATGTAGGCTCCAGTCCCATTTGGGACGTGGGTTCGAATCCCACTACTGCCAGTGTTTTGTAAGGCAGCCTCAAAAACTTGTGAAAAACAAATGATGCATTTCCTGAACTGCGTTTCATCAAAAGTATCCATATTTCACCAGGAATAAAAGCAATAACTTCTGTCTTGAACATAATCACTGTTTGAGCTTCGCAGCCCCCTGGGTTAGAGAATTTCACAGATTCACCACCCTCTGAGCAAAGAGGTTTCTCCTCACCCAGTCTTAAATGGCCTTCCCCTTACTCTGGGACTGTTCTCGCCTCACCAGCCAGAAGAAACATCCTATCCGCATCTACCCTGTCATGCCCTGAAAGAATTGTGTAAGTTTCAATGAGAGCATCTCTAATTCTTCCCAGTTCTGGAGCATGCAGGACAGATTTCTGCAATCTATCCTTCTAAGACAATACCACCATCCCTGGGATTAGTCTGGTGAACCTTCGGTGCACTCCCTCTATGGAAAGTATATCATTCCTTAGAAAAGGCGACCAAAACTGTACACAATACTCCAGTTGCGGTCTCACCAAGGCTTCATACAATTGAAGCAAGACATCTTGACTCTTGCACTCAAAGCCCCTTGCAATGAAGGCCAACATCCCACATGCCTTCTTAATTGCTTGCTGCACCTGCATACTAGTTTTAATGACTCCTGAACAAGGACACCCAGGTCTATTTGGACAGAAACACTTCCCAAACACTCACTATTTAAGAAATACTCTGCCAAAGTGTATCATTTCACATTTACTCACTTTATATTCCATCTACCATGTTCTTGCCCATTCACTTAGCCCGTCGAAATCCCCTCATAGTTTTGCGTCTTCATAAAATTTGGAAATATTACAATTGGTCCCCATATTCAAGCCATTTATGTAGATTGTAAACAACTCTGGCCCAGGCACTGACCCTTGCGGTATCCCACTAGTAACAGCCTGGCTTCCTGAAAATTATCCATTTATTCCTACTCTCTGCTTTCTGCCTGTTAACCAATTCTCAATCCATTGCAGTGTATTACCCCCAATCCCATGTTTTTTTAAATTTTGTTTACTAACCTCCTGTGTGGCACGTCATCAAAAGCCTTCTATAAATCCAAATACACCACATCCACTTGTTGTCCTTTATCTATGCTACAAGAAATATCCTCAAAAAACTCCAACAGGTTTCTCAAAAATGATTTGCCTTTGCAATTCCATGCTGACTCTGTGCAACCATATTATTATTTTCCATGTGTCCAGTTACCTCATCCTCTATAACAGATTCCCTGAGATCAATCGAACAGGTCTGTAGTTCTCCATTTTCACCCTCGCTCCCTTCATAAATAGTGGTGTTACATTTTCTACTTTCCAGTCTGCAGGAACCCTTCCAGAATCAATTGAATTTTGAAAGATAACAACCAAGGCAGCCACTATCTCTACAGCCACCTCCTTCAATATACCTGAGTCACAGCAACATTTGGGGTGGCACAGTGGTTAACACCGCAGCCTCGTCACTGCAACGACTCGGGTTCACTTCTGGGTGCTACCTGTGTGGATTTTGCAAGTTCTCCCTCTGTCTGCGTGGGTTTTCTCCGGGTGCTCCGGTTTCCTCCCACAGCCAGAAGACTTGCAGGTTGGTAGGTAAATTGGCCATTATAAATTGCCCCTAATATAGGTAGGTGGTCGGGGAATATCGGGACAGGTGAGGATGTGGTAGGAATAAGGGATTAGTGTAGGATTAGTATAAATGGTCGACGCAGATTCGGTGGGCCAAAGGGCCTGTTTCAGTGCTGTATCTCTAAATCAAAAAAAAAAATCAAAATCAACAGTGGCGTAGCGGCTAGCACCGCAGCCTCACAGCTCCAACAACCTGGGTCCGGTTCAGGGTACTGCCTGTTTTCAGTTTGCAAGTTCTCCCTGTGACTGCGTGGGTTTCCTCCGGGTGCTCTGATTTCCTCCCACATGCCAAGGGCATGCAGATTGATAGTTAAATTGGCCATTGAAAAAGTTGCTCCTAGTGTATGTACGTGGTAGGAAAATTGAGGGAAGGTGGAGATGTGAGGGGGGAAAATGAGATTAATGTAAGACCAGTACAAAATGGTCCTTGATGGATGGCGTGGACTCGTTGGGCCGTAGGCTTGTTTCGGTGCTGTATCTTTCTACCACTCGATCTGTCAAGGAGTATGGAGATCGTGGGAGAAAATGATGTTGATTTGGATGATCAGCCATACTTCGTTTGAATGGTTAAGTGAGCTCGACGGGCCGAATGGCCCACCCCTGCCCCTATTTCCTATAATCGTATGCAGCCATGTCTCTGTAATGGCTATTAGATCGTACTTATACATTTATTTCTATTTGCACTCTCAGTTCATCTGTTTTCTTCTGAATGCTTCGTGCATTCAGATACAGAGCGTTTAGTTTGATCTTTTTTAAAATTATTTTTGTTGCCTTATCTGTTGATTTAATCTTAGATTTGTACGCTCTATCCGTTTCTGCCACAGTCTGTTTATTATTTCCCATATTAATGATTTTCTCTCTTGCCTTGTCTCTACTCCTTGTTTTATGATGTCTTCCTAAGTTTAATCCCTTGCCACCACTATTTAGTTTGAAACCCTCTCTACTTCCCTGGTTGTGCTGCTCGCTAGAACACTGACACCAGCACGGTTCATGTGTGGACAATCACAAGGGTGCAGCCATCACTTTCCCCAGTACTGGTGCCATTGCCCCACGATCCGGAAATACTTCTACGACACCAGTCTTTGAGCCATATATTGATTTCTCTCATCTTATTTGCCCAATGCCAATTTGCACGTGGCTCAGGTAATAATCCAGAGATTGTTACCTTTGAGGTTCTGCTTCTTAATTTGGTGCCTAGCTCCTCGTACTGACTTGTCCTGGCTATGTCGTTAGTGCCTACATGGACCACGGTGACTGGATCCTCGCCTTCCCATTGTACATTCCTCTCCAGCCCTGAACAGATGCTGAGTATTTCCAGAATTGTCTGTTTTTATTTCCACTTTCCAGCACCTGCGCTATTTTGCTGTTCTTTAACAAGTATTGCTGTGGTCTGTGTATGACGACCACAGCAAATTTTCTGGAGTTGCGACCATTTAATGGTTAATACTTTGCGGTGTGGTCGCAGCAACACCAATTCGAATCTGAAACAAGGCACACATTATCATTGGCAGCAGAGATGGTAGACATAACATACGAGTTGAACATTGGTGGGCAGGATGTATTGTAAAGGTTGGCTATGTTCACAGTGGATAAGACATTTGGTCTGGATGGCTTACATCCCATTTGGAAGTGGAAGTGAGATGGTGGAAGCACTTGCCGTCAACTTTCAATCTTCTCTAGATACCGGGGAGGTGCCAAATGGTTCGTGAAATTCATATAGAAACATAGCAACATGGAAAAATAGGAGCAGGAGTAGGCCATTCGGCCCTTCAAGCCTATACTGCCATTTAATGCGATCATGGCTGATCATCTAAACTCAGTCCTCTGTTCCCACTTTGTCCCCGTATCCCTTGAACTTTAAGAACTATATCAAACTCTTTCTTGAATACATTCACTGATTTGTCCTCAACTGCTTCCCATGGTAGAGCATTCCACAGGTTCACCACTCTCGGGGTGAAGAAACCCCTCCTCATTTCTGTCCTAAATGGCTTACCCATTATCCTTAGACTGTAACCCCTGGACCTGGACTTCCCCGCCGTCGGGAACATCCTTCCTGCGTCTAGTCTGTCCAGTCCTGTTGGAATTTTGTAGCTTTCTATGAAATCCCCTCTCCTTCTTCTAAACTCTAGCGGATACAAGCCTAATGGGCCCGATCTCTCCTGATACGTCAGTCCTGCCATCCCAGGAATCAGCCTGGTGAACTTTTGCTAGACTCCCTCCATAGCAAGAGCATCCTTACTCAGAGAAGGAGACCTAAACTGCACACAGTACTCCAGATGTAGTCTCACCACGGCCGTGTATAATTGCAGCAAGACATCCTTGCCCCTGGACTCGAATCCTCTCACTATGAAGGCCAGCATACCATTTGCCTTCTTAGTGTCTGCTGCACGTGCATGCTTACTTTCAGTGACTGGAGCACAAGGACACCCAAGTCTCGCTGCACCTTCCCTTCCCAATCATGTCACGCCCTTGTACAAGAAAAGGCCTAATGCCAGTCCTCGCAACCACATGCTGGTCAGTTTAACATCTGATGTGGACACGATTATAGAAACAATAATTAAGGGGATAAATCAAGAGGCAGATGAAGAAGTGTGAGTTATTAGTGAGAACGGATTTGTAAAAGGCAGATCCTGTTTGACAAATCTAATTGATGTTCTGATGAAGTAACAGCAATGGATGATGAAGGAATTGCAAAGGATGCTGTCTATATGGCTTTGAGAAAGCTTTCCATAAAGTATCACATAAAGGCTGGGGAACAAAATTAAGGCTCACGGAATAGGAGGATGAGTTTCAGCAAGGATTTAAATAAACGGCTCAGGAAAGAAAACAATGAGTCTTGGGAAATGCTTGTTTTTCAGACCAAAGCATGGTCGGCAGTGATGTTACCCAAGGTTCACTGCTAGGACCACTGCTTTTTGATATCCAAAATGTCTTGGATATTGGAAGATGGAATAAAATTCCAAAACATGCCGATGATCCCAAACGTCGATGCAGGCAAGAAGGATGATACCAATCAACTGCAAAGGGACATAGAATGCCGAGCATAATAGACCCAGAGAAATGACAAATGGTATTTAATACAGAGAACTGTGAGGTTATGACTTTTGGCAAAAAAGAATTGACATAGGCAATATAGACTGAATGGGACAGTTCTAAAGTGTTTGCAGGGGGTTCATACACACAGATATTTAAAGGTGGCAGTCATATCGAGAGATTATTTGGCAAAACCTTTGGGATTTTTGACTTCAGAAATACAGGTAGTGAGTCCCAAAGCAGTCAGGTTGCCCTGAAACTTTGAAAAGCTCCTGTTCGTTTCACAACTGGAGGATTGCATCCAGACCTGGCCATTACACTTTAGGAAGAATGATGGGATTCTTGTGGCAACCAGGTTTATGTTCGGATCAGTGGAAATATTATTACTCTTATTGAGTTTGTGCACATGAATTGAAAAGCAGAAGCAAAATACAGTGAATGATGGAAATCTGAACTGAAAGATGGAAATTCTGGAAATTATCAGCAGGCCTTACAGCAGCTTTAACTTAGGATGTAAGCTCTGCAGTCCTGCCACAACCAGCCGTGAATGGTGGTGGACAATTAAACAAAGAACTGGAGGAGGTGACACCACAAATATCCCCATCCTCAATGATGGGGGAGCCCAGCACATCAGTGCGAAAGATAAGGCTGAAGCATTTGCAACAATTTTCAGCCAGAAGTGTCGAGTTGATGATCCATCTCGGCCTCCTCCTGAAGTCCCCAGCATCACAGATACCAGACTTCAGCCAATTCGATTCACTCCGCCTGATATCAAGAAACGACTGAAGACACTGCATACTGCAAAAGCTATGGGCCCAGACAATATTCTGGCAATAGTACTGAAGACCTGTGCTCCAGAACTAGCTGCTTCCCTAGCCAATCTGTTCCAGTACAGCTACAACACTGGCATCTACCCTGCAATGTGGAAAATTGCCCAGGTATGTCCTGTACACAAAAAGCAGAACAAGTCCAACCCAGCCAATTACCGCCCCATCAGCCTACTCTCAATCATCTGTAAAGTGATGGAAGGTGTCTTCAACAGTGCAATAAACCGGCACTTGCTTACCAATAACCTGCTCAGTGAAGCTCAGTTTGGGTTCCGCCATGGCTACTCAGCTCCTGACCTCATTACAGCCTGGTTTCAAACATGGACAAAAGAGCTGAACTCAAGAGGTGAGGTGAGAGTGACTGCCCTTGACAGCAAGGCAGAATTTGACCGAGTATGGCATGAAGGAGCCCTAGCAAAACTGAAGTTAATGGGAATCGGGATGAAAACCCTTCCTAACGCCAAGGAAGATGGCTGTGGTTGTTGGAGGTCAATCATCGGAGCTCCAGGACATCACTGCAGACGTTCCTCAGTGTAGTGTCCTAGGCCCAACCATCTTCAGCTGCTTCATCAATGACCTACCTTCGATCATAAGGTCAGAAGTGGGGATGTACTCTGATAAAAAATGCACAATGTTCAGCACCATTCGTGACTCCTCAGATACTGAAGCAGTCCGTGTAGAAATGCAGCAAGACCTGGAAAATATCCAGGCTTGGGCCGATAAGTGGCAAGTAACATTTGCGCCACACAAGTGCCAGGCAATGACCATCTCCAACAAGAGAAAATCTAACCATCTCCCCTTGACATTCAACGGCATTACCATCGCTGAATCCCCCACTAACAACATCCTAGGGGCTACCACTGACCAGAAACTGAACTGGAGTAGCCATATAAATACGTGGCTACAAGAGCAGGTAAGAGGCTAGAAATCCAGAGGCGAGTAACTCAGCTCCTGACTCCCCAAAGCCTGTCCACCATCTACAAGGCACAAGTCAGGAGTGTCATGGAATACTCACCACTTGCCTGGCTGGGTGCAGCTCCAACAACTCTCAAGAAGCTCGACACCATGCAGGAAAAAGCAGCCCGCTTGATTGTCACCCGATCTACAAACATTCACTGCCTCCACCACCGACGTACAGTGGCAGCTGTGTGTACCATCTACAAGATATTCTGCAGCAATGCACCAAGGCTCCTTAGACAGCACCTTCCAAACCCGCGACTTTTACCAACTAGAAGGACAAGGGCAGAAAACGCATGGGAACACCACCACCTGCAAGTTCATCTCTAAGTCACACACCATCCTGACTTTGAACTATATCGCCGTTCCCTCATTGTCGCTGGGTCAAAATCCTGGAACTCCCTTCCTAGCAGCACTGTGGGTGTACCTACCCCAAATGGACTGCAGCAGTTGAAGAAGGCAGATGACCACCACCTTCTCAAGGGCAATAAGGGATGGGCAATAACTTTTGGCCTAACCTGCGACGCCCACATCCCTGAATGAATGAAATAAAAGCTGTGTAGGGAGAACCAGAGTTAACGTTTCTGGCTGATGTCCTGTCAAGAAACAGAGGTCACATTATGATATTAGAATAATTAGGTTTAGATGAACAGTTGCAGAATCATAGAGTGAAGCAGCACAGTGGAAACAATTACCAACTTCACTTGTACCCAACATAAATGCAACTCCGCTTCCCCGATACCATTCTGATAAATTACCTGACATCCTTCTTAAAATATGGTGCCTAAATGCGGAACATATACTAAAGTTAATTTCCAAATAATGATTTGCAAAGGTTTAGCATAACATCCTTGTTTCCGTAATTTATTTAGAATTCTATTTATGAAGGCTATACCTGCGTACTCATTTTGTTTAATTTGCTCCTCCAATCATCTGCACGATTGTGTATATGATCCCACAGGTTTCTTTGTGCAGGCACTACCTTTAAAATTGTTCCTTTTAATTTATATTGCGTCTCATCATTATTGCTTTTAATTTGCTTAACTTCATCATTCTCCACATTAAAGTTAAGGTATTATGTTATCTGTCCATTTCAAGGATGTACTGTACTTAGGTTTCCTGAAAATTAAATAAAACTACATGGTGTAGGGGGTAACATTTTGGCATAGAGCGAAGATTTGCTCACGAACAGGAAACAGAGATTACGCATAATTGGACCATTTTCTGTTTGGCAAGATGTAACCTGTGGTATGCCACAGAGATCAGTGCTGGGGCGACATCCTTTTACAACTTCTACAAATTATTTGGATGAAGTGACCCAAGGTATGCTTGTTAAATTTGCTGACGACACAAAGATAGGTAGGAAAGTAAGTTTTGAAGAGGAAATAAGGAAGCTACACTGTGATATTGTTAGGCTAAGTGAGTGGGCAAAGATCTGGCAGATGGATTATAATGTTGGAAAATGTCAAATTGTCCATTTTTGCATGAATAATAATTGTTTTTAAAGTATATTATCTAAATGGTGAGAGATTGTAGAGCTCTGAGATGCGGAGGGTTCTGGGTGTCCTAGCACATGAATCACAAAACGTTTAGTTTGCAAATAGAGCAAGTAATTCGGCAAGCGAATAGAAGATATCATTCATCGCAAGGGAAACTGAATGCAAGAGTAGGGAGGTTATACAGGGCATTGGTGAGATCACATCTGGAGTATGGTTGATAGTATTGGTCTCCTTATTTAAGAAACGATGTCAATGTGATGGAAGCAGTTCAGAGAAGTTTTACTGGACGAATCCGTGTAATGGGCGGGTTGTTTTGAGGAAAGGCTGGACATGCTAGGCTTGTATCCACTGGAGTTTAGAACAGTAAGCAGCGACTTGATTGAAACATATAAGATCCTGAGGGGTTTCGACAGGGTGGATGTGGAAAGAATGTTTCCCCTTGTGGGAGAATCTCGATCTCGTGGTCACTGTTTAAAAATAAGGGGTCGCCCATTTAAGAGTGATGAGGAGATTTTTTCTCTCTCAGTGGGTCGCCAGTCTTTGGAATTCTCTTCCTCACAATACGGTTGAAGAAGAGTCTTTGAATAGTTTCAAGGAAGAGGTAGGTAGATTATCAGCAAGGGGATCAAAGGTTATTGGGCGTAGGCAGGAATGTGGAGTTGAGGTGACAATCAGATCAAGCACGATCTTTTTGAATGGAGGAGAAGGATCGAGAGGCCGAGTCAACTGCTTCTGCTCTTAATTTATTTGTTCCTATGTGGTTTGTCAATATATATATATATATATATATATATATATATCAAAAAAGAGCATTGTTATCAATAACCAAGCCCTGGGGGACACCGTATATAGTTCCTTCCAGAGTGATAAATAATTATTCCAACTTCCTGCTTCGAGTTTGTCGACCCATTTGTATCCATGGTCTTACTGCCCCATTAAGAATAGAATTGATGGAATGGCATAAAAAAACCAAAACAAAAAAAGCAAAAGAAAAGGCACGACTTCAGAAGTAACATGTAATAGTTAGTAACTGAGTGTCGAGAAAGAGAAGTAAGGATACTGAAGTGGTAACAACACCAGCAGCAGGGCGAGCGGAGTCCATTGCCAAGCAGAAGGGATTAGACATCTTTTTTAGTGGAAGGTGCAAGGTTATGGGTAACCAGAACGGTATTGGAACGCCATCCGGATTGCTGCATCAAACGACCAGCAAAGAAAGAGGGAGAGGGAGAGGGATGGAGTGAGAGGGACGGTGAGAGTGAGAGAGAGAGCTCTGAATAATATCCTTGGGTGATGCTATCTTATAAAGTTCGATAGAAATTCAAAACATGCTTCTTCAAGTTGGATTGCGGCCTCGGCCAGCATTTACTATCCGCTCTTGAGCTGAGTGGCTTGCTAGGCTATTTCAGAGGGCAGTTGAGAGTCAATCACACGCCTGTGTGTTTGGAATCTCATGCGGGCCATATCCAGTAAGGGCGGTAACTTTTTTTTCATAGAGGACATTAGTGAACCTGTTCTTGCATCAATCGACAATTTTTTCATGTTCACCATTACATTACCCTTTTTTAAAATTTCCAGATAAATTGAATTCATTTTTTACCATTTGCCATAGTGAGATTCAACTCCCTCTCCCCATTGAAGGAGCCTGGAACACTGTGTTGCTAGTCCAGTGGCATTACTACAATGCTTCCGCCTCTCCTGCAAATATGGACTTGAGAACTCATTGCAGGAACAGTCATGTTTGACCAATGTAAGGTTTTTTTTCCAGCAATACTGTGAGAAAATGGTGAGGTACAGACGTGATGCCATCAACATATTCATTATCCTTTGTGAAATCAAAGCAGGATGCTATCTAATGCATGAGTAATTCCAAAGTACACCCACGGTCTTGCTTATAACAGATAACATGTGACAGAGTGTCATAGAGTCATACAGCACAGAAACAGGCCCTTCGGTGCATTGTGTCTGTACCAACCATCATGCACCTAACTATTCTAATGCCATTTCCCTGCACTTGGCCTGTACCCTTGTATGCTATGGCGTTTCACGTGCTCATCTAAATACTTCATAAATGCCGTGATGGTTCCTGCCTCGACCACCTCGGCAGGCAGTGCGTTCCAGAGTCGAACCACCCTCTGGGTGATTTTTTTCTCCTCATGTCCCCTCGAACCCTCCTGCCCTTAGCTTAAATCTATGCACCCTGGTATTTGACCCCTCGGCTAAGAGAAAAAAAGTTTCTTCCCATCTAACCAATCAATGCCCCTCGTAATTTTGTATACCTCAATCATGTCCCTGCTCAGCTTTATCTGCTCTAAAGAAAACAACCCTAGCCTTTTCAGTCTCTCTTCATAGCTGAAACGCACGAGCCCAGGCAACATCCTGGTGAATCTCCTCTGCACCCTCTCCAGTGCAATCAAATCTTTCTTATAGTGTGGTGCACAGAACTGTACACTGTACTCCAGCTGTGGCCTATCTAGCGTTTTATTGAGCCCCATCATAATCTCCCTGCTCTTATAACCTATGCCTCAGCTAATATAGAGAAATATGCCATTTGCCTTCCTAACCAACCTTATCTACCTGTTCTGCTGCCTTCAGTGATCTATGGACAAGTACACCAAGGTCCCTCTGACCTTCTGTACTTCCTAGGGTCCTACCATCAATTTTATATTCCCTTGTCTTGTTAATACTTACAAAATGCATCACCTCACACTTCTCAGGATTAAATTCAATCTGCCACTGCTCCACCCATCCTACCAGCCCATCGAAATCGTTCCTGTAATCTAAGACTATGCTCCTAACTATTGACGACACCACCTATTTTCTTGTCATCTGTGAACTTACTGATCATACCTCTTATATTCACGACCATTCGTTAGTCGGGAATCTAAACATTTCTTGTCCAAATGCAGAGGTTATTTCCAGGAGAAGTTGAGAAGAGATGGTGTGTCTCTTCTCTGATCTACAGAACCGGTGTTCAGCAATATGGAGATGGCTAGTTGAGTTGCAGAGTTTGTATTGCATGCAATGTTTGATCAGAGCTGGTATCATGCACCAAGTGTTTATAAGAGATTCTGCTGCCCAGCATGTTTCTTGGAGATTTGAGATGAGCAGTGCGGCTAATGCTCTGGGGAAATGATGATGACTAATGCCGTGAGAGAAATAAAAGAGAAAATGGCGAAATCTAACCACAGGACACTTTTGAATTTCCATTAATTAATCTAAGAAAAGCTTTGTTTTATCTACTCTTTCCAAAGGTAGTTATTTCCAAAGAGAATAAAAGAATCATTTTCAAGAAATGAGGCTGAAAACCTTCCCTGTTGCATCAAACGGTGCATCAATTAAGTTGCAATGTCAGCTAAATTCAGGCAGGGACGAGAAATAAACAATGATCTTAACGCACCATTTCGAGAGGCGGAGTTCCTATAAATTTGACGAGTGTTTGATTATCAAAAATGCCCCATAACTGACATGATCATGAAGACAGAGGCTTCTGCTGCAGCTCGTACAATCACATAAAATGCTAACTGTAGCGTTTTGCCTGTACAGAAGAGAAAAACAAAACTTATACCATGACAATGCCAACAGTGAGTGGAAGCAAAAAAGACAGTCGTCTACATACCTGGGCAGTAGGTGTGAATTACTATTTGAATTTGTGAGTACTCACCAGTATGAAGTGGGAAGCAGTGTGGAATGTGACCAAAGGAGAAGATTATCAGCAATTCATAAGCTGTCAGCTTCTCTTGATAACAATGTGACTGTGAGACTGCAGCAACAGCCTACTCATTCCTTCCTGCTTGCTCACTATTGCGAAAACACTTGGGGGTGGTGCATCAAAGACGAGTGGGAGCTTTGCAATTTCTTAGCAAGTTTCCTGAGCTAGCAGCTGCGGGATAGAAGGATGCAAAAAAGTATTTGACACGCTGGACATTAATGTTTACAATGACAGCAACTTGGGCAATTGGAGGGTTACATATCCAAAGACAAGGTGCACAAACTCATGTTGAGATGTCAGTGTATCATATGTGCTGGCTAACTAATTTCACACCACTTTCCTTGATGAAGCATCCAGTTAATAAAGGATCTGTTTTACTTCCTGCCTTTCTTAAAGTTATCTGGCCAGAGAAACAAAAAAGACATTTGGGGACAGTAGCAGTTTATTTTTGTGATATTTTTAGTACTCAAATATGTCCAGCTCTTAGTTCCTCCAGCCCATTGAGCTTGGATAGAAAATATTAGCGCAATTTATCAACCATCTATCCAAAGTTTACTTTTGTAGGGAAATCCTTATTAGGCGGTTGGCATATTAATTATTTAATTGCACATTTTAATTCGACGAGATCATTGTTGAGACATTATCGCCCTAAACCTTGTGTTGTTATATGTTATTACCGAACTCTCATAAATCTTACAGTAATCTTTGTGTCTTTGCTGAATGGCGAATGCACCATATTTTCAAGAATCTCAGTTGGATACCGGCACCTATAGCTTCCTGCAGATTGTTCGCTTCGGATGTCTATGATGAAGTTTGCAGTTTGTGCAGTACCAGAATATTATGGGACTGCAGAGGTGATCCTTTTTTTCCGATGTAAGTGAAATGCTCCCCCTGTGGAGCAAATGTCGCATTTCAGGTTATATGAACTATGTTTCCGATTCACTCGACACCAGAGGATGGATCAATGGAGATTTACAGAACTGGGAGTTAAACGGCAATAATATTGCAATCAAAAGACATCCAAAATTTAATGCCACAATTCGACTGAGTGACACACTGGGACATCGTAAATGTAGTCATCCTTCCAAACAAACATCAAATTAAAAATGATACAATTAAAAGGGGATATCCGAACGTGCTGGTTCTTCTGTCCAGTCAGTATTTCCTACCTTTGGGCAGTCTCTTACTGCACATCTTCAATCTGCCTGCACAATTCTGACCACCCTTGAGCTCCAAAAAATTAGCTTCCCCTCCCAGTTTCACATAACTCTTTATCCAAAATAAAATCAGAAAGTGCTGGAAATACTTAGCAGGTCTGGAAAAATCTGTGGAGAAAGAAGCAGAGTCAACGTTTAAGGTCGGTAACCTTTCCTCGGAACTGGCACAGGTAAGCAATTTAATAGGCTTCGAGCGAGTGAAAAATGGTATGGGGGAGACGAACAAAAGAGAAAGTCCTGCAGGAGAGATTAAATGACAAAGATGTCACAAAACAAAGTTGCGTTGAAAGACAAAAGCATTGTTCAGAAGGAATGTTAATGGCCTTCCCTTTTGTTCTTCTTGCCCTTCCCCCTTTGTCCAGGTCTTGCTGCATTTCTACACGGAATGCTTCAGTACCTGAACTAGCAAAACTGTATGCAAGCTCACAATTATTAAGCAGGAGTCATGAAGAATGCTTGGTTGATATTGTGAATCAGATCACAAGTGGGCAACATTTCTGCTCGACTGCCACACGGTGTTTGCACAGGGAAATGATAGCTCCTCCAAGAACTATTGCAGCATACACCACAGAACGAGGCTATTCGGCCAATCATGGTTGTGATGGCTCATTTGAACATTGAGACAATTATTGCCCCTCATCTGCATCTTCTCCATGGCCCTGCAAGTGTATCAAGAGCAAAGAACAAAGAACAGTACAGCACAGGAACAGGCCATTCGGCCTTCCAAGCCTGCGCCGATCTTGATGCCTGCCGAAACTAAAACCTTCTGCACTTCCGGGAACCGTATCCCTCTATTCCCATCCTATTCATGTATTTGTCAAGATACCTCTTAATCGTCGCTATCGTACCTGCTTCCACCACCTCCGCCGACAGGAAATTCCAGGCACTTACCATCCTCTGTGTAAAGAACTTGCCTCGCACATCCCACCTAAACTTTGCCCCTCTCACCTTAAACCTATGTCCCCCAGTAACTGACTCTTCCACCCTGGGAAAAAGTTTCTCACTATCCAGTCTGTCCATGCCACTCATAACTTTGGAAACCTCTATCAGGTCGCCCTCCACTTCCGTCATTCCAGTGTAAACAATCCGAGTTTATCCAACCTCTCCTCATAGCTAATGCCCTCCAGACCAGGCAACATCCTGGCAAACCTCTTCTGCACCCTCTCCAAAGCCTCCACGTCCTTCTGGTAGTGTGGCGACCAGAATTGCACACAATATTCTAAGTGTGGCCTCACTAAAGTTCTGTACAGCTCCAGCAGGACTTGCCAATTTTTATAGTCTATGCCCCGACCGATGAAGGCAAGCATGCTGTATGGCTTCTTGACTACCTTACCCACGTGCTTTGCCACTTTCAGTGACCTGTGGACCTGTACGCCCAGAACCCTCTGCCTGTCAATACTCCTAAGGCTTCTGCCATTTACTGTATACTTCTCACCTGCAATAGACCTTCCAAAATGCATTGCCTCACATTTGTCCGGATTAAACTCCATCTGCCATTTCTCAGCCCAAGTCTCCAACCGATCTATATCCTGCTGTATCCTCTGACAATCCTCATCACTGTCCGCAACTCCACCGACCTTTGTGTCATCTGCAAACTTACTGATCAGACCAGCTACATTTTCCTCCAAATCATTTATATATACTACAAACAGCAAAGGTCCCAGCACTGATCCCTGCGGAACACCACTAGTCACATCCCTCCATTCAGAAAAGCACTGCTACCCGCTGTCTTCTATGACTGAGCCAGTTCAGTATCCATCTTGCCATCACACTTCTGATCCTGTGCTACTTCACCTTTTGTGTCAGTCTGCCATGAGGGACCTTGTCAAAGGCTTTACTGAAGTCCATATAGATAACATCCTTCATCAATCATCATCATCACTTCCTCAAAAAACTCAATCAAATTAGTGAGACACGACCTCCCCTTTACCAAACCGTGCTGCCTCTCGCTAATAAATTCGCTTGTTTCCAAATGAGAGTAAATCTTGTCCCGAGGAATCCTCTCTAATTATTTCCCTAACACTGACGTAAGGCTCACCGGCCTATAATTTCCTGGATTATCCTTTCTACCATTCTTAAACAAGGGAACAACTTTGGTTATTATCCTGTCGTCTGGAACCTCACCTGTAGCCAATGAGGATGCAAAGATTTTTGTCAAGGCCCCAGCAATTTCTTCCCTTGCCTCGCGGAGTATTGTGAGGTAGCTCTCATCAGGCCCTGGGAACCTATCTACCTTCATGCTTTGCAAGACACCCAACACCTCCTCCTTTTTTATAATGAGATGACTGAGACTATCTGCACTCCCTTCCCTGGACTCATCATCCACCAAGTCCTTCTCTTTGGTGAATACTAATGCAAAGTACTCATTTAGTACCTCGCCCATTTCCTCTGGCTCCACACATAGATTCCCTTCTCTGCCTTGAGTGGGCCAACCCTTTCCCTAGTTACCCTCTTGCTGTTTATTTACGTATAAAAAGCTTTGGGATTTTCCTTAATCCTATTTGCCAATGACTTTTCATGACCCGTTTTAACCCTCCTGACACTTTGCTAAAGTTCCTTCCTGCTGTCTTTATATTCCTCAAGGGATTCGGCGGTTCCTAGCCTTCCAGCCCTTATGAATGCTTCCCTTTTCTTTTTGACTGGGCTCACAATATCCCGCGTTATCCAAGGTTCCCGAAACTTGCAAAACCTATCCTTCTTCCTCACAGAATACGCTGCTCCTGGATTCTAATCAACTGACGTTTGAAAGACTCCCACTTGTCAGATGTCAATTTACCCTCAAACAGCCGCCCCCTATCTAAATTCTTCAGCTCCTGTCTAATATTGTTATAATTAGCCTTCCCCCAATTTAGCACCTTCACCCGAGGACTAGTTTTAACCTTATCCACAAGTGCCTTTAAACTTATGGAATTATGGTCACTGTTCCCGAAATGTTCCCCTACTGAAACTTCGACCACCTGGCTGGTCTCATTCACCAATACCAGGTCCAGTACGGCCCCATCCCTAGTTTGACTATCTACATATTGTTTCAAGATGCCCTCCTGGATGCTCCGTAAAAATTCTGCCCGATCCAAGCCCCTAGCACTAAGTGAGTCCCAGTCAATAGAGGGGAAGTTAAAACCACCCACCACTACAACCCTGTTACCTTTACATCTTTCCAAAATCTGTCCACATATCCTATCCTCTACCTCCGACTGGCTGTTGGGAGGCCAGTAGAAAGCCTCCAACATCGTGACTGCACCCTTCCTATTCCTGAGCTCCACCCATATTGCCTTGCTGCACGACGCCTCCGAGGTGTCCTCCCGTAGTACAGTTGTGATATTCTCCTTAACAAGTAATGCAACTCCCCCACCCCTTTTCCCCCCCTCTATCCCGCCTGAAGCTTCTAAATCCTGCAACATTTAGCTGCCAATCCTGTCCATCCCTCAACCAAGTCTCTGAAATGGCAACAACATCATAGTTCCAAGTACCACTCCAAGCTCTAAGTACATCCTCAGAAGATCATCCTTATCATTTCCGAAGTTATTTAAATATCCATTTTGAAAATTATTGTTGTTTCCCCCCCCCCCCCCCCCCCGCCCACAGTTACTTGTAAAGTACTGTCTTCCAAATGAAAACAAAACGGCGTAAGAATAATGTTGGATTGTTTGGCCTTCGGGGATGACTTTCCTATCCACGGCTCACTCTTTGAAGCATGGAGTCTCTTTCTCCGATAGTTGCCAAGACTGCAGCAATGGGGCTACCCCTTCGGAGCTGCTAGCCTCCTCATCTCAGGCGCGGCCCCTTCGCGGCCGGCAAAACGCCAGCGACGCCGGAAACTCACACGGATTGTGTCTTCCGTTATGCAAATGAGCTACCCGCCTCTGTGGCTCGGCTGCCGGTGCACATGACTTTCTGTTTTACCCTGGGAAACCTCCCCAGTGGCCTGGGGGAGGAAGGGACTCCATCTTGGATCCGTCTCAATGCCGTAGTTTGCAGCCAAGTGGCATCCGAGCTTGCTACCATGGGTGTGGGACCAGTGGGAGATGGTGACGTAGTGGCAGTACCACTCGACTAGGAATGCAGAGGCCCAGACTAATGCCCTGGGGACTCGGGTTTAAATCCCACCAGGGCACTGCTGAAATTTAAATCCAATTCGGTAACAAATTGGAATTGAAATCTACTCTCAGTAGTACTGCAACTGTCAGTGATTGTAGTAAATCGCCACGTGGTTCACTGACGTCCTTTAGGGAAGATAATCTGCCGTCCTTATCTGGTCTATCTGACATGAGACTCCAGTCCCACAGCAATGTGTTTGATTCATAACTGCCCTCTGAAATGTCTCAACAAAGCTCTCGGTCCACGGGTATTTGGGGACGGGCAACCAGTTGCTGGTCTGCCAGCCACGCCCACATAGCTCATTATGAAAGAGCAGCGGCTGTTATAATTCTTTCTGAGGACCAAGACATACTCTTTTATTTTTCATTGTGTGGCCAATTCGTTTAAGAAACCACCAATCATTTTTTTTCTTTTGTTCGTGCGGCCGTAACGTGGTATCTCAAAAGGGGCCATCTTGTGCTCATCCTGCACTGGACTTTCAGCTGCACAGCTCCTGGAACATTGCTGAGGCCACTGCTGCATACATTCGCATGATCTGAAAATCTGGGCAGTATTGCTTACAATGACAGTAGAATTGATAATGAAAGGGTTAAATATCCAAACACAAGGTTGCACAAAATACTCTTGAGATCTCTGTATAATATAGCTCCTGGCTAACAGATCTCTCACCACTTCCCTTTTTTTGGAATATCCAATCTGATAACGCTTCTGCTTCACTTCCTGCCGTTCACGAAGTTATCTCGTCATCCAGAAAACAGGCACGCAGTCAATCATTCCACGAACGATATCGTAAGTGATCAATCATTCAAAGAATTGTGGCTATTGCAGTCATGGTGGCTAAGCATGCTTGGTAACCCAAACGCGGTCATGCATCTGCTGGCTTCAAGTTCGTAACATGTTTATCAAACATTTAACTCTTTCAATCCGAATTAATATTGCAACCCCTTTTCCAATATCCTGACGGAACTAATGTACTTCCTTTTCAGCAGTTACACATCATAATTAACTTCTCAAACCTTATCCATTACCGTTCCAAACGGCAGTTTCATTGGAAGAAATTCCAGTCACTTTTCCCTGCAGATCAGGTGGGAATGGTCATTGGGTTGGTTGCGTTACTGAACCATTAAACTAGAAATAACGTCTAATGACTGGCCATTTGCCAAGACGGAGCAAAAATAACGCGCACAACTGCTGGAGAGCTGGTAAATTCTAATTGTTACACTAATGGCTTTCAGGGAACGGAATGTATCCCTAATCCAGTAGGTTCTCACACAAACAATGTCAACCATGTTAGTGTGGGACTGAAATTATTCATATACCACAAACCGCATGAATATAGTAGCAATAATAAGACAACGCTGAGTAGTGATGTGATCCCCATCTATGTATATGAAAGAATTAGATAGAGAAAATCTGGAGAAGATGTTTCCATGTGCGGGGAAAGCAAAACCAGCATCTATAAATATACAATTGTCACTACCAATCCAATAGGGAATTTAGCAGAAAATTCTTTACCAGAGAGTGGCTAGATTGTGGAACTTGCTAACGCAAGGTGTATTGGAGGTGAGTCACATGCACACAGTTGACTTAGATAAGCAGAAAGGGAGAAATGAACATCGAACTTTACCCATAGAACCACAGAAAAATTAAGGCATGGAAGGAGGTCATTCAGTCCAACGTACCTATACCGGATGAAAAAAAGGTAGCGGCCCAATATAATCCCACCTTCCAGCTCCTGGTCCATAGCATTCCAGTTTATAACACTTCAGATGCATGTCCAGGTATCTTTTAAATGAGTTGAGGGTTTATCCCTCCACCATCATTTCTGGCAGTGGATTCCAGACATCTCCATCCCTCTGGGTGTAAAATCTTTTTCCAATCACCTTAAATCTGTGCTCTTGTTAATTGACCTGTCCATTAGGGGAAACAGGTTCTGCCTGTCCACTGTATCTAGGCCCTTCATAATTTTGTACACCTCAATTAGGTCACCCCTCAGCCTCTTCTCTTCTCAGGAAAACAACCCTGGTCGATCCAATCTTTCCTCCTAGTTGAAAAGTTCAAGCCAAGGCAACATTCTTGTAAATCTCCTCTGTACTCTCTCCCGAACAATTATGTCATTCCTGTAATGTGGTGACCAGAGCTGTCCGAAATACTAAAGCTGTGATCTAACCAACGTTTTATACAATTCAAGCATCACATTCCTGCTTTTGTCTTCTTTCCCTCGGCCAATAAAGGAAAGCATTCCATATGCCTTCTTCAACACACTACATACCTCTACTGCCGTCTGCAAGGACCTGTGGGCATGCACTCCAATGTCTCTTAATACTTCTACCCCTCTCAATCTCCCCCACCCACCCCCGTTTCTTGTGCATTTTCTTGCTGTGTTTCCCCTCCCCAAAAGCATTACCCTTTATTCCAATTGTTCTAAATGATGTGAATTGGGGAGGCGTCGTGTGGAGCTCAAACGCTGGCATGGATCAAATGGGCCGTGTAGCCTTTTTGGTGCTGTAAGTTCTAGTCAATTAATGCCATTTTCGGTAAGAATGGCTTTAAAAAATGAACGTGGAACAGTAAGTAGCCGACTTTGGATGGTGCGTGCGCCCAATACTCTGTGGTTATTACCAGAACTGTTGGTGTTGAAAGACCGACTTTTTCCTTAATATTATTCAATCTTAACAAGAATTAGAGAAGATCACATTGTTTTCAACTCCATCAATCAGGAGTTGATCCTTGTCTTGTACCAACAATTCTGATTATGAAGTTGTCAACGCCTGCATAAATACTATTACTTAAATTGGGTCATCTTGCTGAACTGTCTATAACACAGAAACAGTCCCTGTTAAGCTCGTGCTGCATTGGAAAGACTGAGCCTGACGCAGGTATTACTCGCACCTGAAGATAATTTATTTGTCGAATGTTGAACATAATACCCAACAGAGATTTGATATATCATGCCACATCCAGCTTCTTTTGTGGTCGTGTTCCACTTGAAAGACAATCTAAACTGATTTGCGTTTTGCAATGAAATACCCATTTAACCATGCACAAGAGAGGAAAGGGAATCTGAATGTAAAGTGCAATAAACAAAAGGAGATTCTGAACGGACCTCTATTTTGCCCTCCCAGGTAAACTGGGTTTGTGGGAAGGATAGATTTTCTCAGTCAAAACATCAGTCAAAGCGTAGAGTCATGCTACATTATCTGGCTGGCATATTGTTTGCACGCCCAGCCTCAAGGGCCAGTTACAGTCTGATATTCTGGGCTATCCTTGGAGGGTGCGGCTCATGACAGATTTCTACATTAGTTTCCATTCCTTAGCCGCGACACCCAGCATGGCACAGTGGCGCAGTGGTTAGCACCACTGTCTCACATCTCTAGCAACCTGGGTTCAATTCTGGGTACTGCCTGTGTGGAGTTTATAAGTTCTTCCTGTGTCTGCGTGGGTTTTCGCTGGGTGCTCTGGTTTCCTCCCACAGATTAATGGGTAAATTGGCCATTACAAATTGCCCCGAGTGCAGGTTGGGACATATCGGAACAGGTGGGGGATGTGGCAGGAGTATTGGATTAGTATAAATGGGTGGTTGATGGTCGGCACAGACTCGGTGCTGTATCTCTAAATAAAAAAAAATAACCGGACCGTGCTGATGCAACTCATAAACACTCCTGCCATTTTCTCAGCAACATAACTGCGCTTAGCCATTGTCATTCATTTTGTCATAGTTTGTGGTTGTCGCCGACAATGCCAACATTTGTTGACCATCTCTAACGGCTCATTTGAAAGTGATGGCTACCCATGCTCTTGAAACGTCAGTCTATGTCGTTTGTTACCCACAATGCTTTTAAGGGCGGAGTTCCAGTATTTGACTGAGCCGCAGTGAAAGTATACTTCCATGTTAGGATGATTTGTGATTTGGAGAGGAATTGCAGGTAATGTTATTTCTAAGGAAAGGCCTGTGCCTTTCCTTATCTTCTCTGTGGCAGAGTCCGAGGGATTAGACGGTGGTTTCGAAGGAGCCTTGACGTGTTGCTGCAAAACATCATATAGATAATTTACACTGCTGCTACTGTGGTGGAGGTAATTAATGTCCAAAGTGGTGTGGGGAGGCCTCAGGCGGGCTGGTTTGCCCAGAGCTGTGTTGGACATCTTGTGTGTTGATGGAGCTGCACTCATCCGTATGATTTGGACCCCTCAGGGTCAGAACACAAAGACAGCAATGAAACATCTTCTGATTGTCATAGACAGGTTTCTGTTTCTTTCAAATCTCACACTGCGCAGCTGTTTATGTGGGATGAAACAAACATTCATTGTGTTAACACCAAGAGCCAGAGAGCTTGAAGCTGAGTTTTGTATCATTACTTGGCACAACGTCAACTGCAAAATGCATTTGATTTTCACAAAATGGCATCAAATGCTCCATGTTCTGATAAAATAAGCATAAGTTGTGCAGCACTTGATTGTCTATGAAACGTCAGAAATTAGAGAGAAGGGTATCAGATCAGAAATGCTTTTCCCATGACAGAAATAAAGATGCAAAGGTCTAAATCCACTGCAAAACATGCTTCTGCTGATCTTCAAAAGGCACCCTTGAGACACTGAATCATTCTAAGGAAATTTCAGTCCTGTGTTGGTCTTTTGCGAAGTGAAGGGGAGCCAGTATTGTCCAATGCCTTTACTCCTGTAGAAATTTCAAATGTATAAGTATCTATTTAGACAAGTGCTTTGTTTCTTAACTTCGACCATTGCCATCCTTTATTTGCCCAGCATCGTTATCATCATCATCTGTTACATTATTCTACCATTCTTACTTTCCACCTTATGGAAGACCTTCCATTTAGTTCGTTCCTTCCTATCCTATTTTCGTGCCTCTAAGCTTGTTTAAAACCATTACTCGCCAGCATTTTCTAATTCTGATGAAAGGTCGCATATCTAAAAGAATGACACACTTTCCCTTGCCACAATGGATGCCTGGCCTACTGGGGATGGCCAGCATTTATGGCGATAATTTCAATCACAATATTTTGCTTTTCTTTAGATGGACATTAGATTGGCACATCAGAATGAAGGAGGTTTTATGCAAGTTTTATCCTTAACTTGCATTTCTTTTTGTGACACTGCAGCAGGGTCATCTAGGCTCAGTGGCTCTGTGATTGTTCTATCAAACAACAGTTGCTTTTCGGGGAAAACAAAGAGAGATAGCTAGCTTCTTCAATCTGTGTTTGAGTGCAAGATGATATCCTGCAGGCTCTGCATTAGACATAACACCATTGATTTGACTTTTTTTAGATATAGAATATCACAGAATATCCATTTAGAGAGAAATAACATCTAGCATTTTCTTTCAGTGTCTTACCTCCTGGCGGAATGACATTAACAAAATGGTCAACAATGATGATCAAAATCACGATAAGCAATAAGATACTGAGGCAGAGCTGAACGAGGGCAGCTGTGAGATGTTGTCCTGTGGAGAAGGAGAAATATTTTTCTTTGATGTATGCGTGACATATGTTACAATTCAACCTTTCCAAAAAACAATTATAAATGGAGAAGAATTGTTTATTTTTCTTTATTCAAAAACGTTGGAAAACCCGCTGGTATTACTTGTTTTACTAAAAAAACACAATAAAAAACAGTAATAACAAGTTACATTCATAATAATACTTGAAGAAGATTAATAATTTTCTGTCAAATTGGTTAGCACATTCTCTTAGAACATGTTGAACTATTTGTCTGGAATTGATGAATAGAAGGAACCTTCATTAATGTATAGAATCATAGAAGCATGCAATGGTTACAGCACAGAAGGAGGCCATTCAGCCTGTCCTGTCCGTGCCCGCTTTCTGCGAGAGCAGCTCACTTCGTCCAATTGCCCTGCCTTTCCTCCGCAGCCCTGGAAAATGTTCTCATCATAAATTTATCCAGT
The DNA here is from genome assembly GCF_036365525.1 of Heterodontus francisci. Taxonomy (NCBI): domain Eukaryota; kingdom Metazoa; phylum Chordata; class Chondrichthyes; order Heterodontiformes; family Heterodontidae; genus Heterodontus; species Heterodontus francisci. The sequence continues at coordinate 14,788,121 of NC_090415.1, forward strand.
ACTCTTTCGAAGTTCTCTATTGAATATGCCTCCACCACACTCTCAGGCAGTGCATTCCAGTCCTAACCTGGGTCTTTCATAACGTGTTAATCTTTTAAGTAGATAATTAGTACTGTTAGGCTTTTACATTGTTGTTAAACCTATCTTTTACTCTGATGGTTTCATTGACCTTTAATTTCATGTTCCCATATCTCGATTGATGCTGTTCATCCACTGCACCAAGGATTCTTAGATTCAGATGACAATTACTAAGTGTAGTTTGTCTTTACAAAATAAGTTTACATCTCAGAATCACTAGCGTGGATTGAATCTGGCAATACTTAGGCATCAGGGAGGGGGACAGGGAGGGGGACCATACCTGGAAACTTTGCTCCAGAAAGCAGTCACACCCCGTGCGATTGCGTCTTCTGATTTGATCAGTGGTCAGGGATGTGCGACTGCAAGTGATGCAGGTAAGGGGACAAGAAGGCAGAAGTAGAGGAGCCTGAGCCCTTGCTATTGTTCAACAAGTTTAAGGTCCTTTCAACTTGTATGGGTGATAGTGAGGGCTGGAGTGTGTATGAGCAAACTGACCATGGCACCTTGGTACAGGGAGCCATTCGAGGGGGGGTAGTAAATAGGAACACAGTGATAGGAGGAGTTAGTACAATCGGGGGGATAGACACAGTTCTCTGCTAGGCATTACTCCCTCCATGCCCACACCCAAGTCATTGAAATACGCAGTGATCATAAGATACACCAGGCTCAGAAGCCTGTTTCTCTCACTCTGTCCCCCTCCCCTCTCTGTCCCTCTCGCTCTATCTCGGACAGTTGTAGGGAGCTGGAGTGCTCAGCACATAAGCTTTGAGGTTAGTTAGTTTTTTTTTGAAGTCGCGCTGTTTGTTTCTGGCTGCCTTTAAAAAAGAAGTTCGAATCCGTTGGCAAGCCCCGAATCTGTCTGAAGTTGGAAAAACACAGTCCCCGCCCTAAACATCTGTCAGCTGTGAAACTCACATCGTGATGTTTTCAAAGCCGGTCTGAAAGAAGAAGACAACTTCTCAACTCAGGAAAATATTCTTTGGCTGGATGGGAACCATTGGCTGTATGCTCGCCTGCAGGCTGCATGTTGTACAACCCTGGATGTAAACCCTCCATTGAAGTCTTATTAAAAGAACAAACGAAATCGAGGGGAGCTTTAGCAGAAGTGTACAAGATTATGACAGGCTTTAATATGTTAGCTCGGGATTAATGTTCCTATTAACTAATGGTTGAAGGCTTTGGGAAAGAGATGCCTGGGGTATATGAGGAAGAACAGCAGGTGGTAATGATATGGAACTCGCTGCCCAGTGCGGCGAAAGTGAAGGCATTCAATGACTTCAAAAGGAAATTAGATGGCCACTTGAAGGGAAATAGACTTGCAGGGTTGTGGGGATCGAGCCTTCATTCTGGCGACCCTTGATCTCAGAAGATCACCTTGTCTCTACTTTCTCACATAACTGTTTATCTGGCTCTCTTCACCACTGCCCACTTCAGGTTATTGAGTCTTTGCCTTCGATATGTACATTGCAAGTCTCTCTCTGTTCAGTGCACTGATTTGATATTACCACACCTGAAAGTTCTCCACCGTATCCAAGTCGATACTATCTGGTTGCTACTGAACTTTCATTTGGTGCTTCTAACTGACTAACGGCTGCAAAAGATCATAGTGCTGCTCATTATCTGTCAGTGTATTTTGCAAGGACTCAATTTAAAAAAAAAAAGAATTCTTGTTTTCAAATCCCGGCGTGGTCTCTTCCCTCCTTATCTTTGTAATATTCAATATTAATTCTTCCACTATTGGTGACCATGCCTTCAGCTGTCGAGGCCTTGACTGCTGGAAGTCCACCCCCAAAACCACTTCACGTCTCTACATCGCTTCCCTCGTTTGAAATGCGTCTTTCAACATAGGGGCTAGAATTTGGTCTGTGGCGATGGTGCTAAATGGACAATATCCAATCGGTCGCCCATTCCAAGCCACGCCAAATCTTCAAATCCATTATGGGACTGAATATCAGGCACTGCACATAATGGTGGTCAATCAGATAGTGCACATTTTGCACCAGCTGCGCGATACAATTTTCCCGGCCCCCAATTTTCTTCAGCGCAGATGCCTGTACAGAAGTTCAAATGCCTGATTGAGTCACATATAGACATGTCCGGTTCAACGCCATGTCCTCATTTAGCTAGAATGTGGAAAAATGCGTGAATACAGTTTACTACAAATCTACGAAAGATATTATTTGACCAGAACCATTAACACGCAGTTGTGCGCACACTGGGTAAGAGTGGAATCATATGAAAGGATTCCTCTGGTTTCCACCCACACACTGTCTGCCAGCGTGGTCTCTTACTCCAAACGCTGGAGTCTTTTCGGGAAGTTGAAGGAAAGCGGCTGAAGTGCCTTCTTACACTGAGGAAAGATGTTTCAGTAACTGCTGGAACTCGCCACGACCAGCAAGTTTCCTAATCCTAACCCGTTATAAACCAGACTGCACTAGCAAGTGCAGTTTAACCTGACCTCTGCCCTGACTTACACCAGCAAGTTCAAATCGATGTATCCCGGATTGCTTTGCACAGCAACATGGATGGGCAACATAACCTCTGCCCACGCATCCTTGAATTCCGCTTTAAGAACCTGTGACAAAAACAGTTTCCCCTACGTTTATGTTTAACAGGGCAATTGGAACTCTTGTTGGGCGAGCAAGTACCCCCCAATTCAAGTAATCTCAGTGACAGAATCTGTTTTCATAACATACCTCGAATATATATTTGAACAGGGTCACTGTGTTTTGAATGGCTCCATTCTCCAGTCTCTGCGATTAAACATTGACATGTGTAATTCCCTTCATGACCATGACCTGCTATGAAATCGTAAGAGGTCTCACACTTTCCGTCTTTAAGATCAGTGTAGTTGATCCTATCCTGATTTCTGCGAAAGTGGATCCTCATTATGGGACACTGACAGCGACAAGTCAAGGTTATTTTCTCTCCCGTTCTGAAAGCTCTGAAGGGTGCATTCAGAGTTAAGGTTGGCTTCGATAAAGCATCTGAGAAATGGACAAACAGAACAGTTTATCAACATTTTTTTTCAATGAATCTACATTTATATTGTTGTGAAAAACCTAGTGCAATGTGTCCTTTTACAGAAATCTCATCTGTGTTGCAATGACGATAGTACCAAAAAATAACGTGCCTTTGCATTTAAAGAGCTTTATCATTGGAATTAATGAATAATTTCCAATGACTGTTGAGGCCGTAATAACATGAAAGTTTCAACGAACAAAGAAAACTGCAACAGCAGCCATTTTAAACACAGTTATTTATTACACCATAGGAAAGGCTGAAGGGGAAATTACATGATTTCTGATAGCAACATGCAGGGTTTTAAATGCAGTTTAAAATAGGGGAAACGTCATGATTGCCGCTTCGTAATAGGGACTTTATTGGGAATATTAAAACTTTAAGAAACTGTTGTAAATTTCCCACCATAATTTAGCAGAAATTTTGCAGACAGAATTCGAAAGTTAGCTATGCAGGTGACTACATCCACATTACCAATCCTGGAACGATAAAAATTGGAGCTGAATAAGTGTCCAGAATTGGAAGATTACACAGATGCCGAATTGTTGTCGGACTGGCAGAGACTGGAGTGTCGAGGTCATGCAGGGATTTGAACAGAAGGATAAGAATTTTAAGGCTAGAGGAGTCTATATATATATAATATTGTATACATGCACCAATTTTCCTCACTATACTTATAGAATTATGAGGGCTGCTTGGATGGAGATGGTGTTATTTATTTGGGGAAAAACTTGAAAGTCCATCAGACCATGTAGAAAACGGAAGAGTTCCTAAGTGTATATAGACTGTTTTGCATACATTATCAATATTAGGCATATTTAGTTTGGTGAACTTTTTTTCACTACATTAGCACAAGGGAAGATGGTTGTGGTTGCTGGAGGTCAATCATCTCAGTCCCAGGACATCACTGCAGGAGCTCCTTGGGGTAATGTCCTAGGCCCAACCATCTTCAGCTGCTTCATCAATGACCTTTCCTCTATCATCAGGTCAGAAGCACAGTTCCTCGCTGATGATTGCACAATGTTTAGCACCATTCGCAATTCCTCAGATACTGAAGCAGCCCGTGTCCAGATGCAACAAAACCTGGACAACATCGAGGCTCAGACGGATAAGTGGCTAGTAACATTCGCACCACATAAGTGCATGGCAATGGCAATCTCAAACGAGAGATGATCTAACCATTTGGCCTTGATGTTAAATGACATTTCCATCGCTGAATCCCCCACTATCAACTTCCTGGGAGTTACCATTGACCTAAACATGAACTTCACCAGCCACACAAATACTGTGGCTAAAGGAGCAAGTCAGAGGCCCGGAATTATGTCGCGAATAACTCACCTTCTGACGCCCCAATGCCTATCCACCATCTACAAGGCACAAGTCAGGAGTTTGATGGAATAATCTCCACTTGCCTGGATGAGTGCAGCTCCAACAACACTCAAGTTGCCACACACCCTCCAGGACAAAGCCACCCACTTCATTGTCACCCCATCCACCTCATTCAACATTCACTCCCTCCACTACAGAAATACAGTGGCAGCAACGTGTACCAGCAGCAAGATGCACTGCAGCAACTCGCCACGACTCCTTCGACCACATCTTCCAAACCCATGACCTCTTCCAACTAGACAGACAAGGACATCAGATGCATGGGAGCACCACCACCTTCAAGTTCTCCTCCAAGCTACACACCACCCTGACTTGGAACTATTTCGCCGTTCCTCCACTGTCACTGGGTCAAATTCCTAGAACTCCCTTCCTAACAGCACTGTGGGTGTACCAACACCCCAAAGACTGCAGCGGTTCAAGAAGGCAGCTCACCACCACCTTTTCAAGGGAAATTAGGAAAGGGCAATAAATGCTGGCCTAACCAGTGACGCCCACATCCTCCAAACGACTAAATAATAAAAATAAATTAAACAGCAATTTTAGTTTTCTTTGCTTTGACATATTTTGCGCTAAAACTGTGAGGAGCGAACTTATGCAGCCCATGCAACAAGGAAAAGGTAAGACAGTTGATCAAAACTAATCCCAAGTGAATCTCTCCAAGCACGTTCGTAAATGTCGTTTGTATTGCATTTGAAGTCCATTACCAATTATACATTGATATGATCGAAGGAATAATTCTTTCAGATAAATTGCTATAAAATATTTGATATTTGTTGACCCATGCATTGCATGGTAATCCCTGTATCTTAAGTGAATGGCGACTCCATCAGACCTTCGCTAAACTGACTGATATCAAGAACTACGATTAAATCTAGAGCCATTATAAAGTGTATTTATGGCAAAGGTCGCATTCGGCTAAGCGTCAGATGTATTAAGCGACTGGTTCCCTTTTATGCTTTTTGTATAAGTAGAATACCCCTTTGTGGGGGGCATGGTATGTTTACAGGTAGCATGAACTGTTTCTCCATTTGAAACTGCATTGTACTCTAGGTCCATGGAGATTCCCGGCACTTGAAGTTTATTTGCAACATAGTTACTTCAAAAACAAATGTCCTACAAAATGTTTCCAGCGTCTTAAATTATACTCTATGCAATATATATATATTGCAAATTGTGCCATTCAGTTAAAACTAAAAGTATATGACATAAGTTTCACATAAATGTTGCTATTAGGTAATATTTACAATATAAGATAGGATGGTAAAAAGCGTGAAACCGACTGTGCCTATTCTTTATTTTATTGCAGGGCATTTAGTGCATCCCATTTTGTCTTCGTTCAATAATGAACACAAAGTGGTCACTTACATAGATTCTCAATTCTGTATGGACAGTCCTAACCATCCGCTGTCTATTTATTTAAAGAAAAACTGCATTTATATAGCGCCTTTCATGACCACCAGACGTGCAAACCGTTTTGCAGCTTCTGAAATGTAGCAAACGTCGCAGTCAACCTGCGCAATCAGACATCCATAAACTGCCATGTGATAATGACCAGATAATCTATGTGTTTCTAATATTGATTGCGGGCTAAATATTGGCCAGGACCCAGAGTTAGCTGCAATGCTTTTGTTCGAACTATTGCCAGGGGGTCTTTCACATTGAACCGAGCAGGCAAATGGAACCTCGGATTAACTTTTCATCCAAAGGATAGCATCTACGACAGTGCAGCACTCTCTCAGTACTGAAGTGGAGTGTCAGCCTTTCTTGTGCTCAATCTTGGAGCGGGAACTGAACGTGGAACCTTTGTGATTAAGAGGCGTGAATTGAATTTCACATTCTTGCACCAATCTTTTTCCATTCGGCTCCCATTAGCTCTTCACGCCATCGATCCAGTCGACCATCTATGACCATCTGTAGGATCAGTTTTAGGATTATTCTGCTCTAAACCCGTTTAGTGCTTAGTTCCTCCGGCGCATAGAACTCGGATAGAAAATGTTAATACAATAGATCAACAATTCAGCCACAGTTGACTTTTGCAGATAAATTCTTACATGAGGGTTGGAATTCAAATTAGTTCATCACCTGCGTTCATTCTAAAATGACTGATATTGAGACATGAGCACATTAAAACACGTGTTGATATGTGTTGCTCCCTACCTCTCACAGTAATCTTCGCCTCTGTACTGAATGGCGAATGCACCAACTTTCTGAGAATCTCCGTTTGATATCGGCAGCTGTAATTGCCTGCCGACTGTTTGTTTTGAATGTCGATGGTAAAGGTCACAGTTCGAGCAGCATCAGAAGCATTATGGGACAGCAGAGGTGACCTTTTGTTACTTTTGTATAAGTGAAATGTCCCCCCTGCGGAGCGAATGTCGCCTTTGCAGCTTATATGGAGTTTTTCTCCGATTGAAACGGCACCAGAGGCTGGCTTCGTGACAATATTCGGCATTGCGACTTCCTCTGGAACAATATTGGAATGCATAACAGAAAAAAAACAAACATATGAAATTGTATAGCACAATTCGACGGAATGGCACATTGAGACATTCAACATGCAATCCTATTTCCACATAAACATCGAATCAAAACAATAAACCGGATACTGAGAAGGGTAAATACGAATGTGCAGGCTATTTCGTCCAGTCACCTTTCGCTGCCTTTCAAGAATGAACCTTGGACAGTCTATTAGTGCACATGTCTATACTGCCTGCTCAATCTTGACCATCCTTGAGCTCAAAAGTTTACCATTCCCCTCCGATTCTCACGTCACTCTTTATCTGGGTCTCTTCACCTCTAACGCTTCAGTTTCTGAAGTCTTTGCCCCTGATTTGCACATTGCAACTGTCTCTCTGTTCAACCATAAATGCTGCATTACCATACCTGAAAGCTCTGGAATTCTGCCCCTAAACCACTCCACCTCTCCACATCTCCTTCTTGCTTTGAGATGCGTCTTCAAATCTACCGACTAGAATTTGATCTCAGAAAGTGTTACAGACTGGGCCTGAAGGGATCGGGTGCACGTTTCATACCATGCCACATATTTAATTCCATTCACTGCAATTACGGGCATTTTGCATAATGTTGGCCAATGGAATGCTACCCTTTATTCCGAGAGGAATTGGAAATAAACGTAAGGATGCTATGCTTCAGTTATACAGGACATTGGTGAGAACACATCTCGAATACTGCGTGCAGTTTTGGTCTCCTTATTTAAGGAAGGACGTAAATGCGTTGGAGTTGATTCAGAGGAGGTTTACTAGATTGACACCTGAAATGCGAGGATTTTCTTATGAGGACAGGTTGGTCAGACGGGACTTGTTTTCACTGGAGTTTTGAAGAGTGAGGGAAGAGCTGAGTGAAATATATGCGATCCTGAACGGCCGTAACAAGGTGGATTTGGAAAAGGATGTTTCCTTTTGTTGGTGAGTCCAGAACTAGGGGACACTTTTAAATTATGGGTTGCCCTTTTACGACAGTGATGAGGAGTTTTTATTTTCTGAGAGGGTTGTGTGACTTTGAAACTCTCTGCCTCAGAAGGTGGTGGAGGCAGGGATCATTGTTTTTTTTTAACGTGGAGGTAGACACAAGGGAATCAAGGTTATCAGGGGTAGATAGGAGTGTGGAGTTCGAGACAGAAACAGATCAGCTATGATCTTGTTAAATGGTGGTGCAGGCTCGAGAGGCTGAATGTTGTAATGTCGGTCGATGCGATACTGCACGTTTTACACCTCCGCCCCAGCTGATTTGACTAGCCTCCAGTTTCTCTGTAGAAAACCAAGTGACTGATTGAATCACATATCAAACTTTCCAGTTCAATATCATATCCTCACTTAGCTGCAGTATTTAACAATGCATGAATACATTTAAGTGCAAATACACCAATGGCCCGTTGCTATTCCTCTACCAGAAGCGCCAAAAAGGAGATGACAAGAGTGATTATATTGAAGGGTTGCTCTGCCTTCGACTCACTCTCCGACTGCCAGGGGGGTCGCTTATTTAAAAAAAAAGACATTTTCTGCAGGTTGAAGGAAAGCAGCGGAAATGCCTTCTCAGAATGAGCAAATATGCGCCGACAACTGCGAGAGCTGTCCACCATTAGCAGGCTCCTAACCCAAAACCGTTCCATATGAAATTGGAGTTTAAAAAGACCTATAGACTGCTTAACACCGTCAGTTTCAAATCGATGTACCCCGGATTGCTTTGCATAACGAGACGAACACGCAAATATAACTGACGTCCGAGGGTCCATGAATTACGCCTTAAGCACCAGTGACGAGAACAGTTTCCCCTGTAATTAACATGACAATTAGAACCCTTAATCAAATATGTACCTCGAATATGTATCTGAACAACGTCGCTTTCATTTGAATATCTCCATTCATTATTCTTCAAGACTATACATTGGCATGTGTAATTCCCGTCATGGGCATGGCCTGCTATGAAAGCTAATGAGCTCTCACACTTCCCGTGGTTGATATAACTTTGGTTGACCCTATCCTGACTTCTGTAAAAGTGGATCCTCGTGATGGGACACTGGCAACGACAAGTCAAGTTTATTTTTTCCCCCATTAGGAAACCATTGAAGGGTGGATTCAGAGATAAGGTTGGTTTCGGTAAAACATCTGAGGAATGGACAAATAGAACAGCTTATCGACGAAATTCTTTTCGTAAATTTACTTTTCGCTTATTATAATAAACAAAGTTCCATGTGGCCTTTACCAAAACAAGAAACGCATCCGTGCTGCAATGACGATAGTGTCAGAAGACAGAACGCCCTCTGCTTTTAAATAGCTTTGAATTATCAAACAATTTTTGATTATGGTTAAGGTCGTAATAATGATACAAATGTTTCAATGAACCTAAGAAGAACAATTGTAACCAATTTAAACACAGTTATTTATTACACCACAAGAAAGGCTAAAGCGAAACTGCATGCTTTTGGACAGCAAAGCGCATGGTTGTTGAATACAATTTAACACACGATATTTGCTGGATAGTGAGGACAATCTCTTTCGGAATATTGGAACTTGAAGAAACTACTGCAAAATTTCCCATAACAATTTATGTAAAGGGTCAGTGCGCCCTGCAGTTTTACAGCTTTCCCCAGTACTAAGTCGTCGGGTATCATGCCAATAGTACCCTCAGGTTCAGGTTAGTGAATTGGTTAGTAACATTTACTTCTGAAGACTCACAGTTTGTTCCCTGTCCGACTAGCAAATGGAGATGAACTGCAGAAAAAACAAAATACGAAGAAAGTAAAAAAAAAATGCACATCGATATTTTAATGATCTCCAACCAAATGTACCAATTCTCAGAGAATCGATAAATTATCATTGTATTCGGAACATGAGGAAGAGGCGAAGGTCATTAAACTTCTTTCATCTGCCCCACTGTTCAATTTTATAATAGCTCACCTGTATCTCAGCTTCATTTTCCTGACTTCACTCCATAGCCCTCAATACCCAAAGTAACAGCTATTGATCTCAGCTTTGAAGGCTCAAGTTGACGGTTTACACCCAAGTGTTTATTTTGGGTGAGAATGCGACAGATGTCCACTGCCTCCAGTGTTAGGAAGTACTTTCTGAGTTCTCTCCTGAATCGCTGAGTGCTCAATTGCAAGTTGTGTGTTCTCGATTCTTCTAAAACTTAGTTTGCTTTTAGGTTCCCCATTATAGTAGAACCAGTTTTTTTCATTATCCGTGTCTCGATCAGATCAACCTGTAATCTTCTATACTCAAAGACTGCAAGGCATATTTACACAGTTTGTTCTCATGCTTTACATAAAGTTTGCATTTCTCGGAGCAAAGGAACAGAGGAACAGCCCCTAGCCTGTTACGCCATTCAATAAGATAATTTCTGATTTGCATTCGAACTCCATCTGCAAGCCTTGGCTCCATAATCTCTGAATAAGAAATTTAATCATCTTGGCGCGTAAAGCACTATGCACCTCAAGGTATAAAAAACATTGAGATAGCATCTGTTGCATTCCACCGCCCATTCGGTGAAACACCCGTTCCCTAATTCGGACCTATAGGGTCTGGAGGTGATTTCAAGTGCTTGGATCCTTGTTTTGGATTCTGCAACAGTGAACAACTTTTTCTTTCTCTATATTTTCAATTATTGTCAAAATCTTAAAAATCCCGATCAAAATAATCTTTTAGCCTTCTCTATTCCAGGCAATGCAAGCTTTCGTCATTAGTTGGGGCCCTGGTAACATGTCCGGGACGAGGCGCAGCACTCCTGCCAAGGGCAATATTTTCTCATGGCATCAATGAACTATGACGCACACATCTTGAATCGTAATTACATGACGAACAAAATCATCTCACTCCGGTCACGTTGAAAATGATTTGTTTTTGAAAGAATCTCACTCTGTCATGTAGTGGAACTAAATTGTTTTTCGTAACCTCTAGATTATGGCGAAAACAGATAGCTGCATTCATTATATAATAATAATATAATAATAATATAGCTGCATTCATTGCTATATACACATGGAAGGTGAAGTAGACAGAAAAAGTGAGTGATGGACATAAAGCCAGTTAAATATATCGATATCATTTTTCTTTTTTGGGAACACATATCTTGCCTTTGCTTCCGTTCAGCTTGCTTTCATGAGGAGAGTGGTCAAAAAATGACTGGAGTGTATGTGGTTTCCCTCTGTGATGATCTAAGACCACGATTTTCGGACTTTGCCCTGTAAAGTTGTATTTATAATCCCTATAATTTCAATAAGTATGTCTAATATGTGAATTTTGAAGAAAAAGTAGTTTCTCCGACCTGAGCCCTGATCCTGCAAGGCTTCAGTTCAGGCGGCTTTCTGAACTGTTAAAAGTTCTATTGAAAGAAAGATCCTTGGCTTAAAAGTCAAGGGAGAGCTGCCTCCACCTTTGTTGGGCGCCGCCAGTATTTTCGCGTGGCTCAGCCCTTAATTGTCCTCGGTCGGGACATCCGCACCTCTGAGGCTGGCTGTCCCGCCTCCAAGAGCTGCCAGCCAGTCAGACGGCAACTCTTCAGCAGTGCAACCAGGAGCAGCGGTTACTGCTGGGACTGCACCCAAAGAGAGGTGGTGTGATGGACTTCCCCTCGGAACAAGAATGTGGGGATCAGGCTTTATCCGCAAGGGTAGGGGGCTGGGAGTTTATGGCAGAGGGGTGGTTTTAGCAGGGGACAGCCCATGAAGCTTGAGGAGCCCACCACAAGCCACAGGGTGCCAGATCAGGCGGGCCCTTCTGCAGCCCTCAAGTCGGCTGCCAGGTTTTCCTGCGTCCTGCTCCTCTTCGGGTGCTGAAGTTACCGTCAGCTGCTGGTAAGATACTAGCAAGGAGGCCCGTAAGTGGCACTTTACTGGGTCTCAGTTGGCTTGGGTCGGACAGGCCGTATGCCACCACTACCCACCACTCCCATACACCCTTCGCTAGTAAAATAGCGAGGGGCGGGTGAGGTGGTGGTTAGGCAACTGGATTTGACTCCCCCCCGCCCCTCACCGTCCCCCCGCCCCTCCCCCCACTCCCCCGGCGTCCGCTTCTGGAGCAGGGCATAAACATCTGGCCAACTTGTCTTTCAAGGCGGTAATGAAAAAAAAAAGTGAGACCCATACTCACCGATCCCAAGAACAACTGAGAAAGCAAACATGTTCCACTCAGGTTGGCACACTCTTGTCAGAATTAGCTTTTGTTATTTCTTGTTGTGACTTATTTTTGGATAATGCCTATGGCGTGGTTGCAGCTGCAGGAACAGAGATTACAACATAATAGTCAAGAATACTGTGTCACAAATTATAGCAGGGTGTTAGAATTAGTCAAGCAGTCACTGAGGAATAAAGAACATCCTTCAGTGGACAGTACATAATGTTACAAGACCTTTTCCTTCTGCCACAGATTTGGCATGCTACACCAGTATATATGCTTGCATGAGACATAAAGAAACCAGTGTGCATTTTAGGCAATCACAGTATTTTTCCTTCACCTCGCTAAAGATTTTTCACTATTGGAGGCATTGTTCTAATAATAAAGGATATCGAATTCGAAGTCAAAAGTAACGGATGCTGTCATAGGAACACGCCGAGATGGGTGGTTTCCCTTTCAGATTCTGTCTGTTGTATAACTGACTTCATCACGTTCTTTGTGCATATATTGTATTCATAAAATCTCTTCTAAAATGCAAGAACCCTGTTTTGGTTTTAGTGACAGATTTAGTTCCCGTGCTACTTGAGACAGCCTGTGGTTTTACTGTGGTCGGTAGAGTATTGAAAGGGAATGCTTGATGGCACGGCTGATCACGTTCATACGAAAACCCCAGAGATATTGTACAAAACATTTTACACATCTCCCATTTCAGATAATGATTGACTACAATGTTCTCAGAAAAGCAGTCGCTAATTAGTTCACTCTAAAACTTTTTCGTGTCCCTGAGAGACAAGATGAGCATTTGGTTGATAGCTATCTCGATATATATATATATATATATATAAGTATATCTGAAGATTCACAGCTACTGCAATACTAACCTACCTTCAAAGAACACAGCAGAGATGAATACGATTCAAATAACCTTAGCTGCTGCCTTTGAGAGCATGTAAGTACATAAACTGCACTTCCCTCTTTCATTTAAAACAAACTGCACAGTGAACACGTCTTCTTATTACTGATGCTGTGGCTGTGAAAATGGTTGTCAGCAGCTTTTACCACAACTATCATTTCACATAGGAAAGACGTCAAATGTAAAAAGAATACTGGATCAATCGTGATCTGAGTGCCTACTGCAGTCATCTAGTGACTCAGATCAGAACAAAAAACAATAATATGTGCAGTAGTAGACCACAAGCCTCCCCGAGCCTGCACTGCCATTCAATTCGATAATGGCAGGTCTTCTGCCCCTTGGGATCGGTGCTGGGACCCTTGCTGTTTGTGGTCTATATTAATGATTTAGACATGAATATAGGAGGTATGATCAGTAAGTTCTCAGATGGCACGAAATAGTGAGGATGAAAGCCTTAAATTGCAGGACGATTTTGATGGGCTGGTAAGATGTGCAGAGCAGTGGCAAATGGAATTTAATCCTGAGAAGTGTGAGTTGAGGCATTTTTGGAGGACTAACAGGGCAAGAGAATATACAATGGATGGTAGGACCCCAGAAAGTACAGAGGGTAAGAAGGACTTTGGTGTATTTGTCCATAGATCACTGAAGGCAGCAGCACAGGTAGATAAGGTGGTTAGGAAGTCATATGGGATACTTGCCTTTATTAGCCGAGGTATAGAATATAAGAGCAGGGAGGTTGTGATGGAGCTGTATAAAACGCTAGTTAGGCCACAGCTGGAGTACTGTGTGCAATTTTGGGAACCACACTATCGGAAGGATGTGATTGCACTGGTGAGGGTGAAGTGGAGTTTCATTAGGATGTTGTCTGAGCTGGAGCATTTCGGCTATGAAAAGAGACAGAAAAGCCGAGGGTTGTTTTCCTTAGAGCAGAGAAGGCCAAGGGGGGACATGATTGAAGTATACAAAATTATGAGGGGCATTGATAGGTTAGTATGGAAGAAACTTTTCCCGTTAGTGGAGGGGTCAATAACCAGAGGGCATAGATTTAAGGTAAGGGGCAGGAGGAATAGTGAGGATTTGAATGGAAGAAAAAACGATTGGAGGGTGGCTGGAATCGAGAGCGCACTTCCTGAAGAGGTGGTAGAGGCAGCAACCCTCACAACATTTAAGAAGTATGTAGATGAGCACTTGAAACGCCACAGCATACAAGGCTACGGGCCAAATGCTGGAAAATGCGATTAGAATAGTTAGGTGCTTGATGGCCGGCACAGATCCGATGGGCCGAAGGGCCTGTTTCTGTGCTGTATGACTCTATGACTTTATGACCCTTCTCCACACCCCGCCTGCTCCCGGTGATTCTCTGAGAGACCAAAACCATTCTATCTCTGCCTTAAATGTCGAAGATGGACAACAACTCCAAACATTCCCAGCCCTCTGAGTGCAGAAATTTCTCCAGTTCCCGTTCCAAATGATCGACCTCGGATTCTGAGACTGCACCCTTGTGTTCTCGATTTCCCAGGCAGCGGAAACAACCCCTCAGTGCCAACCCTTTCAAGCCGCTTCAGAATCTTACCTGTTTCAATGGGGTCACCTCTCGTTGCTTTAAGCTCCAGAGTATCGCCATAATTTACTCAGCATCTGATCATATGGCAACAATTCTCATCCCAGAAACCAATCGAGTGAAGCTTCTTTGTATTGCCTCAAAGCAAATATATTATTTGTTGCATACAGAGACCAAAACTGTGCACAGTGCACCAAGTGTGGTCTCACCAAAGCCCTAGACGATTGTCGCAAGAAATAGTTACTTATGTACTCCAATCCCATTGTCATGAAGGCCAACATGCCATGTGCCTTCTTAATTGCTTGTTGTACCTGTTTGTTAACTTTCTGTGTCTTTGTACGAATACATCCAAGTCTCAAGGAGCATTAACATTTAGAAGTTGCACGCCTTTCACATTGACCTCACACTTTCCCACGTTACACTTCATCTGGCAGCTTGTTGCCCACTCATTTACCTTTTTTGCAGCCTTTTTGCTTTCTCCTCACAGCTTACATTCCCGCCTAGCTTTGCATCATCACCAAATCTGGATACGCCACTTTCAGTCTCTTCAGCCAAGTCATTAATATAGATTCAAATTGCTAATCTGCAGCACTGATCCTTGTGGCACTCTACTGGTTACAGCCTGTCAACTTGAAAATGCTTTGTCTATCCCTACTTTCTGCTTCCTGCCCGTTGAACAATCATCCGTCCATACAAACATATTACTTCCAACCCCATGAGCACTGAACTTGCATTTTAACCTTTTACGTGGCAATTCTATAGAATGTCTTTTTGAAATCCAAGTATACGACACATAGTAACTCCCCTTTATCTCCCCTAACAGTTACATCCTCAACAAACTCTAGTAAATTTGTCAATCACGATTTCTGTTTCTTAAAACCATGTTGACTCTGTCTGATCATGTTATGAATGTCTACGTGTATTGTTAAGACGTCCTTACTGATAGATGCCAGCATTTCCTGTGTGCCTGATGTCTGGATAACTGGTCTGCAGTTTTCCTGTCCCTCCATTCTTGAATAAAGTTGTTACATTTTTAAGTTTCAGTTGGTGTTACCTGGATAAAGGTGAGACAGAGGACACCCGACAGGTCTTACCATGGGATTCTTGACCAAGTTAGACTTACAAGGTACAGATTCAAGTTTTGTGATCCAGTCAGAACGATTATTAGGCTTACCTAACATATACAAAGCTAACACTTAACAACGGCGATAGGTTATCAGCAACGATCAACACCGGTTCCTCTTCAGAGGTCGCTGGGCCCTAGACTTCTCTCCTTCTTCTTCTCATGTTGTGTTTTGTTCACTGTAGTCTATCTTCTCGTTCTACGTGTATCCTGTAACACCCTTTCTTTTACACTTCTTGGGGTGCTGGGATCTTACCATATTAGGTTATGAATTGTTCCAGGTATCCTAATTGGTCCTGGTTGACATCATTGTTGGACCCATGTTAGTTAATGCTTCAAACTATACACTTTACAGATGTTTCCTGGTTCTTTTTATTTTATCAAGGATCGTAAATGCCAGATTATTGCTGATACTAAACATTTTGTCAATTCTGCAGTTTCACACTTATCTCATCTCGACCCCTGTAAGGACTCTTCAGCCCATCTCTCCCACTGTTCTTACACAAAGGTTTAAACAGAGTATGGCCTTGAGAAAAAAAACACTTCATGATAAAGCAGGCTTTATTTCAACTAGACTTCAATGCATTAGTGTACATAGCATATAATTAGTACTATTTGTTTAGCTGTCCTTAATTTTTCAGAAACGTAATATATGTCCATAGCTTTTACAATGTGAGCCCCTCTGCAGCTGCATGACCTCCCCTTTCCATTTTAGGCTACATGCAGTTCCACACACAAGCACATCTCAACATTGACAAAATGTCATATTTCAGCGATTCTGACCGTCATGCTTTGCAATCCAGCCTTGCCATTACATTCAGCCTTAGAAAAAAGTATTAAAAAGTTACTCATAAAATTAAGTTGCAAATTCTCTACACCTTATAGTCCCCACCTAGAGAATGAAGTATTCATGTACTGATTCCTCGCGCCATCTACAAACGCCTTATCAATCGTCATAATCCCCTATTTGCGGTCCTTCAATCAGATTAGAATAGAAGAGCCTTGATGTACCTGCGATCAATAAACATTGTCTCAAATCTTTCATGATCGTTCCTGCACAGAAGACACTTTGCTCACCAAAGGACTCAATAACCTCTTCGAGACAGGGGAGGCTCTCTTTAGGAATAAGATACTGTTTACTGATAGACTGGGCCATTAATACATCCCTATCAGTCATCCACAATCATCTTTAGATGTGGCGAAAGCGGAGGAGGGCTGTTGAATCAGACTTGTGAGTCTGGGTGAGCTGGGATGTTGTAACGAATCACTCCCCAGACAACACCGTCTATCCCTGGTTGTCGTATATAAATTCCCATTACCCCCAAAGAATAGAGACAACAGTAGATTAATTGGGATGCACCAAAGCCTGGGCCCTATTGGCGCTGGATTCAGCAAAGCAACCCTTACACACTGCGAGTTGACATGCAGGGTCTGAGGTACGAGCAATTGTCACAGTGGTTCCAGCGTCCACCAGCATAAATTGTTGTTGGCACCGGGACAGCATAACGGTGATCACTAGCCATCCATTCTCATCACGTCTGAACCCCACTTCAGGCCATGTGTTTGTGGGGCTGTCTCCTTCAGAGGGGGTATCCCCCTTGGCCTCTACTGACTGTCCCGAAGCCTGAGCCATCTGACCGTCAGTGCTCTGGGTCGGTCATGAACCTCTGCATAATGGTTGGCAATTTATCTACATTTTTAGTGGTATTTCCCAATCTGGTGGCTAGAGTCTGTATCTGGTTTGTAAGCGTATATTGGTGGAGGGGCGAATAATGAGCTAACTCTTGACGTGATGTTGGCCTACCCACAAGTATAGAATGACCCTAATTTTTAAGGCACTATTTTCGGTACTTCACTGCGCAGACAGCTGCTTTCTTGGGCATCAATGTCTTAGACAGAAAAATCAGGTTGTTTTGACATTTTGGAGGAGGTGAGCCCACTAGGTCATACGAACGACTGCATAACCCAGGGTAGATCGCAAGCCCAGCTGAATATTCATAGCGTGTTGACCTTTTGTCATGAAACACCTTAGAAATATGTAAGCTCATTGAGGAGGGAGGGGGGGTGGGGTTGATCTGCGTGTAGCTTATTCTTATACTTGAGTGAATGGCACTCCCCACTTAAAAATCATTCCATTCAAAAACATTCCTCTTTCTTTCTTTTTTTGCTGAAGAGATGTTCATTCTAAATTATTGTGATGTTGAAAGTTCCGTTTCAAGTAACATATCATACATAAAATTAAACGATTCGACAGCTATCTCTTTACCTATATTAATTTTGTGCATCGTTCTTACTAAGTACTAGATCTAGCCCTCAGTTGTCTTAATCAAGATTCCATATCCTTCTTTATGTCAAGCGCCCAACAATTTTACCCCTCTGACAGGTACCATTCTATCCTGATTTTAAAGTCAGTTTCTCTATGGAGTATGCAGCAATGCCTTGATAGTTTAAACTGTTTTCTCACTCCACTGGTCACTTTAACCATTTCCTGTCGTACTGTGTCAAGTAGTGAAGCATGTCTGAGACCCGTCCAGTTGTGCAAGTCATCATGCATTTTGCATGTTATTTATTTTAACACGTGGCAAATTACGTTTCCACACTTACACCGGAGTCCCGACATCAAGTCACATATTCTTAACTCTCCATTGATCATATCACACGATCAAGGGTGGGGGGTGCGTTGTCTGAGGTCTTTGATTATTTCCCACTGCATGGTCCTGCTATAGTAGTCAGACTAGCCAATGAATTTAAAACAAAATCGGCAATGGTGCAAGTATCTCCAAGAGAAAACTACTAAATGCAATTTCTAACCAAATGTCCCTAACTCTTCCAATTCATATTCTTTAGTTTGATTTTTCCTGCCTCTGTCACTCTCACTCATCACTTAGTCTCATGCAGTTTTAAACATCCCATTAGTTCCTATTCTATCTCATTTATGAAACCTGGAGGAACGTTACAGTCCAATATTCATATTATCTTTTAAACAGAAATCAAACAGTTCTATTTGATTCCAGGCATTAGCATAGGCTGAATTTTTACAGCTCGCCACCGATCTCAGCAGCGAACTTCAAAAATGGCGCAGCATATGCGTCAGATGTGCTCCCCCAGCCTCCACGATATTTAGTGTGCTGGCTCATTTACATGGAGAGTGCATGTGCTCTGTCCCCGGCAATGGCATCCGGCACCGGCACACAGGCGCTGGTGCCATTAATAAAGGTTTGCAGGCCTTTCCCAGGCATTTTAATTTTTAAAGTACACGGTTCTTCAGAAAATATGATCAAATTGTATTCAAAGTTCCAAGCACCTGTCATACCCACCCCGTTATGACTAATAGGTTTATTAATTGCCCACGCCCCCAACAAATCTTTTCTTCCGATCCCGAACTTCTCCCACCTCACCATCTTTAGTAACTTTGACCTTCAATCCCTTCCCACCATCCCATAAACCAATAGCAATGGTATTCCTCGGTCCTCCCTTCCTTTGCTGAACACTTCACTCCTCTCCCTCCTCACCAGCGGGCCGCCTCGGATCTCCCCAGCATCGGGTAGCGTGGCAGGCCTGTCATGGAAGTATTTTCAGGGTCCCCCCACCACAAACCCGGATGTTGGCGGGGGGGGGGGGGGTCTGAAATATCTTAAATAAAAGCAACATACTGCGGATGCTGGAAATCTGAAATAAAAACAAGAAATGCTGGAACCACTCAGCAGGTTTGGCAGCATCTGTGAAAAGAGAAGCAGAGTTAACGTTTCGGGTCAGTGACCCTTCTTCGGAACTCCCAGGGTCACTGACCCGAAACGTTAACTCTGCTTCTCTTTTCACATATGTTCTAAAATATCTTGTTTGTTGTTTTTTTTTATCACAAGTATATTTTATTTTCTTATAAGTAGCTTGCTAAGTTACACTGACCATTTTGCATTACAAATTATTCCAAATTGAAATAACAGTGTTATTGGGCTGGCAGGTTTTGTTACTGTTCAATTTATTTATCCCCAAAGGAAATCTTTATTTATATAAGTAAGCACCACCTAGACTGCCTTGCTATCAGGTATTTTTTTAAAACTAAAATTTGATTATCTCCTTAGATTTCAGGTAAATGTTGCCTTTGAGCGCTTGAAATAGCTAGCCATATTAATTCATTTTAATCGATTCAAATCTCAAAAAGAATTATCCCCAGGACTGATGATTTAATATTTCCAGCTGGCTTCAATATCTATCCTTCTAAAATTATGTTCCTTGGAAGATAACAAATGGCTTGAACGGCTTAAGGCGAAGTCTTTGTGTGGCAAAACCTTTCGTCCAAAGCGCCATCATGCTGTGACATTTGACGTATGCAGATAAATTCTTAAAAAAAATAAACTTCGAAATCTCTTGTGGTAGGATCTGTATGCATGTTGTCCTGACCATTGTTGTCTGCTGTAAAAATCACAACGAATCCATTTGGTCCTACTCAAAATCCCATGGGCTAATTTGTCCAAACAAATGTGCTAATTTAGGAACTTACATTTTATTAACGTCCAATACGAACATTTACACTCAGAAATATGAAATGTCTGTGGCAAATTCAATGAGAAAAAAAAATCTTGCCAGCACAAAGGTTAAATGGCTCTGCTCATTTTCAAAGTGGTGGAGCAAAATATTCCTACTTGATGCAACTTTTATTTTCAAACTAAACTTCCCCAATTGCAAAAGAACTAATGAAACTCAATTTTCAACAGATTTTCCAAATGCTCTTTTTTTTGTATCCTTAGGCATTGAAAACAATAAAAATCATGAGTAACATTATCATCTTCAATAGAAAACATCTCCATTAGGGAAGACAATATTTTAGATTAAACATTGTGGCCACTAATGACATTTCAGTCTTCCAAACTTAACAGGGTAATCGTAATAATCGTAAATTAATACAGACCAATGCTTATTAACCACACACTGAACAGAATAGCAAGAGGTTTTTTTGAGAAAGATGATGTAATATAACTATAAACATGGAACAAGCTAAATAAAAGG
The DNA here is from genome assembly GCF_036365525.1 of Heterodontus francisci. Classification (NCBI taxonomy): domain Eukaryota; kingdom Metazoa; phylum Chordata; class Chondrichthyes; order Heterodontiformes; family Heterodontidae; genus Heterodontus; species Heterodontus francisci. The sequence continues at coordinate 14,808,844 of NC_090415.1, forward strand.
TTAGCGTTCACAATTAAATAAATCCTTCAATATTCTTACAACAAAAGAAAAAAAAACATTGCCAATCTGAATTTCTGCAGTCGAGAGCGCAAACAGGCACAGATATGAAATAACACAGGAACTGAGTGCCAGTGCTGGCAAGCCCTCTTAATCATGAACACCGAGTTGGCGTCCGATATCTTGATCGATTCATTACCTCCCGTACCGAACCAAATTCTGTCCTGGTGGTAGTCTATGCTGGTTCCCAAGATCCACACGTAAGTAACAAAAATAAAATCAAATTCTCATTCATCGAAAAGAGAAATTATGATTAATTTCTAACAGTAGTTTTAACCATTGCTTTGGAGGTTTTAACTTAGCTATTCTCCTGGACAATCTTAAAAAAAAAGAAAGCATTTACCATCAGTCTGAGGGATGGTTTCACTTCCGTTTTTTAATTTTCCATTGAGTAACACATTTTTGATCTTCACTATGGGTATTATTTTATTATCAGTTGCCTTTGAAATCTATTTCAATTCCTCAGATTTAAAATTCACTCTTGAGTGTGGTCCGCTTCTCTGTGGGGTTGGTGTACTATCTGAAATCCACCACGTGCATGCTGTAGTTGTTGTTACACATCAGTTTAGGAACAATTAGTTTGATTCAATTCTTGTTTCAATTGATGTATTGCATGACTAGCTTGGAGAACCATAAGGTTCTCTTGTTGCAGATATACCTTAAATGGCACACAGAATCTCAAATTAACTTGCTTTCAGAATAGGCAGAAATGTAGTGAACTGAGCTGTAAGCAAATATTATGTCCTCATGTCTTTGGAGTAGGACTTAAGCACTCAATCACTTGGACTGAGCAACAAAACTCCTACCACTGTAAAAGGCATAGGCTAGTCTGCTTGTTGATATTGTTAATGTGCACAGAATTCAAGGGAGATTTGCAGCATACAGGGCAATATGATGGATGGATGGATAAAGAGATGTTTGGATGACCAGATAAATATACAAATAGATAGACAGATAGATAGATAGATAGATAGATAGATAGATAGATAGATAGATAGATAGATAGATAGATAGATAGATAGACAGACAGACTGCCATAGCAAGATTTGGAAATCGTAATCCCCAGGGGTATGTTCTGGTTCCTCAATTTCTCACCTTAGTTATTAGTGACTCAGAAGTATGAATGGAGAGATGTAAATTCATTGTTTTGTGTATAGATTGCAGTCAATTATGAGGGTTAGCAAGTAGTGCTGGAAGTCTCAAAGAGACATGGTCAGATGAATTGAGTGGTTAATTCCCTGCTGGATTAAGTTCAGTTTGCGAAAGAAGGATCTCATCCACGTTTTATTCCCACCCCCCCAATAAAGATAAAGAGGAATATTTCCCAAAAAGCAATAAACGAAAGACTAGGGAGCAAGGAGATTTCGGAAAAAAACAGAAATAATGCTGTATATCCTCACCAGGCACCAGCATTTATGGAAAGACAAATAGAGTTACCGCTTCAGGTCTATGTGACCTTTCATCAGAGATTTCGGAGCTCAAGTGCTCAATCGTTAAAATAAAAAGAGAGGTACAAGAAAACAACCAGAAATGCTGGGGGAATGATACATTGGTGCCAAGCGGCCTGGAAAACAACGTATGGAAGCTATGTGACAGTGAGACAGAGCTCTGATTAGACCCCATCTCGAGTACTGCTTTCAGCTTTAGTCACGACGCCGAACATCTTAGCGTTGCAGCCTAGATGTATCATAATAAGGCTGGGGCTTAGACGGTTGCCTTGTAAGGACATTTTTCATGACTTTGCTTGCATTTCCTGAAGTGTAGAGGATTGAGAGGTTGTCTATGGCAGATGCTTGAGACAATCTCATGAAGCAAAAATCGTGTTGAAGTCAAGTGGGAAAGTTATGAACCAGAGGCCATTATCGCAAGATAAGTGCCAGACCGTTTAGCAGCTACATCAGGACAGACACAACATGCCATGGATGCTGGGTGACTTTGAACTTTTCAGACTATGCTGGATAGTTTTGGTTCGGTAAGGATATTCAGGGAAATGAGGTAAAGGAAGATAGACAGAGTTGAGATGCATTAAGACATAATGTAATTGAACTTTGAGCGTCCCCGAGAGTCTGAATGGCATAGTCTCCTATTTCTGACTGTATAGTTACATTTCGCACGGTGTAATGGCTGTTGATCGCTGATTTAATAATAGAATATAGAGAACATCTTGTTTAGTTTAGTTTAGAGATACAGCTCTGAAACAGGCCCTTCGGCCCACCGAGTCTGTGCCGACCATCAACCACCTATTTATACGAATCCTACACTAATCACATCTTCCTACCACATCCCCACCTGTCCCTATATTTCCCTGCCACCTACCTATACTAAGTGCAATTTATAATGGCCAATTAACCTATCAACCTGCAAGTCTTTGGCATGTGGGAGGAAACCGGAGCACCCGGAGGAAACCCACTTGCTTTTTTTTTTAGCGATACAGCACTGAAACAGGCCCTTCGGCCCACCGAGACTGTGCCAACCATGAACCTCCCATTTATACTAATCCTACACTAATCTCATATTCCTACCACATCCCCACCTGTCCCTATATTTCCCTGCCACCTACCTATACTAAGTGCAATTTATAATGGCCAATTAACCTATCAACCTTGTTATATTCCGTTGCCCTGACCTATAATTATATATTCCCTGTATTCTTTCAGAACCCGTGTTGTGACAACCAGTGTCAACTATCCGGAGCACAGGGAAGTTTATCACATTTACTGATGTGGTGCACACGAATGGATAAGCAGAAGATAAATACAGCCGATGATGGAAGGCTGAAGTAAAAACAGAAAATGCTGGAGATACTCAGCAGATATGGTAGCATCTGTGGAGTGTAAAAGAATAAATAAACAGGTCGTTTCAGGTCGCTTCATGATATTAGAAGTATATTCTTTGAGCTGAACAGTTTTAGAATCATATAGAGAAGAAACAAAGAAGATGGCGATGCTGCAGCTCACACCTCTTTGAAACAGCTATCATTTAGGCTCCCACCACTTCCGTTTTACCAGGGTCAGTCATTCATTCCCAATTCCCTTTAAAAAATACAATCTAATCAGCTATGATCACACTTTCAGACAATGAATTTCAAACTCGCTGCTTTGAAGAAATCCTCATCTCCTCGCAGGTTCTTTTGTTTTCGTATAGTTACCACCTCTCCAGCCAGCTATAAATGTTTTTCCTCATTTACTCTATTAAATCTAATCATATTTTTGCACAGCTCTATAAAGGAGAAGAGGTCCATTTTATGTTCTAGAATTACTATGTAACTGAAGTGCCTCATCCCTGGACACAATCTGGCATATCTCCTCTGCAGCATGTACAAAGTCATGGCACCCTTCCGAAAAAGAAATGTCCAGATTTGGACCCACATTCCAAGCAATGATTTTTACAAGTGTGGTATAATATCCTTACTTTTATTATTTTAAACGTCACACTACATCTATATGTTACACAGTCGTCTTTGAGGGTTACCCTTCGCAAACTCCTCCCAGTTGCAATGGGTTGGAACTCCCAGACCATCCCAAATTCAATGTCCTCTTCGCTCATTTCTTCATGCACTAACGAGCTGAACGTCCGTGAATAGGTCAATTCCTGGTGATCCTGCTGGCATTTTACTTGTCTGCAAACCTCAACTTTCAAAACACGTTCAATCTTCGCAGACATTCCCTTTATCAGTATTCTCTGAGTACAGGACTTCCACTTTATCTGGGAGGGTGAAAACCCTGCAGGTTATGTGTTTTTTTTAAAGTGTTTGATCTATGTTCTCTGTTGTCCCGGTAACAAAGATTCTTGTTTTGTCCTTAGGCAAAATGCTTGCGAGGTCATCTGATTCTTGGACTGCATCTTAAACTTTTAAAAGTGACAGTTTAAAAAAATATAAAATGTTACAAAGTCCAGCGTTCATAATACAAGTATGCCTTAAATGTCTAGGAATTCTTGATGTAGAATACTTTGCTCACTATACGTCTATTCATAAAACCCAACATTCTGTATCCCTTTTCCTTTACGAGATAAATGAAATTGTCCTGAAACTTTTACAATTGCCTGCTTGAGATCCCATGTCTCACTGTATTTCCTGGTGCTTTAAAATCATACCACTTAATGTTCATAACATTTCTTTATACTTCCTTCAAACATACATTGCTCCATATTCATCTGCATTAAATTTCAGTTGTCATATATCTAGCCATTTGAAATTAAGCAGTTTATACGCAGATTATAAATATATTTCAAAAATAACAGTAATCTCAGTTTATTTTCGGTCTAGTGTAATCGTGCAACCTGCAGGATATTAAGTGACCAAAGTCTGACTGAATGCTACCTGTTCCTTTCAAAGGAAGACCAAGACTCTGGAAGAACGGTGTCAGAGATGCATACCTGCATTTGAGTGATAGTTCTTGCTTTGTCTTTTCCAATGGTGCAAGCTACACGATATTATATTATTCTTGCTGAATCATACAGTTTCCTTTCCAAACAAAGGAGAGGCTTTGGGTGAACAGAATTAGGGGCAAATTAGTGCTATTTGTACTTGTCCTGTCATCCAGAATCGTCGTGCATTGAGAAGGAGGCTGCAGTAGATTTGAAGAGTCGGTTATCAGTGCTGGAAAAAGGTGAGCAAGCCTGCATACAGCTGTTGCTCCCATCATATGTTTTGTAAGTTTGGATGAATAAAATGGTAACTGCTACGGGGAGGTAGTTGGGGTAGATACTGAGGGAGATGTGAAATTGACGACGGAGGTGAATCAGTCAACAAGGAAACGACTGAGTGTCTGGCAATGTTAGGGAAATTTTGCTTACATTACTCCTTCAAAAAGGAGTTATTTCCAGACTTAAAAAAGATGTTTTGAGGAAATGGAAGTTAGAAAGCTTCCACATTGAGTTGCATGATGCAACAATTAAACAACATCACAGCCAAATTCAGAAAAAAAAATTGGAAACACACAATAATTCTTTTGCAACGTCCGAAAAGTTCTGCATGCAGAATTGCAACACATTTAGGGCATGATGATGTTATGAACGCTGGACTTTTTAAAATGATTATGTTTAAAAAAATACTTTGATTTTTTTCAAGTTTAAGATAATGTCTGAGAAGTCAGGTGACCTCACAAGCACTCTGCTGAAGGACAAGGCAGACATCTTGGTTACCAGGACAACAGAGAACACAGATCAAATATTTTTTTTTAACTGAAACAAACAGAGATTGCCAGGGTATAACACCTGAAGAACAATGTTTTTCACCGTCCCAGCCTTTTGGATCGTAAAAATGGAGTCAGTGATTCTGAGGAGGCAAATGTGCATGGCATCTGTAAAAACTTGGAAACAATAGAATGCCCAGGCGGTTATTTAGAACATAGAACATTACAGCGCAGTACAGGCCCTTCGGCTCTCGATGTTGCGCCGACCTGTGAAACCATCTGACCTACACTATTCCATTTTCATCCATATGTCTATCCAATGACCACTTCAATGCCCTTAAAGTTGGCGAGTCTACTACTGTTGCAGGCAGGGCGTCCCACGACCCTACTACTCTCTGAGTAAAGAAACTACCTCTAACATCTGTCCTATATCTATCACCCCTCAACTTAAAGCAATGTCCCCTCGTGTTTGCCATCACCATCCGAGGAAAAGGACTCTCACTATCCACCCTATCTAACCCTCTGATTATCTTATATGTCTCTATTAAGTCACCTCTCCTCCTCCTTCTCTCTAGCGAAAACAACCTCAAGTCCCACAGACTTTCCTCGTAAGACCTTCCCTCCATACCAGGCAACATCCTAGTAAATCTCCTCTGCAGCCTTTCCAAAGCTTCCACATCCTTCCGATAATGCGGTGACCAGAACTGCACGCAATACTCCAGGTGAGGCCGCACCAGAGATTTGTACAGCTGCAGCATGACCTCGTGGCTCCGAAACTCGATCCTCCTACTAATAAAAGCTAACACACCATATGCCTTCTTAACAGCCCTATTGATCTGGGTGGCAACTTTCAGGGATTTATGTACCTGGACACCACGATCTCTCTGCTCATCGACACTACCAAGAATCTTCCCATTAGCCCAGTACTCTGCATTCCTGTTACTCCTTCCAAAGTGAATCACCTCACACTTTTCCGCATTACACTCCATTTGCCATCTCTCAGCCCAGCTCTGCAGCCTATCTATGTTCCTCTGTAACCTACAACATCCTTCGGCACTATCCACAACTCCACCGACCTTCGTGTCATCCGCAAATTTACTAACCCACCCTTCTACACCCTCATCCAGGTCATTTATAAAAATGACAAACAGCAGTGGCCCCAAAACAGATCCTTTGCGGTACACCACTAGTAACTAAACTCCAGGATGAACATTTTCCATCAACTACCACCCTCTGTCTTCTTTCAGCTAGCCAATTTCTGATCCAAAGCTCTAAATCACCTTCAATCCCATACCTCCGTATTTTCTGCAATAGCCTACCGTGGGGAACCTTATCAAATGCCTTACTGAAATCCATATACACCACATCCACGGCTTTACCCTCATCCACCTGTTTGGTCACCTTCTCGAAAAACTCAATAAGGTTTGTGAGGCACAGCCTACCCTTCACAAAACCGTGCTGACTATCACTAATGAACTGATTCTTTTCAAGATGATTATAAATCCTGTCTCTTATAACCTTTTCCAACATTTTACCCACAACCGAAGTAAGGCTCACAGGTCTATAATTACCAGGGCTGTCTCTACGCCCCTTCTTGAACAAGGGGACAACATTTGCTATCCACCAGTCTTCCGGCACTATTCCTGTCGACAATGATGACATAAAGATCAAGGACTAAGGTTCTGCAATCTCCTCCCTGGCTTCCCAGAGAATCCTAGGATAAATCCCATCTGGCCCAGGGGACTTATCTACATTCACACTTTCCAAAATTGCTAACACCTCCTCCTTGTGAACCTCAATCCCATCTAGCCTAGTAGTCTGTATTCTCCTCGACAACATTTTCTTTCTCTACTGTAAATACTGACGAAAAATATTCATTTAACGCTTCCCCTATCTCCTCTGATTCCACACACAACTTCATTTGATGCCAGGCTTCTGGACTTTGCATAATGGAAAGGGAAAATGATCTATTGACGTTTTATTCCAGTTAAATATAACAATTTTTCTGAAGGCACAGACAGAAGACAAGCACTTGGCAGCCTCAGAGCAGACTGAAAGAAAGGAAGACAGCTGCAGTGGCAGCCTCTATGGACAGAGAAATGAAAACTTGCTCACAGAGAATAACGATAAAGTGAAAAGCTGTGAAGTGAAGCCTGGCTAAGGTGTAAAGCTAAAACCTGAACCGTGTCCGACCTGACAACAGCCAATCAAAACCCAACCAGAGTCTTTTTTTTTTGATGCCCAACACGACTCGAAAATCTCAAGCATATTAATGAAACAGAAAAAAAAATGTGGACTAAAAATAAAACAATACCACCAGCTCATGGGAACGGCACTTAGTAGTGCAATTGGGAAATCTATATCAGTAGTACTTTGTCAGAGAGTTCCCAAACTCTGTTAGGGTGCCGAAGGTAGACAAGATGAATCAACAAGTGTGAGAATGTGACATCCACATTACGCTTCCATTGTAAACAGTTTAGGAAACCATTCATGGTGCTGTCAGAGAGCTCAACCAACTTTTTGTCTGTTTTATATCCACTGCTACTTCTTTCTTTGTCTACAATATTGAGGAAGGATGCACTTGTAGCATTTATTGCATTAAGGTCCCTGTACAATTTGAGTCGATACAGAGGAAAATTTCCAGCTTGCAATCTTATGTGAATGCCGCAGGAAGACTAGCTGGCCCATCAAAACTGTCTCACACCAATATCGCTGGACCATCACGGCTAAACACTTCTTCTTTCTCCCTAACCCACCTATAAATCTACTAGGAGTGGCACAAAAAAACATAATAACCCTGGGCCAACGTGGGGAAAAATCTCAGCAAACGTCCTCGCCAATGCCCTGCTACCCTGGCAGTCCAAAACCTGTCCAGGAGATTACATGGACCACGTTTTACCTATAAAGAAACGTATCTCCTATATGACACAATCTTTCTCACAGACAGGAACAGATCGAGCTCCCTCTTGCAGCCACTGAGAAGGTCAGCACCCACTACACCAGCTGACAATGTATTCACGAGGCTCTACATTCTCTGGGAAAAGAACCAGCTAACAGACGTGATCTGATATGCGTTTAAAAAAAAAAGCTCAGCGATGGGCGGCACAGTGGCGCAGTGGTTACCACTGCAGCCTCACAGCTCCAGTGACCCGGGTTCGATTCCGGGTACTGCCTGTGTGGAGTTTGCAAGTTCTCCCTGTGTCTGCGTGGGTTTCCTCCCACAAGCCAAAAGAATTGCAGGTTGATAGGTAAATTGGCCATTATAAATTGTCACTAGTCTAGGTAGGTGGTAGGGAAATATAGGGACAGGTGGGGATGTTTGGTTGGAATATGGGATTAGTGTAGGATTAGTATAAATGGGTGGTTGATGTTCGGCACAGACTCGGTGGGCCGAAGGGCCTATTTCAGTGCTGTATCTCTAATCTAATCTGATGGAGTTCTCTCTGCAATTTTACTTGTCTGCTACTGTGCAACAATCAGTTGGTCCCTAATGGGGCAAAGGCTTGCTTTTGAAAATCAATCAACATTAGTTCTACAGCCATTATAGCTTGTTTGAAATGATCAGCATTTGATGGGAAAATATTGCATTAATAATGCTACATTGTTCAATGCCTTCAAATGGTTTTGACATGAACCGAAGTTTCTAGAAATAGCCAACTCTGTATTCACTCCCTGGAACAGAATACCAGCCCTTTAGAATCAGAGGAATACTTCATTTAAGGAACACAAATTATTAGTTTGACTAATATAGACTGTAACGGCAGATTAATATGCCAGGGTGTTTTAATTCATTACTGTGGAAGATTTAGAATTGATACTTGGATGGCCAGTGTTAATTATTCAACCTCCATCCCCCGCCCCCACCAACCCCATATTCAAGATAAAACACAATGTGCACAATGCCAATTAACGTCTAGACTAGATACAATAAATATTGGTTCTATGCATCTTCATTTTTAATATTTGCATTTGAAACACTGGATTATCAAAACTGAGATAACTTGGGTATAGGTTAGTGTCTCATCCACTCAGTAATGAGAATTAAGTAAGTTGGATCCTGCATTTTGGCTTTTCAGATAATTCCTAGTGAATTTTGTCCACAACATCCATTGATGTGGTCAGTGACACTCGCTTTCAATCATAATGTGGCAGCTTTCCAGATGTACATCACACAACAGCTGCAATAAGACTTTCTATATAATCAATCCCATCACGGAATTTCGTGGTAGACTAATGTTTTTGTCTTCTTTCAATAACTGGGTAGATCGAATTCTTGAAATTGTTTGCCTTTTTTAAGTTAAGAAAAATCATCAACATGCTTACAACCAGGTGGTCTGGACAGGGCACTGCAGCTATTTTTCCAATTCCGTTCTTGCAATGTTAAAGCAAACAAGTTCATGAATTATATTATAAGCATGTGTTATGAATAAAATGAGTCATTAGTATTCCTTCAGTGGCTAATTTTAACTCGCATGACTGTCACTCAAATTATCCACTAAATGTCATATCATTTGGCAGCCCCTATCATTGAAATATGAATGGACCTTATAATCCACCCCTGGGTTTCCTTTGTGCAGAAAAGGCAGCCTCCAATGTGTGTTGTTGAACTTTATACTCTGAACTCATTTTGAATACAATTGCCTTACAAATGTAATTCACAAACATTTCCGGACTTAAAACCAGTCTGGAAAAATAAATCTGTTCCCATATATTTTTTACATCATATCGGTGAAATGTTTAGTTTAAAAATGTCACACTTAAGTTTTAATACATAATATGTATTTATATTGGGGTTTTCATATAAGCAGACATGAAAAATGGTGCCAAGACTGCCAAAGCTAAACAATACAGTCCAGCCTGACCCGAACCGAACCTAACACATGTAGTCGGGTCTGGTCAGGTAGCCAGGCTTTACTGAAAAGAATTGAACCTATCTTGACAGTTGAGGTTTATCGAGAAGGTAAAGCCCAACAGCATCACCAGCAATTGCCTTATTCATGGATGTCCAGCTCGAACGTGATCGGAGAAGTGAGCAAAGAGGACATTGACTTTGAGAAATGCCTCAAAGATTCAAATCATTGAACCGGAGAGGCATTCGCAACGTTTAACTGCCAGGCTTTCGACATCAAATGGGGTTGTATACTGCATAGGTGCAGTGTGACGTTTTCAAGTGTTTTAATAAGTAAAGAAAATACCTCCCTTTGTAATTTGGGGTCCAGCATTCAGGTCCCGGCAAGGGGGTTGGGGGCGGGGAGGGGGGGGTGGGGTTGCTGTTGTTTGCTGTGTGCAGGCAGCGCTATTGCCCTGTTAACTGCCATTGTCGCCTGGGGGTCCCTCTGTGGGACACAAAGTGCCCAAAATTGAGGCTTCCCAGGAGCCCGCTTGATGGACGCCAGGTTTCACTGGGCGTTCTCCCCATATGGCAGCGAGCCTCCTACCAGCTGGTAAAATGCCAACAGAGGCAGGAAGAAGGCCTTAATGGGCCACAGAAGTGGCTCAATTGGATTCCAGGCAGGTGGGTCATCAGCCAGTTTTGCCGCTGCTACCAAGATGGCATGGCAGCAGGAAGATAACTGACACTCCACCCGACTCCTTCCTGCACCATTTTGCCTGCCTTGCCCACTCCCAGCCTTTACACCAAAGAGATGGCAAAATTAATTGCGTTAGATTAGTGTTGCAACATGTTGTCACTCATCGGCCACCAGCAGCAAGAAATGTGGATTCTGACCACAGGAGAAAATTATCAGCAATTCTGAAGCGCCAAGCTTCAGTTAAGGGTGCTCACAACTGTGAAACTCTGCAGCTGTAGCGTTATTAGCTCTTTCCTGCCTGTTTCCATTGGTTCTTGTCATATTCCCTCATTCCACTCAGAAGGGTGCATTGGATGGAGAAAAGTTTCATAGAATTATGTACTGTTCAGAGCAAACAACATTGACCATTCGTGACACCTGTCACAAGCGAATTTGGTACCACTGACAAGAATTTGAAATAACATAAAACTCTCAACATTAAATTGTTTTCTTGGCACTGTCGCTCACATTCACATCATCCGAGCAGAATTCAGCAGCGCAAACTGCATGCCAGCTCACAATTATTAGGCAGGGATGACGAAGGAGACACAATTCCTCATGGAACTGTACCATCATACAGCCCGTACCAAGGCAATTCGGCCACTCCTTCATGTGCTGCCCCACGATAGAAATATCCACCTATTCCCCCTCACCTATTATTTCAGTAAAGCCTTCCCTATGTTTCCTTTCCAAGTATACAGCCACCTGCCGTTTGTAAGATAAGAGTGAATCTGCTTTCAGTTCATTTTGAGACAGTGAATTCCATATCAAACAAACTGATTGAGTGAAAATGTCTTTATCTCCCCCCCCCATTTCTTACATAATTTTCTGACTTTATGTAGATGAGACCATGTGTCTTTTTCCCTTCCTGCACCACGTTTAAAATGATCCCATTTAGTTTACCCTGTCTCTTCACATCTCTCCTTCCAAAATACATTATTTCACACTTGTATGTATTTATGCTATCTGCCATGTGCCTGCCCGTGTCACGGACTGTCCAAGTCATCCTGAAGTCTAAAAGCCCTCACCGTCCTTACATTTCTGAATTTCCTATCAGCTACAAGCTTTGTAATTATGCCTTTATACCCCAAACCGTGCACTGGGTGGGTCTGTTATGATATTATCTCCACAGGGATAGTGACTCAGAGGGTCTCTTATTATGGGGTCTCCACGAGGAGATACACCGAGTGTGTCTGTTATTATAGTATCTCCACAGTGAGGGTTAATGCGTGGTTCTGTTATTACTGGTTCTTCGCAGGGAGCGTGACTGAATGGCTCTGTTAGTATCAGCACAATGGGAGTGTCTGAGTGGATCTGTTATTATAATATCTCCACAGTGAGAGCCACTGAGTGAGTCTGTAATTACATTATTTCCCCTGGGAGTGTGACGAAGTGGGTCTGTTATTATAGTGTTTTCACAGTGAGAGTGACTGAGTGGGGCTATTATTATTATTATATCCCTGCGGCGAGAGTCATGAGTGGGTCTGTTTTTATCGTATCTCAACAGGGAGAGTCACTGAGTGGCCCTGTTATTATAGAGTCTGCACAGGGAGAGTAATTGAGTGGGTCTGTTATTTTAGTATGTACACAGGGAGAGTGACTGGGTGGGTCTGTTATTACAGTATCTCCACAGAGAAATTCGCTGAATGTGTATGTTATTTTATTATCTACACAAGGAGAGTCACTGGGTGGGTCTATTACTATAGTATCTCCACAGGGAGAGTGACTGAGTGGTTCTGTTATTATAGTTTCTCCAAAGGGAAGTTCTCTGAATGGGTCTGTTATTTTAGTACCTACACAGGGAGAGTGACTGGGTGGGTCTGTTATTCTCGTATCTCCACAATGCCCTGCCTTTGAGTGTGGTGGAGGCAGGATCAATTGAGGCAATCAAGAGTTAATTTGATTGCTTTGCGAAATGGAAGAAGGTGCAGTGTTATGGGGAGAAGTTGGGGCACTGGCACTAGGTTAATTGGTCGTTCAGAGTGCCAGCAAAGACACGATGGGTAGAATGGCCTCCTTCTGTGCTGCAAAAATTCCGTGATTCTGTGACAATCTTTGCTTAACTGACATGCACATGATTTTTCGAACATGCAGCACTAACTGGGGAATGTCCAGCACTGGGGCACAGTTGGCTCCATACCTCAGGGTTTAGAGCTGGTCTTGTAAATGAGAGGCTGTGAGTTCAAATAACCACTGGGTCTTGACAGCATTTTGTTAAGGTTTTAAGTTCACCTTCAAAAAGCAAATCATTTCCCTTTTATTTTCTAAATAGTTCCAAGGCCAACGTGGGAGAAAGAGGCTCTCTGCTTCTCAATTTCTCCATCTGTCACTATCTGCTCTCTCTCTCACCTTCTCCCTCTCTCTGTTACCAGAGGACGGAGATTGAATATAGAAACATGCAAACATTTCTGCACAGTAGGAGGCCATTCAGCACATCATGTCCGTACTGGCTGAAACATTTTATTTATTCTATTCTCAACTTCCAGCTCTTGGCATTAATTGGCCAAAGAGACAGTGAGAAAGGAGCTGAGGATGTCTTTTTTTCATATCCAGTTATAGTCGATAACAAGTAAGCATAGAATTGTTCATTGTACAAAATACTTTAACATTTTAACTAAAAGTGTTAGTTGTTGTGATCTGGAATGCGCTGCCTGAATGGCTGGTGGAAGCAGATTCAAAGAACAAAGAACAAAGAACAGTGCAGCACAGGAACAGGCCATTCGGCCCTCCAGGCCTGCACCGATCTTGATGCCTGCCTAAACTAACACCTTCTGCACTCCCGGGGTCCATATCCCTCTATTCCTTCCTATTCATATATTTGTCAAGATGTCTCTTAAACGTCGCTATCGTATCTGCTTCCACCACCTCCCCTGGCAGCAGGTTCCAGGCACTCAACACCCTCTGTGTAAAAAACTTGCCTCGCATATCCCCTCTAAACTTTGCCCCTCGCAGCTTCAACATCTGTCACCGAATAACTGGCTCTTCCATCCTGGGAAAAAGCTTCTGACTATCCACTCTGTCCATGCCGCTCATAACTTTGTAAACCTCTATCATGTCGCCCCTCCACGTCCGTCCTTCCAGTGAAAACAATCAGAGTTTTTCCAACCTCTCCTCATAGCTAATGCCCTCCAGACCAGGCAACATCCTGGTAAACCTCCTCTGTACCCTCTCCAAAGCCTCCACGTCCTTCTGGTAGTGTGGCGACCAGAATTGCACGCAATATTCTAAGTGTGGCCGAACTAAGGTTCTGTACAGCTGCAACATGACTTGCCAATTTTTTTACTCTATGCCCCGACCGATGAAGGCAAGCATGCCGTATGACTTCTTGAGTACCTTATCCACCTGCATTGCCACTTTCAGTGACCTGTGGACCTGTACGCCCAGATCTCTCTGCCTATCAATACTCCTAAGGGTTCTGCCATTTACTGTATACCTCCCACCTGCATTAGCCTTCCAAAATGCATTACCTCACATTTGTCTGGATTAAACTCCATCTGCCATTTCTCCGCCCAAGTCTCCAACCGATCGATATCCTGCTGTATCCTCTGACAATCCTCATCATTATCCACAACTCCACCAACCTTTGTGTCATCCGCAAACTTACTAATCAGACCAGCTACATTTTCCTCCAAATCATTTATATATACTACAAACGGCAAAGGTCCCAGCACTGATCCCTGCGGAACACCACTAGTCACATCCCGCCATTCAGAAAACCACCCATCCACTGCTACCCTCTGTCTTCTGTGACCGAGCCAGTTCTGTATTCATCTTGCCAGCTCACCTCTGATCCCGTGTGACTTCACCTTTTGCATCAGTCTGCCATGCGGGACCTTGTCAAAGGCTTTACTAAAATCCATATAGACAACATCCACCGCCCTTCCCTCATCAATCATCTTCGTCACTTCCTCACAAAACTCAGTCAAATTAGTAAGACACGACCTCCCCTTCACAAAACCATGCTGTCTCTCGCTAATAAGTTCGTTTGTTTCCAAATGGGAGTAAATCCTGTCCAGAAGAATCCTCTCTAATTGCATCCCTACCACTGACATAAGGCTCACCGGCCTATAATTTCCTGGATTATCCTTGCCACCATTCTTTAAGCAAAGGAACAACATTGGCTATTCTCCAGTCATCTGGGAGCTCACCTGTAGCCAATGAGGATGCAAAGATTTCTGCCAATGCCCCAGCAATTTCTTCCCTTGCCTCCCTCAGTATTCCAGGGTAGATCCCATCAGGCCCTGGGGACTTATTACCTTAATGCTTTGCAAGACACCCAACACCTCCTCCTTTTTGATAATGAGATGACTGAGACTATCTGCACTCCCTTCCTAGGCTCTTCATCCACCAAATCCTTCTCCTTGGTGAATACTGATGCAAAGTACTCATTTAGCATCTCGCCCATTTCCTCTGGCTCCACACATAGATTCCCACCTCTGCCCTTGAGTGGGCCAACCCTTTCCCTGGTTACCCTCTTGCTCTTTATATATGTATAAAAAGCCTTGGGATTTTCCTTAATCCTATTTGCCAATGACTTTTCATGACCCCTTTTAGCCCACCTAACTCCTTGCTTAATTTCCTTCCTACTGTCTTTATATTCCTCAAGTGCTTCATCTGTTCCTAGCCTTCCAGCCCTTACAAATGCTTCCTTTTTCTTCTTGACTATGCTCACAACATCCCATGTTATCCAAGGTTCCCGAACTTGCCAAACTTGTATTTCCTCCTCACAGGAACATGCTGGTCCTGGATTCTAATCAGCTGACGTTTGAAAGACTCCCACATGTCAGATGTTGATTTACGCTCAAACAGCCGCCCCCAATGTAAATTCTTCTGTTCCTGCCTAATATTGTTATAATTAGCCTTCCCCCAATTTAGCACCTTCACCATAGGACTACTCTTATCCTTATCCACAAGTACCTTAAAACTTATGGAATTATGGTCACTGCTCCCGAAATGCTCCCCCATTGAAACTTCGACCACCTGGCCGGGCTCATTCCCCAATACCAGGTCCAGAATGGCCCCATCCCTAGTTGGACTATCTGCATACTGTTTCAAGAAGCCCTCCTGGATGCTCCTCACAAATTCTGCCCCATCCAAGCCCCTAGCACTAAGTGAGTCCCAGTCAATATTGGGGAAGTTAAAATCACCAACCACTCGAACCCTGTTACCTTTACATCTTTCCAAAATCTGTCTACATATCTGCTCCTCTACCTCCCGCTGGCTGTTGGGAGGCCTGTAGTAAACCCCAAACATCGTGACTGCACCTTTCCTATTCCTGAGCTCCACCCATATTGCCTCGCTGCATGACCCCTCTGAGGTGTCCTCCCGCAGTTCAGCTGTGATATTCTCCTTAACAAGTAATGCAACTCCCCCACCCCTTTTACAAACCCCTCTATCCCGCCTGAAGCTTCTAAAGCCTGGAACATTTAGCTGCCAATCCTGCCCTTCCCTCAACCAAGTCTCTGTCATGGCAACAACATCATATTTCCAAGCACTAATCCAATCTCTAAGTTCATCTGCCTTACCTGTTATACTTCTCGCATTGAAGCAGCATCAGGGTTGCTTGGAACGTTATCCTTGTTTTAACCCTCATAAAGCGGGCTGAATCCATCAGGGTGCGCCGGTCCCGAGGATATGAAGCAATTTCTGAGCACCGAGGATGTGAAGTAGCGTCTGGACCCAGAGGTGAGAACTGGTTTCAGGAATACAAGGATGTAAACTACTGTTCGTCGCCGAGGATGTGACACTGCGCCTTGGCTCCGAGGATGTGATCAAGATTTATGGGCCACGAGATTGTGAAGCAGTGTCTGAGCCCCGAGAATGGGCACCAATGTCCAGGCCCCGAGGATGTCACACAGTGTCTGGGGCTGGAGCGTGTCAGCAAGTTTCTTGTTCGGTTTCAGTGAGCCTTCGTCAAATGTCTGAGAAACTGGAAGTTTGCACTGTGCGAACCCAACATTTTTCATTCCATTTATGAACACAGGGTCTATAAAAGTACCACTGAAGTAGTGAAAGAAATTGCTTCTCTCCCCGTTGAACCTCCCTGGTGCCCCTTCCTTTTCCCTGCAATTTCCATCATGCAGCCCCGCATCTGATCCTCGACCGCAAGCGATCTGCCTGTGGAGGCACAAGAGGCCGCAATGGCTCAGCTCCACTGTTAAACTGTGCTCTGAGGCCAAGTTCGGATGAGCCTCGGACTGAGGGGCTGCAAAACTGTGACACATCCAATTCTGATGAATTTGCAGCTGAGAGCAATCAGAGGAAGACAACAATGCAATCAATAACCAAGTACAGCCCACCACCCCGCCCCCATTATGGTTTGCGGTATAATGAGACTCATATGCAAGATTCTTTCATGTGTTGGAAAACTATAAAACACAGCGATCCTGTAATACAGTAACGATGAGGGTTAAATTCAAAACAATGCGTGCAGAGGTCAATGGATTCGCGGTACCACTACTTTAGACTGTCAGCCAACTCGTAAAACGCGTTTTCATGTGGTAGCGAGGCCGAGTGGTCTAAGGGCTGGATGTAGGCTCCAGTCCCATTTGGGACGTGGGTTCGAATCCCACTACTGCCAGTGTTTTGTAAGGCAGCCTCAAAAACTTGTGAAAAACAAATGATGCATTTCCTGAACTGCGTTTCATCAAAAGTATCCATATTTCACCAGGAATAAAAGCAATAACTTCTGTCTTGAACATAATCACTGTTTGAGCTTCGCAGCCCCCTGGGTTAGAGAATTTCACAGATTCACCACCCTCTGAGCAAAGAGGTTTCTCCTCACCCAGTCTTAAATGGCCTTCCCCTTACTCTGGGACTGTTCTCGCCTCACCAGCCAGAAGAAACATCCTATCCGCATCTACCCTGTCATGCCCTGAAAGAATTGTGTAAGTTTCAATGAGAGCATCTCTAATTCTTCCCAGTTCTGGAGCATGCAGGACAGATTTCTGCAATCTATCCTTCTAAGACAATACCACCATCCCTGGGATTAGTCTGGTGAACCTTCGGTGCACTCCCTCTATGGAAAGTATATCATTCCTTAGAAAAGGCGACCAAAACTGTACACAATACTCCAGTTGCGGTCTCACCAAGGCTTCATACAATTGAAGCAAGACATCTTGACTCTTGCACTCAAAGCCCCTTGCAATGAAGGCCAACATACCACATGCCTTCTTAATTGCTTGCTGCACCTGCATACTAGTTTTAATGACTCCTGAACAAGGACACCCAGGTCTATTTGGACAGAAACACTTCCCAAACACTCACTATTTAAGAAATACTCTGCCAAAGTGTATCATTTCACATTTACTCACTTTATATTCCATCTACCATGTTCTTGCCCATTCACTTAGCCCGTCGAAATGCCCTCATAGTTTTGCGTCTTCATAAAATTTGGAAATATTACAATTGGTCCCCATATTCAAGCCATTTATGTAGATTGTAAACAACTCTGGCCCAGGCACTGACCCTTGCGGTATCCCACTAGTAACAGCCTGGCTTCCTGAAAATTATCCATTTATTCCTACTCTCTGCTTTCTGCCTGTTAACCAATTCTCAATCCATTGCAGTGTATTACCCCCAATCCCATGTTTTTTTAAATTTTGTTTACTAACCTCCTGTGTGGCACGTCATCAAAAGCCTTCTATAAATCCAAATACACCACATCCACTTGTTGTCCTTTATCTATGCTACAAGAAATATCCTCAAAAAACTCCAACATGTTTCTCAAATATGATTTGCCTTTACAATTCCATGCTGACTCTGTGCAACTATATTATTATTTTCCATGTGTCCAGTTACCTTATCCTCTATAACAGATTCCCTGAGATCAATCGAACAGGTCTGTCGTTCTCCATTTTCACCCTCGCTCCCTTCATAAATAGTGGTGTTACATTTTCTACTTTCCAGTCTGCAGGAACCCTTCCAGAATCAATTGAATTTTGAAAGATAACAACCAAGGCAGCCACTATCTCTATAGCCACCTCCTTCAATATACCTGAGTCACAGCAACATTTGGGGTGGCACAGTGGTTAACACCGCAGCCTCGTAACTGCAATGACTCGGGTTCAATTCTGGGTGCTACCTGTGTGGATTTTGCAAGTTCTCCCTCTGTCTGCGTGGGTTTTCTCCGGGTGCTCCGGTTTCCTCCCACAGCCAGAAGACTTGCAGGTTGGTAGGTAAATTGGCCATTATAAATTGCCCCTAATATAGGTAGGTGGTCGGGGAATATCGGGACAGGTGAGGATGTGGTAGGAAAAAGGGATTAGTGTAGGATTAGTATAAATGGTCGACGCAGATTCGGTGGGCCAAAGGGCCTGTTTCAGTGCTGTATCTCTAAATCAAAAAAAAAAATCAAAATCAACAGTGGCGTAGCGGCTAGCACCGCAGCCTCACAGCTCCAACAACCTGGGTCCGGTTCAGGGTACTGCCTGTTTTCAGTTTGCAAGTTCTCCCTGTGACTGCGTGGGTTTCCTCCGGGTGCTCTGATTTCCTCCCACATGCCAAGGGCATGCAGATTGATAGGTAAATTGGCCATTGAAAAAGTTGCTCCTAGTGTATGTACGTGGTAGGAAAATTGAGGGAAGGTGGAGATGTGAGGGGGGGAAAATGAGATTAATGTAAGACCAGTACAAAATGGTCCTTGATGGATGGCGTGGACTCGTTGGGCCGTAGGCTTGTTTCGGTGCTGTATCTTTCTACCACTCTATCTGTCAAGGAGTATGGAGATCGTGGGAGAAAATGATGTAGATTTGGATGATCAGCCATACTTCGTTTGAATGGTTAAGTGAGCTCGACGGGCCGAATGGCCCACCCCTGCCCCTATTTCCTATAATCGTATGCAGCCATGTCTCTGTAATGGCTATTAGATCGTACTTATACATTTATTTCTATTTGCACTCTCAGTTCATCTGTTTTCTTCTGAATGCTTCGTGCATTCAGATACAGAGCTTTTAGTTTGATCTTTTTTAAAATTATTTTTGTTGCCTTATCTGTTGATTTAATTTTAGATTTGTACACTCTATCCGTTTCTGCCACAGTCTGTTTATTATTTCCCATACTAATGATTTTCTCTCTTGCCTAGTCTCTACTCCTTGTTTTATGATGTCTTCCTAAGTTTAATCCCTTGCCACCACTATTTAGTTTGAAACCCTCTCTACTTCCCTGGTTGTGCTGCTCGCTAGAACACTGACACCAGCACGGTTCATGTGTGGACAATCACAAGGGTGCAGCCATCACTTTCCCCAGTACTGGTGCCATTGCCCCACGATCCGGAAATACTTCTACGACACCAGTCTTTGAGCCATATATTGATTTCTCTAATCTTATTTGCCCAATGCCAATTTGCACGTGGCTCAGGTAATAATCCAGAGATTGTTACCTTTGAGGTTCTGCTTCTTAATTTGGTGCCTAGCTCCTCGTACTGACTTGTCCTGGCTATGTCGTTAGTGCCTACATGGACCACGGTGACTGGATCCTCGCCTTCCCATTGTACATTCCTCTCCAGCCCTGAACAGATGCTGAGTATTTCCAGAATTGTCTGTTTTTATTTCCACTTTCCAGCACCTGCGCTATTTTGCTGTTCTTTAACAAGTATTGCTGTGGTCTGTGTATGACGACCACAGCAAATTTTCTGGAGTTGCGACCATTTAATGGTTAATACTTTGCGGTGTGGTCGCAGCAACACCAATTCGAATCTGAAACAAGGCACACATTATCATTGGCAGCAGAGATGGTAGACATAACATACGAGTTGAACATTGGTGGGCAGGATGTATTGTAAAGGTTGGCTATGTTCACAGTGGATAAGACATTTGGTCTGGATGGCTTACATCCCATTTGGAAGTGGAAGTTAGATGGTGGAAGCACTTGCCGTCAACTTTCAATCTTCTCTAGATACCGGGGAGGTGCCAAATGGTTCGTGAAATTCATATAGAAACATGGAAAAATAGGAGCAGGAGTAGGCCATTCGGCCCTTCAAGCCTATACTGCCATTTAATGCGATCATGGCTGATCATCTAAACTCAGTCCTCTGTTCCCACTTCCTCCCCGTATCCCTTGAATTTTAAGAACTATATCAAACTCTTTCTTGAATACATTCACTGATTTGTCCTCAACTGCTTCCCATGGTAGAGCATTCCACAGGTTCACCACTCTCGGGGTGAAGAAATCCCTCCTCATCTCTGTCCTAAATGGCTTACCCATTATCCTTAGACTGTAACCCCTGGACCTGGACTTCCCCGCCGTCGGGAACATCCTTTCTGCGTCTAGTCTGTCCAGTCCTGTTGGAATTTTGTAGCTTTCTATGAAATCCCCTCTCCTTCTTCTAAACTCTAGCGGATACAAGCCTAATGGGCCCGATCTCTCCTGATACGTCAGTCCTGCCATCCCAGGAATCAGCCTGGTGAACTTTTGCTAGACTCCCTCCATAGCAAGAGCACCCTTACTCAGAGAAGGAGACCTAAACTGCACACAGTACTCCAGATGTAGTCTCACCACGGCCGTGTATAATTGCAGCAAGACATCCTTGCCCCTGTACTCGAATCCTCTCACTTTGAAGGCCAACATACCATTTGCCTTCTTACTGTCTGCTGCACGTGCATGCTTACTTTCAGCGACTGGAGCACAAGGACACCCAAGTCTCGCTGCACCTTCCCTTCCCAATCATGTCACACCCTGATACAAGAAAAGGCCTAATGCCAGTCCTAGCAACCACATGCTGGTCAGTTTAACATCTGATGTGGACACGATTTTAGAAACAATAATTAAGGGGATAAATCAAGAGGCAGATGAAGAAGTGTGAGTTATTAGGGAGAACGGATTTGTAAAAGGCAGATCCTGTTTGACAAATCTAATTGATGTTCTGATGAAGTAACAGCAATGGATGATGAAGGAATTGCAAGGGATGCTGTCTATATGGCTTTAAGAAAGCTTTCCATAAAGTATCACATAAAGGCTGGGGAACAAAATTAAGGCTCACGGAATAGGAGGATGAGTGTCAGCAAGGATTTAAATAAACGGCTCAGGAAAGAAAACAATGAGTCTTGGGAAATGCTTGTTTTTCAGACCAAAGTATGGTCGGCAGTGATGTTACCCAAGGTTCACTGCTAGGACCACTGCTTTTTGATATCCAAAATGTCTTGGATATTGGAAGATGGAATGAAATTCCAAAACATGCCGATGGTCCCAAACGTCGATGCAGGCAAGAAGGATGATACCAATCAACTGCAAAGGGACATAGAATGCCGAGCATAATAGACCCAGAGAAATGACAAATGGTATTTAATACAGAGAACTATGAGGTTATGACTTTTGGCAAAAAAGAATTGACATAGGCAATATAGACTGAATGGGACAGTTCTAAAGTGTTTGCAGGGGGTTCATGCACACAGATATTTAAAGGTGGCAGTCATATCGAGAGATTATTTGGCAAAACCTTTGGGATTTTTGACTTCAGAAATACAGGTAGTGAGTCCCAAAGCAGTCAGGTTGCCCTGAAACTTTGAAAAGCTCTTGTTCGGGTCACAACTAGAGGATTGCATCCAGACCTGGCCATTACACTTTAGGAAGAATGATGGGATTCTTGTGGCAACCAGGTTTATGTTCGGATCAGTGGAAATATTATTACTCTTATTGAGTTTGTGCACATGAATTGAAAAGCAGAAGCAAAATACTGTGAATGATGGAAATCTGAACTGAAAGATGGAAATTCTGGAAATTCTCAGCAGGCCTTAGAGCAGCTTTAACTTAGGATCTAAGCTCTGCAGTCCTGCCACATCCAGCCGTGAATGGTGGTGGACAATTAAACAAAGAACTGGAGGAGGTGACTCCACAAATATCCCCATCCTCAATGATGGGGGAGCCCAGCACATCAGTGCGAAAGATAAGGCTGAAGCATTTGCAACAATTTTCAGCCAGAAGTGCCGAGTTGATGATCCATCTCGGCCTCCTCCTGAAGTCCCCAGCATCACAGATGCCAGACTTCAGCCAATTCGATTCACTCCGCCTGATATCAAGAAACGACTGAAGACACTGCATACTGCAAAAGCTATGGTCCCAGACTATATTCTGGCAATAGTACTGAAGACCTGTGCTCCAGAACTAGCTGCTTCCCTAGCCAATCTGTTCCAGTACAGCTACAACACTGGCATCTACCCTGCAATGTGGAAAATTGCCCAGGTATGTCCTGTACACAAAAAGCAGAACAAGTCCAACCCAGCCAATTACCGCCCCATCAGCCTACTCTCAATCATCTGTAAAGTGATGGAAGGTGTCTTCAACAGTGCAATAAACCGGCACTTGCTTACCAATAACCTGCTCAATGAAGCTCAGTTTGGGTTCCGCCATGGCTACTCAGCTCCTGACCTCATTACAGCCTGGTTTCAAACATGGACAAAAGAGCTGAACTCAAGAGGTGAGGTGAGAGTGACTGCCCTTGACAGCAAGGCAGAAGTTGACCGAGTATGGCATGAAGGAGCCCTAGCAAAACTGAAGTTAATGGGAATCGGGATGAAAACCCTTCCTAACGCCAAGGAAGATGGCTGTGGTTGTTGGAGGTCAATCATCGGAGCTCCAGGACATCACTGCAGACGTTCCTCAGTGTAGTGTCCTAGGTCCAACCATCTTCAGCTGCTTCATCAATGACCTACCTTCGATCATAAGGTCAGAAGTGGGGATACACTCTGATAAAAAATGCACAATGTTCAGCACCATTCGTGACTCCTCAGATACTGAAGCAGTCCGTGTAGAAATGCAGCAAGACCTGGAAAATATCCAGGCTTGGGCCGATAAGTGGCAAGTAACATTTGCGCCACACAAGTGCCAGGCAATGACCATCTCCAACAAGAGAAAATCTAACCATCTCCCCTTGACATTCAACGGCATTACCATCACTGAATCCCCCACTAACAACATCCTAGGGGCTACCACTGAGCACAAACTGAACTGGAGTAGCCATATAAATACGTGGCTACAAGAGCAGATCAGAGGCTAGAAATCCTGAGGCGAGTAACTCACCTCCTGACTCCCCAAAGCCTGTCCACCATCTACAAGGCACAAGTCAGGAGTGTGATGGAATACTCTCCACTTGCCTGGCTGGGTGCAGCTCCAACAACTCTCAAGAAGCTCGACACCATGCAGGACAAAGCAGCCCGCTTGATTGTCACCCCATCTACAAACATTCACTGCCTCCACCACCGACGTACAGTGGCAGCTGTGTGTACCATCTACAAGATATTCTGCAGCAATGCACCAAGGCTCCTTAGACAGCACCTTCCAAACCCGCGACTTTTACCAACTAGAAGGACAAGGGCAGAAAACGCATGGGAACACCACCACCTGCAAGTTCCTCGCTATGTCACACACCATCCTGACTTAGAACTATATCGCTGTTCCCTCATTGTCGCTGGGTCAAAATCCTGGAACTCCCTTCCTAGTAGCACTGTGGGTGTACCTACCCCAAATGGACTGCAGCAGTTGAAGAAGGCAGATGACCACCACCTTCTCAAGGGCAATAAGGGATGGGCAAAAACTTTTGGCCTAACCTGCGACGCCCACATCCCTGAATGAATGAAATAAAAGCTGTGTAGGGAGAACCAGAGTTAACGTTTCTGGCTGATGTCCTGTCAAGAAACAGAGGTCACATTATGATATTAGAATAATTAGGTTTAGATGAACAGTTGCAGAATCATAGAGTGAAGCAGCACAGTGGAAACAATTACCAACTTCACTTGTACCCAACATAAATGCAACTCCGCTTCCCCGATACCATTCTGATAAATTACCTGACATCCTTCTTAAAATATGGTGCCTAAATGTGGAACATATACTAAAGTTAATTTCCAAATAATGATTTGCAAAGGTTTAGCATAACATCCTTGTTTCCGTAATTTATTTAGAACTCTATTTATGAAGGCTATTCCTGCGTACTCATTTTGTTTAATTTGCTCCTCCAATCATCTGCACGATTGTGTATATGATCCCACAGGTTTCTTTGTGCAGGCACTACCTTTAAAATTGTTCCTTTTAATTTATATTGCGTCTCATCATTATTGCTTTTAATTTGCTTAACTTCATCATTCTCCACATTAAAGTTAAGGTATTATGTTATCTGTCCATTTCAAGGATGTACTGTACTTAGGTTTCCTGAAAATTAAATAAAACTACATGGTGTAGGGGGTAACATTTTGGCATAGAGCGAAGATTTGCTCACGAACAGGAAACAGAGATTACGCATAATTGGACCATTTTCTGTTTGGCAAGATGTAACGTGTGGTGTGCCACAGAGATCAGTGCTGGGGCGACAACCTTTTACAACTTCTACAAATTATTTGGATGAAGGGACCCAAGGTATGCTTGTTAACTTTGCTGACGACACAAAGATAGGTAGGAAAGTAAGTTTTGAAGAGGAAATAAGGAAGCTACACTGTGATATTGTTAGGCTAAGTGAGTAGGCAAAGATCTGGCAGATGGATTATAATGTTGGAAAATGTCAAATTGTCCATTTTTGCATGAATAATAATTGTTTTTAAAGTATATTATCTAAATGGTGAGAGATTGTAGAGCTCTGAGATGCGGAGGGTTCTGGGTGTCCTAGCACATGAATCACAAAACGTTTAGTTTGCAAATAGAGCAAGTAATTCGGCAAGCGAATAGAAGATATCATTCATCGCAAGGGAAACTGAATGCAAAAGTAGGGAGGTTATACAGGGCATTGGTGAGATCACATCTGGAGTATTGTTGATAGTATTGGTCTCCTTATTTAAGAAACGATGTCAATGTGATGGAAGCAGTTCAGAGAAGTTTTACTGGACGAATCCGTGGAATGGGCGGGTTGTTTTGAGGAAAGGCTGGACACGCTAGGCTTGTATCCACTGGAGTTTAGAACAGTAAGCAGCGACTTGATTGAAACATATAAGATCCTGAGGGGTTTTGACAGGGTGGATGTGGAAAGAATGTTTCCCCTTGTGGGAGAATCTCGAACTCGTGGTCACTGTTTAAAAATAAGGGGTCGCCCATTTAAGAGTGATGAGGAGATTTTTTCTCTCTCAGTGGGTCGCCAGTCTTTGGAATTCTCTTCCTCACAAGACGGTTGAAGAAGAGTCTTTGAATAGTTTCAAGGAAGAGGTAGGTAGATTATCAGCAAGGGGATGAAAGGTTATTGGGCGTAGGCAGGAATGTGGAGTTGAGGTGACAATCAGATCAAGCACGATCATTTTGAATGGAGGAGAAGGATCGAGAGGCCGAGTCAGCTGCTTCTGCTCTTAATTTATTTGTTCCTATGTGGTTTGTCAATATATATATATATATATATATATCAAAAAAGAGCATTGTTATCAATAACCAAGCCCTGGGGGACACCGTATATAGTTCCTTCCAGAGTGATAAATAAGTATTCCAACTTCCTGCTTCGAATTTGTCGACCCATTTGTATCCATGGTGTTACTGCCCCATTCAGAATAGAATTGATGGAATGGCATAAAAAAACCAAAACAAAAAAAGCAAAAGAAAAGGCACGACTTCAGAAGTAACATGTAATAGTTAGTAACTGAGTGTCGAGAAAGAGAAGTAAGGATACTGAAGTGGTAACAACACCAGCAGCAGGGCGAGCGGAGTGCATTGCCAAGCAGAAGGGATTAGACATCTTTTTTAGTGGAAGGTGCAAGGTTATGGGTAACCAGAACGGTATTGGAATGCCATCCGGATTGCTGCATCAAACGACCAGCAAAGAAAGAGGGAGAGGGAGAGGGATGGAGTGAGAGGGACGGTGAGAGTGAGAGAGAGAGCTCTGAATAATATCCTTGGGTGATGCTATCTTATAAAGTTCGATAGAAATTCAAAACATGCTTCTTCAAGTTGGATTGCGGCCTCGGCCAGCATTTACTATCCGCTCTTGAGCTGAGTGGCTTGCTAGGCTATTTCAGAGGGCAGTTGAGAGTCAATCGCACGCCTGTGTGTTTGGAATCTCATGCGGGCCATATCCAGTAAGGGCGGTAACTTTTTTTTCATAGAGGACATTAGTGAACCTGTTCTTGCATCAATCGACAATTTTTTCATGTTCACCATTACATTACCCTTTTTTAAAATTTCCAGATAAATTGAATTCATTTTTTACCATTTGCCATAGTGAGATTCAACTCCCTCTCCCCATTGAAGGAGCCTGGAACACTGTGTTGCTAGTCCAGTGGCATTACTACAATGCTTCCGCCTCTCCTGCAAATATGGAATTGAGAACTCATTGTAGGAACAGTCATGTTTGACCAATGTAAGGTTTTTTTCCAGCAATACTGTGAGAAAATGGTGAGGGACAGACGTGATGCCATCAACATATTCATTATCCTTTGTGAAATCAAAGCAGGATGCTATCTAATGCATGAGTAATTCCAAAGTACACCCACGGTCTTGCTTATAACAGATAACATGTGACAGAGAGTCATAGAGTCATACAGCACAGAAACAGGCCCTTCGGTGCATTGTGTCTGTACCAACCATCATGCACCTAACTATTCTAATGCCATTTCCCTGCACTTGGCCTGTACCCTTGTATGCTATGGCGTTTCACGTGCTCATCTAAATACTTCATAAATGCCGTGATGGTTCCTGCCTCGACCACCTCGGCAGGCAGTGCGTTCCAGAGTCGAACCACCCTCTGGGTGATTTTTTTCTCCTCATGTCCCCTCGAACCCTCCTGCCCTTAGCTTAAATCTATGCACCCTGGTATTTGACCCCTCGGCTAAGAGAAAAAAAGTTTCTTCCCATCTAACCAATCAATGCCCCTCGTAATTTTGTATACCTCAATCATGTCCCTGCTCAGCTTTATCTGCTCTAAAGAAAACAACCCTAGCCTTTTCAGTCTCTCTTCATAGCTGAAACGCACGAGCCCAGGCAACATCCTGGTGAATCTCCTCTGCACCCTCTCCAGTGCAATCAAATCTTTCTTATAGTGTGGTGCACAGAACTGTACACTGTACTCCAGCTGTGGCCTATCTAGCGTTTTATTGAGCCCCATCATAATCTCCCTGCTCTTATAACCTATGCCTCAGCTAATATAGAGAAATATGCCATATGCCTTCCTAACCAACCTTATCTACCTGTGCTGCTGCCTTCAGTGATCTATGGACAAGTACACCAAGGTCCCTCTGACCTTCTGTACTTCCAAGGGTCCCACCATCAATTTTATATTCCCTTGTCTTGTTAATACTTACAAAATGCATCACCTCACACTTCTCAGGATTAAATTCAATCTGCCACTGCTCCACCCATCCTACCAGCCCATCGAAATCGTTCCTGTAATCTAAGACTATGCTCCTAACGATTGACGACACCACCTATTTTCTTGTCATCTGTGAACTTACTGATCATACCTCTTATATTCACGACCATTCGTTAGTCGGGAATCTAAACATTTCTTGTCGAAATGCAGAGGTTACTTCCAGGAGAAGTTGAAAAGAGATGGTGTGTCTCTTCTCTGATCTACACAACCGGTGTTCAGCAATATGGAGATGGCTCGTTGACTTGCAGAGTTTGTATTGCATGCAATGTTTGATCAGAGCTGGTATCATGCACCAAGTGTTTATAAGAGATTCTGCTGCCCAGCATGTTTCTTGGAGATTTGAGATGAGCAGTGCGGCTAATGCTCTGGGGAAATGATGATGACTAATGCCGTGAGAGAAATAAAAGAGAAAATGGCGAAATCTAACCACAGGACGCTTTTGAATTTCCATTAATTAATCTAAGAAAAGCTTTGTTTTATCTACTCTTTCCAAAGGTAGTTATTTCCAAAGAGAATAAAAGAATCATTTTCAGGAAATGAGGCTGAAAACCTTCCCTGTTGCATCAAACGGTGCATCAATTAAGTAGCAATGTCAGCTAAATTCAGGTAGGGACGAGAAATAAACAATGATCTTAACGCACCATTTCTATAGGCGGAGTTCCTATAAATTTGACGAGTGTTTGATTATCAAAAATGCCCCATAACTGACATGATCATGAAGACAGAGGCTTCTGCTGCAGCTCTTCCAATCACATAAAATGCTAACTGTAGCGTTTTGCCTGTACAGAAGAGAAAAACAAAACTTATACCATGACAATGCCAACAGTGAGTGGAAGCAAAAAAGACAGTCGTCTACATACCTGGGCAGTAGGTGTGAATTACTATTTGAATTTGTGAGTACTCACCAGTATGAAGCAGGAAGCAGTGTGGAATGTGACCAAAGGAGAAGATTATCAGCAATTCATAAGCTGTCAGCTTCTCTTGATAACAATGTGACTGTGAGACTGCAGCAACAGCCTACTCATTCCTTGCTGCTTGCTCACTATTGCGAAAACACTTGGGGGTGGTGCATCAAAGACGAGTGGGAGCTTTGCAATTTCTTAGCAAGTTTCCTGAGCTAGCAGCTGCGGGATAGAAGGATGCAAAAAAGTATTTGACACGCTGGACATTAATGTTTACAATGACAGCAACTTGGGCAATTGGAGGGTTACATATCCAAAGACAAGGTGCACAAACTCATGTTGAGATGTCAGTGTATCATATGTGCTGGCTAACTAATTTCACACCACTTTCCTTGATGAAGCATCCAGTTAATAAAGGATATGTTTTACTTCCTGTCTTTCTTAAAGTTATCTGGCCAGAGAAACAACAAAGACATTTGGGGACAGTAGCAGTTTATTTTTGTGATATTTTTAGTACTCAAATATGTCCAGCTCTTAGTTCCTCCAGCCCATTGAGCTTGGATAGAAAATATTAGCGCAATTTATCAACCATCTATCCAAAGTTTACTTTTGTAGGGAAATCCTTATTAGGCGGTTGGCATATTAATTATTTAATTGCACATTTTAATTCGACGAGATCATTGTTGAGACATTATCGCCCTAAACCTTGTGTTGTTATATGTTATTACCGAACTCTCATAAATCTTACAGTAATCTTTGTGTCTTTGCTGAATGGCGAATGCACCATATTTTCAAGAATCTCAGTTGGATACCAGCACCTAAAGCTTCCCGCAGATTGTTCGCTTCGGATGTCTATGATGAAGTTTGCAGTTTGTGCAGTACCAGAATATTATGGGACTGCAGAGGTGATCCTTTTTTTCCGATATAAGTGAAATGCTCCCCCTGTGGAGCAAATGTCACATTTCAGGTTATATGAACTATGTTTCCGATTCACTCGACACCAGAGGATGGATCAATGGAGATTTACAGAACTGGGAGTTAAACGGCAATAATATTGCAATCAAAAGACATCCAAAATTTAATGTCACAATTCGACTGAGTGACACACTGGGACATCGTAAATGTAGTCATACTTCCACACAAACATCAAATTAAAAATGATACAATTAAAAGGGGATATCCGAACGTGCTGGTTCTTCTGTCCAGTCAGTATTTCCTACCTTTGGGCAGTCTCTTACTGCACATCTTCAATCTGCCTGCACAATTCTGACCACCCTTGAGCTCCAAAAAATTAGCTTCCCCTCCCAGTTTCACATAACTCTTTATCCAAAATAAAATCAGAAAGTGCTGGAAATACTTAGCAGGTCTGGAAAAATCTGTGGAGAAAGAAGCAGAGTCAACGTTTAAGTTCGGTAACCTTTCCTCGGAACTGGCACAGGTAAGCAATTTAATAGGCTTCGAGCGAGTGAAAAATGGTATGGGGGAGACGAACAAAAGAGAAAGTCCTGCAGGAGAGATTAAATGACAAAGATGTCACAAAACAAAATTGCATTGAAAGACAAAAGCGTTGTTCAGAAGGAATGTTAATGGCCTTCCCTTTTGTTCTTCTTGCCCTTCCCCCTTTGTCCAGGTCTTGCTGCATTTCTACAAGGAATGCTTCAGTACCTGAACTAGCAAAACTGTATGCAAGCTCACAATTATTAAGCAGGAATCATGAAGAATGCTTGGTTGATATTGTGAATCAGATCACAAGTGGGCAACATTTCTGCTCGACTGCCACACGGTGTTTGCACAGGGAAATGATAGCTCCTCCAAGAACTATTGCAGCATACACCACAGAACGAGGCTATTCGGCCAATCATGGTTGTGATGGCTCATTTGAACATTGAGACAATTATTGCCCCTCATCTGCATCTTCTCCATGGCCCTGCAAGTGTATCAAGAGCAAAGAACAAAGAACAGTACAGCACAGGAACAGGCCATTCGGCCTTCCAAGCCTGCGCCGATCTTGATGCCTGCCGAAACTAAAACCTTCTGCACTTCCGGGAACCGTATCCCTCTATTCCCATCCTATTCATGTATTTGTCAAGATACCTCTTAAACGTCGATATCGTACCTGCTTCCACCACCTCCGCCGACAGGAAATTCCAGGCACTTACCACCCTCTGTGTAAAGAACTTGCCTCGCACATCCCACCTAAACTTTGCCCCTCTCACCTTAAACCTATGTCCCCCAGTAACTGACTCTTCCACCCTGGGAAAAAGTTTCTCACTATCCAGTCTGTCCATGCCACTCATAACTTTGGAAACCTCTATCAGGTCGCCCCTCCACTTTCGTCATTCCAGTGTAAACAATCCGAGTTTATCCAACCTCTCCTCATAGCTAATGCCCTCCAGACCAGGCAACATCCTGGCAAACCTCTTCTGCACCCTCTCCAAAGCCTCCACGTCCTTCTGGTAGTGTGGCGACCAGAATTGCACACAATATTCTAAGTGTGGCCTCACTAAAGTTCTGTACAGCTCCAGCAGGACTTGCCAATTTTTATAGTCTATGCCCCGACCGATGAAGGCAAGCATGCTGTATGGCTTCTTGACTACCTTACCCACGTGCTTTGCCACTTTCAGTGACCTGTGTACCTGTACGCCCAGATCCCTCTGCCTGTCAATACTCCTAAGGCTTCGGCCATTTACTGTATACTTCTCACCTGCATTAGACCTTCCAAAATGCATTGCCTCACATTTGTCCGGATTAAACTCCATCTGCCATTTCTCAGCCCAAGTCTCCAACCGATCTATATCCTGCTGTATCCTCTCACAATCCTCATCACTGTCCGCAACTCCACCGACCTTTGTGTCATCTGCAAACTTACTGATCAGACCAGCTACATTTTACTCCAAATAATTTATATATACTACAAACAGCAAAGGTCCCAGCACTGATCCCTGCGGAACACCACTAGTCACATCCCTCCATTCAGAAAAGCACTGCTACCCGCTGTCTTCTGTGACTGAGCCAGTTCTGTATCCATCTTGCCATCACACTTCTGATCCTGTGTGACTTCACCTTTTGTGTCAGTCTGCCATGAGGGACCTTGTCAAAGGCTTTACTGAAGTCCATATAGATAACATCCTTCATCAATCATCATCATCACTTCCTCAAATAACTCAATCAAATTAGTGAGACACGACCTCCCCTTTACCAAACCGTGCTGCCTCTCGCTAATAAATTCGCTTGTTTCCAAATGAGAGTAAATCTTGTCCCGAGGAATCCTCTCTAATTATTTCCCTAACACTGACGTAAGGCTCACCGGCCTATAATTTCCTGGATTATCCTTTCTACCATTCTTAAACAAGGGAACAACTTTGGTTATTATCCTGTCGTCTGGAACCTCACCTGTAGCCAATGAGGATGCAAAGATTTTTGTCAAGGCCCCAGCAATTTCTTCCCTTGCCTCGCGGAGTATTGTGAGGTAGCTCTCATCAGGCCCTGGGAACCTATCTACCTTCATGCTTTGCAAGACACCCAACACCTCCTCCTTTTTTATAATGAGATGACTGAGACTATCTGCACTCCCTTCCCTGGACTCATCATCCACCAAGTCCTTCTCTTTGGTGAATACTAATGCAAAGTACTCATTTAGTACCTCGCCCATTTCCTCTGGCTCCACACATAGATTCCCTTCTCTGCCTTGAGTGGGCCAACCCTTTCCCTAGTTACCCTCTTGCTGTTTATTTCCGTATAAAAAGCTTTGGGATTTTCCTTAATCCTATTTGCCAATGACTTTTCATGACCCGTTTTAACCCTCCTGACACTTTGCTAAAGTTCCTTCCTGCTGTCGTTATATTCCTCAAGGGATTCGGCGGTTCCTAGCCTTCCAGCCCTTATGAATGCTTCCCTTTTCTTTTTGACTAGGCTCACAATATCCCGCGTTATCCAAGGTTCCCGAAACTTGCAAAACCTATCCTTCTTCCTCACAGAATATGCTGCTCCTGGATTCTAATCAACTGACGTTTGAAAGACTCCCACTTGTCAGATGTCAATTTACCCTCAAACAGCCGCCCCCTATCTAAATTCTTCAGCTCCTGTCTAATATTGTTATAATTAGCCTTCCCCCAATTTAGCACCTTCACCCGAGGACTAGTTTTATCCTTATCCACAAGTGCCTTTAAACTTATGGAATTATGGTCACTGTTCCCGAAATGTTCCCCTACTGAAACTTCGACCACCTGGCTGGTCTCATTCACCAATACCAGGTCCAGTACGGCCCCATCCCTAGTTTGACTATCTACATATTGTTTCAAGATGCCCTCCTGGATGCTCCTTAAAAATTCTGCCCGATCCAAGCCCCAAGCACTAAGTGAGTCCCAGTCAATATAGGGGAAGTTAAAACCACCCACCACTACAACCCTGTTACCTTTACATCTTTCCAAAATCTGTCCACATATCCTATCCTCTACCTCCGACTGGCTGTTGGGAGGCCAGTAGAAAACCTCCAACATCGTGACTGCACCCTCCCTATTCCTGAGTTCCACCCATATTGCCTTGCTGCACGACGCCTCCGAGGTGTCCTCCCGTAGTACAGTTGTGATATTCTCCTTAACAAGTAATGCAACTCCCCCACCCCTTTTCCCCCCCCTCTATCCCGCCTGAAGCTTCTAAATCCTGCAACATTTAGCTGCCAATCCTGTCCATCCCTCAACCAAGTCTCTGAAATGGCAACAACATCATAGTTCCAAGTACCACTCCAAGCTCTAAGTACATCCTCAGAAGATCATCCTTATCATTTCCGAAGTTATTTCCATATCCATTTTGAAAATTATTGTTGTTTCCCCCCCCCCCCCCCAGTTAGTTGTGAAGTACTGTCTTCCAAATGAAAACAAAACGGCGTAAGAATAATGTTGGATTGTTTGGCCTTCGGGGATGACGGCTCGCTCTTTGAAGCATGGAGTCTCTAACTCCGATAGTTGCCAAGACTGCAGCAATGGGGCTACCCCTTCGGAGCTGCTAGCCTCCTCATCTCAGGCGCGGCCCCTTCGCCGCCGGCAAAACGCCAGCGACGCCGGAAACTCACACCGATTGTGTCTTCCGTTATGCAAATGAGCTGCCCGCCTCCGTGGCGCGGCTGCCGGTGCGCATGACTTTCTGTTTTACCCTGGGAAACCTCCCTAGTGGGCTGGGGGAGGAAGGGACTCCATCTTGGATCCGTCTCAATGCCGTAGTTTGCAGCCAAGTCGCCTCCGAGCTTGCTACCATGGGTGTGGGACCAGTGGGAGATGGTGACGTAGTGGCAGTACCACTCGACTAGGAATACAGAGGCCCAGACTAATGCCCTGGGGACTCGGGTTTAAATCCCACCAGGGCACTGCTGAAATTTAAATCCAATTAGGTAACAAATTGGAATTGAAATCTACTCTCAGTAGTACTGCAACTGTCAGTGATTGTAGTAAATCGCCACGTGGTTCACTGACGTCCTTTAGGGAAGATAATCTGCCGTCCTTATCTGGTCTATCTGACACGAGACTCCAGTCCCACAGCAATGTGTTTGATTCATAACTGCCCTCTGAAATGTCTCAACAAAGCACTCGGTCCACGGGTATTTGGGGATGGGCAACCAGTTGCTGGTCTGCCAGCCACGCCCACATAGCTCATTATGAAAGAGCAGCGGCTGTTATAATTCTTTCTGAGGACCAAGACATACTCTTTTATTTTTTATTGTGTGGCCAATTCGTTTAAGAAACCACCAATCATTTTTATTCTTTTGTTCGTGCGGCCGTAACGCGGTATCTCAAAAGGGGCCATCTTGTGCTCATCCTGCACTGGACTTTCAGCTGCACAGCTCGGGGAACATTGCTGAGGCCACTGCGGCATACATTCGCATGATCTGAAAATCTGGGCAGTATTGCTTACAATGACAGTAGAATTGATAACGAAAGGGTTAAATATCCAAACACAAGGTTGCACAAAATACTCTTGAGATCTCTGTATAATATAGCTCCTGGCTAACAGATCTCTCACCACTTCCCTTTTTTTGGAATATCCAATCTGATAACGCTTCTGCTTCACTTCCTGCCGTTCACGAAGTTATCTCGTCATCCAGAAAACAGGCACGCAGTCAATCATTCCACGAACGATATCGTAAGTGATCAATCATTCAAAGAATTGTGGCTATTGCAGTCATGGTGGCTAAGCATGCTTGGTAACCCAAACGCGGTCATGCATCTGCTGGCTTCAAGTTCGTAACATGTTTATCAAACATTTAACTCTTTCAATCCGAATTAATATTGCAACCCCTTTTCCAATATCCTGACGGAACTAATGTACTTCCTTTTCAGCAGTTACACATCATAATTAACTTCTCAAACCTTATCCATTACCGTTCAAAACGGCAGTTTCATTGGAAGAAATTCCAGTCACTTTTCCCTGCAGATCAGGTGGGAATGGTCATTGGGTTGGTTGCGTTACTGAACCATTAAACTAGAAATAGCGTCTAATGACTGGCCATTTGCCAAGACGGAGCAAAAATAAAGCGCACAACTGCTGGAGAGCTGGTAAATTCTAATTGTTACACTAATGGCTTTCAGGGAACGGAATGTATCCCTAATCCAGTAGGTTCTCACACAAACAATGTCAACCATGTTAGTGTGGGACTGAAATTATTCATATACCACAAACCGCATAAATATAGTAGCAATAATAAGACAACGCTGAGTAGTGATCCCCATCTATGTATATGAAAGAATTAGATAGAGAAAATCTGGAGAAGATGTTTCCATGTGCGGGGAAAGCAAAACCAGCAGCTATAAATATACAATTGTCACGACCAATCCAATAGGGAATTTAGCGGAAAATTCTTTACCAGAGAGTGGCTAGATTGTGGAACTTGCTAACGCAAGGTGTATTGGAGGTGGGTCATATGCACACAGTTGACTTAGATAAGTAGAAAGGGAGAAATGAACATCGAACTTTACCCAGAGAACCACAGAAAAATTAAGGCATGGAAGGAGGTCATTCAGTCCAAAGTACCTGTACCGGATGAAAAAAAGGTAGCGGCCCAATATAACCCCACCTTCCAGCACCTGGTCCATAGCATTCCAGTTTATAACACTTCAGGTGCATGTCCAGGTATCTTTTAAATGAGTTGAGGGTTTATGCCTCCACCATTATTTCTGGCAGTGGATTCCAGACATCTACATCCCTCTGGGTGTAAAATATTTTTCCAATCACCTTAAATCTGTGCTCTTGTTAATTGACCTGTCCATTAGGGGAAACAGGTCCTGCCTGTCCACTGTATCTAGGCCCCTCATAATATTGTACACCTCAATTAGGTCACCCCTCAGCCTCCTCTCTTCTCAGGAAAACAACCCTGGTCGATCCAATCTTTCCTCCTAGTTGAAAAGTTCAAGCCAAGGCAACATTCTTGTAAATCTCCTCTGTACTCACTCCCGAACAATTATGTCATTCCTGTAATGTGGTGACCAGAGCTGTACGTAATACTAAAGTTGTGGTCTAACCAACGTTTTATACAATTCAAGCATCACATTCCTGCTTTTGTATTCTTTCCCTGGGCCAATAAAAGAAAGCATTCCATAGGCCTTCTTCAACACTCTACATACCTCTACTGCCGTCTGCAAGGACCTGTGGGCATGCACTCCAATGTCTCTTAATACTTCTACCCCTCTCAATCTCCCCCACCCACCCCCGTTTCTTGTGCATTTTCTTGCTGTGTTTCCCCTCCCCAAAAGCATTACCCTTTATTCCAATTGTTCTAAATGATGTGAATTGGGGAGGCGTCGTGTGGAGCTCAAACGCTGGCATGGATCAAATGGGCCGTGTAGCCATTTTGGTGCTGTAAGTTCTAGTCAATTAATGCCATTTTCGGTAAGAATAGCTTTAAAAAATGAACGTGGAACAGTAAGTAGCCGACTTTGGATGGTGCGTGCGCCCAATACTCTGTGGTTATTACCAGAACTATTGGTGTTGAAAGACCGACTTTTTCCTTAATATTATTCAATCTTAACAAGAGTTAGAGAAGATCACAGTGTTTTCAACTCCATCAATCAGGAGTTGATCCTTGTCTTGTACCAACAATTCTGATTATGAAGTTGTCAACGCCTGCATAAATACTATTACTTAAATTGGGTCATCTTGCTGACCTGTCTATAACACAGAAACAGTCCCTGTTAAGCTCGTGCTGCATTAGAAAGACTGAGCCTGACGCAGGTATACTCGGACCTGAAGATAATTTATTTGTCGAATGTTGAACATAATACCCAACAGAGATTTGATATATCATGCCACATCCAGCTTTTTCTATGGTCGTGTTCCACTTGCAAGACAATCTAAACTGATTTGCGTTTTGCAATGAAATACCCATTTAACCATGCACAAGAGAGGAAAGGGAATCTGAATGTAAAGTGCAATAAACAAAAAGATTCTGAACGGACCTCTATTTTGCCCTCCCAGGTAAACTGGGTTTGTGGGAAGGATAGATTTTCTCAGTCAAAACATCAGTCAAAGCGTAGAGTCATGCTACATTATCTGGCTTGCATATTGTTTGCACGCCCAGCCTCAAGGGCCAGTTACAGTCTGATATTCTGGGCTATCCTTGGAGGGTGAGGCTCGTGACAGATTTCTACATTAGTTTCCATTCCTTAGCCGCGATACCCAGTGTGGCACAGTGGCGCAGTGGTTAGCACCACTGTCTCACAGCTTTAGTAACCTGGGTTCAATTCTGGGTACTGCCTGTGTGGAGTTTATAAGTTTTTCCTGTGTCTGCGTGGGTTTTCGCTGGGTGCTCTGGTTTCCTCCCACAGATTAATGGGTAAATTGGCCATTATAAATTGCCCCTAGTACAGGTTGGGACATATTGGAACAGGTGGGGGATGTGGCAGGAGTATTGGATTAGTATAAATGGGTGGTTGATGGTCGGCACAGACTCGGTGCTGTATCTCTAAATAAAAAAAAATAACCGGACCGTGCTGATGCAACTCATAAACACTCCTGCCATTTTCTCAGCAACATAACTGCGCTTAGCCATTGTCATTCATTTTGTCATAGTTTGTGGTTGTCGCCGACAATGCCAACATTTGTTGACCATCTCTAACGGCTCATTTGAAAGTGGTGGCTACCCATGCTCTTGAAACGTCAGTCTATGTCGTTTGTTACCCACAATGCTTTTAAGGGCGGAGTTCCAGTATTTGACTGAGCCGCAGTGAAAGTATACTTCCATGTTAGGATGATTTGTGATTTGGAGAGGAATTGCAGGTAATGTTATTTCTAAGGAAAGGCCTGCTGCCTTTCCTTATCTTCTCTGTGGCAGAGTCCGAGGGATTAGACGGTGGTTTTGAAGGAGCCTTGACGTGTTGCTGCAAAACATCATACAGATAATATACACTGCTGCTACTGTGGTGGAGGTAATTAATGTCCAAAGTGGTGTGGGGAGGCCTCAGGCGGGCTGGTTTGCCCAGAGCTGTGTTGGACATCTTGTGTGTTGATGGAGCTGCACTCATCCGTATGATTTGGACCCCTCAGGGTCAGAACACAAAGACAGCAATGAAACATCTTCTGATTGTCATAGACAGGTTTCTGTTTCTTTTAAATCTCACACTGCGCAGCTGTTTATGTGGGATGAAACAAACATTCATTGTGTTAACACCAAGAGCCAGAGAGCTTGAAGCTGAGTTTTGTATCATTACTTGGCACAACGTCAACTGCAAAATGCATTTGATTTTCACAAAATGGCATCAAATGCTCCATGTTCTGATAAAATAAGCATAAGTTGTGCAGCACTTGATTGTCTATGAAACGTCAGAAATTAGAGAGAAGGGTATCAGATCAGAAATGCTTTTCCCATGACAGAAATAAAGATGCAAAGGTCTAAATCCACTGCAAAACATGCTTCTGCTGATCTTCAAAAGGCACCCTTGAGACACTGAATCATTCTAAGGAAATTTCAGTCCTGTGTTGGTCTTTTGCGAAGTGAAGGGGAGCCAGTATTGTCCAATGCCTTTACTCCTGTAGAAATTTCAAATGTATAAGTATCTATTTAGACAAGTGCTTTGTTTCTTAACTTCGACCATTGCCATCCTTTATTTGCCCAGCATCGTTATCATCATCATCTGTTACATTATTCTACCATTCTTACTTTCCACCTTATGGAAGACCTTCCATTTAGTTCGTTCCTTCCTATCCTATTTTCGTGCCTCTAAGCTTGTTTAAAACCATTACTCGCCAGCATTTTCTAATTCTGATGAAAGGTCGCATATCTAAAAGAATGACACATTTTCCCTTGCCACAATGGATGCCTGACCTACTGGGGATGGCCAGCATTTATGGCGATAATTTCAATCACAATATTTTGCTTTTCTTTAGATGGACATTAGATTGGCACATCAGAATGAAGGAGGTTTTATGCAAGTTTTATCCTTAACTTGCATTTCTTTTTGTGACACTGCAGCAGGGTCATCTAGGCTCAGTGGCTCTGTGATTGTTCTATCAAACAACAGTTGCTTTTCGGGGAAAACAAAGAGAGATAGCTAGCTTCTTCAATCTGTGTTTGAGTGCAAGATGATATCCTGCAGGCTCTGCATTAGACAGAACACCATTGATTTGACTTTTTTTAGATATAGAATATCACAGAATATCCATTTAGAGAGAAATAACATCTAGCATTTTCTTTCAGTGTCTTACCTCCTGGCGGAATGACATTAACAAAATGGTCAACAATGATGATCAAAATCACGATAAGCAATAAGATACTGAGGCAGAGCTGAACGAGGGCAGCTGTGAGATGTTGTCCTGTGGAGAAGGAGAAATATTTTTCTTTGATGTATGCGTGACATATGTTACAATTCAACCTTTCCAAAAAACAATTATAAATGGAGAAGAACTGTTTATTTTTCTTTATTCAAAAACGTTGGAAAACCCGCTGGTATTACTTGTTTTACTAAAAAAACACAATAAAAAACAGTAATAACAAGTTACATTCATAATAATACTTGAAGAAGATTAATAATTTTCTGTCAAATTGGTTAGCACATTCTCTTAGAACATGTTGAACTATTTGTCTGGAATTGATGAATAGAAGGAACCTTCATTAATATATAGAATCATAGAAGCATGCAATGGTTACAGCACAGAAGGAGGCCATTCAGCCTGTCCTGTCCGTGCCCGCTTTCTGCGAGAGCAGCTCACTTCGTCCAATTGCCCTGCCTTTCCTCCGCAGCCCTGGAAAATGTTCTCATCATAAATTTATCCAGTACTCTTTCGAAGGTCTCTATTGAATATGCCTCACCACACTCTCAGGCAGTGCATTCCAGTCCTAACCTGGGTCTTTCATAACGTGTTAATCTTTTAAGTAGATAATTAGTACTGTTAGGCTTTTACATTGTTGTTAAACCTATCTTTTACTCTGATGGTTTCATTGACCTTTAATTTCATGTTCCCATATCCCGATTGATGCTGTTCATCCACTGCACCAAGGATTCTTAGATTCAGATGACAATTACTAAGTGTAGTTTGTCTTTACAAAATAAGTTTACATCTCAGAATCACTAACGTGGATTGAATCTGGCAATACTTAGGCATCAGGGAGGGGGACAGGGAGGGGGACCATACCTGGAAACTTTGCTCCAGAAAGCAGTCACACCCCGTGCGATTGCGTCTTCTGATTTGATCAGTGGTCAGGGATGTGCGACTGCAAGTGATGCAGGTAAGGGGACAAGAAGGCAGAAGTAGAGGAGCCTGAGCCCTTGCTATTGTTCAACAAGTTTAAGGTCCTTTCAACTTGTATGGGTGATAGTGAGGGCTGGAGTGTGTATGAGCAAACTGACCATGGCACCTTGGTACAGGGAGCCATTCGAGGGGGGGTAGTAAATAGGAACACAGTGGTAGGAGGAGTTAGTACAATTGGGGGGATAGACACAGTTCTCTGCTAGGCATTACTCCCTCCACGCCCACACCCAAGTCATTGAAATACGCAGTGATCATAAGACACACCAGGCTCAGAAGCCTGTTTCTCTCACTCTGTCCCCCTCCCCTCTCTGTCCCTCTCGTTCTATCTCGGACAGTTGTTGGGAGCTGGAGTGCTCAGCACATAAGCTTTGAGGTTAGTTAGTTTTTTTTTGAAGTCGCGCTGTTTGTTTCTGGCTGCCTTTAAAAAAGAAGTTCGAATCCGTTGGCAAGCCCCGAATCTGTCTGAAGTTGGAAAAACACAGTCCCCGCCCTAAACATCTGTCAGCTGTGAAACTCACATCGTGATGTTTTCAAAGCCGGTCTGAAAGAAGAAGACAACTTCTCAACTCAGGAAACTATTCTTTGGCTGGATGGGAACCATTGGCTGTATGCTCGCCTGCAGGCTGCATGTTGCACAACCCTGGATGTAAACCCTCCATTGAAGTCTTATTAAAAGAACAAACGAAATCGAGGGGAGCTTTAACAGAAGTGTACAAGATTATGACAGGCTTTAATATGTTAGCTAGGGATTAATGTCCCTATTAACTAATGGTTGAAGGCTTTGGGAAAGAGATGCCTGGGGTATATGAGGAAGAACAGCAGGTGGTAATGATATGGAACTCGCTGCCCAGTGCGGCGAAAGTGAAGGCATTCAATGACTTCAAAAGGAAATTAGATGGCCACTTGAAGGGAAATAGACTTGCAGGGTTGTGGGGATCGAGCCTTCATTCTGGCGACCCTTGATCTCAGAAGATCACCTTGTCTCTACTTTCTCACATAACTGTTTATCTGGCTCTCTTCACCACTGCCCACTTCAGGTTATTGAGTCTTTGCCTTCGATATGTACATTGCAAGTCTCTCTCTGTTCAGTGCACTGATTTGATATTACCACACCTGAAAGTTCTCCACCGTATCCAAGTCGATACTATCTGGTTGCTACTGAACTTTCATTTGGTGCTTCTAACTGACTAACGGCTGCAAAAGATCATAGTGCTGCTCATTATCTGTCAGTGTATTTTGCAAGGACTCAATTAAAAAAAAAAAGAATTCTTGTTTTCAAATCCCAGCGTGGTCTCTTCCCTCCTTATCTTTGTAATATTCAATATTAATTCTTCCACTATTGGTGACCATGCCTTCAGCTGTCGAGGCCTTGACTGCTGAAAGTCCACCCCCAAAACCACTTCACGTCTCTACATCGCTTCCCTCGTTTGAAATGCGTCTTTCAACATAGGGGCTAGAATTTGGTCTGTGGCGATGGTGCTAAATGGACAATATCCAATCGGTCGCCCATTCCAAGCCACGCCAAATCTTCAAATCCATTATGGGACTGAATATCAGGCACTGCACATAATGGTGGTCAATCAGATAGTGCACATTTTGCACCAGCTGCGCGATACAATTTTCCCGGCCCCCAATTTTCTTCAGCGCAGATGCCTCTACAGAAGTTCAAATGACTGATTGAGTCACATATAGACATGTCCGGTTCAACGCCATGTCCTCATTTAGCTAGAATGTGGAAAAATGCGTGAATACAGTTTACTACAAATCTACGAAAGATATTATTTGACCAGAACCATTAACACGCAGTTGTGCGCACACTGGGTAAGAGTGGAATCATATGAAAGGATTCCTCTGGCTTCCACCCACACACTGTCTGCCAGCGTGGTCTCTTACTCCAAACGCTGGAGTTTTTTCGGGAAGTTGAAGGAAAGCGGCTGAAGTGCCTTCTTACACTGAGGAAAGATGTTTCAGTAACTGCTGGAACTCGCCACGACCAGCAAGTTTCCTAATCCTAA
The DNA here is from genome assembly GCF_036365525.1 of Heterodontus francisci. Lineage (NCBI taxonomy): Eukaryota > Metazoa > Chordata > Chondrichthyes > Heterodontiformes > Heterodontidae > Heterodontus > Heterodontus francisci. Next base: position 14,851,525 of record NC_090415.1, read on the forward strand.
CCCGTTATAAACCAGACTGCACTAGCAAGTGCAGTTTAACCTGACCTCTGCCCTGACTTACACCAGCAAGTTCAAATCGATGTATCCCGGATTGCTTTGCACAGCAACATGGATGGGCAACATAACCTCTGCCCACGCATCCTTGAATTCCGCTTTAAGAACCTGTGACAAAAACAGTTTCCCCTACGTTTATGTTTAACAGGGCAATTGGAACTCTTGTTGGGCGAGCAAGTACCCCCCAATTCAAGTAATCTCAGTGACAGAATCTGTTTTCATAACATACCTCGAATATATATTTGAACAGGGTCACTGTGTTTTGAATGGCTCCATTCTCCAGTCTCTGCGATTAAACATTGACATGTGTAATTCCCTTCATGACCATGACCTGCTATGAAATCGTAAGAGGTCTCACACTTTCCGTCTTTAAGATCAGTGTAGTTGATCCTATCCTGATTTCTGCGAAAGTGGATCCTCATTATGGGACACTGACAGCGACAAGTCAAGGTTATTTTCTCTCCCGTTCTGAAAGCTCTGAAGGGTGCATTCAGAGTTAAGGTTGGCTTCGATAAAGCATCTGAGAAATGGACAAACAGAACAGTTTATCAACATTTTTTTCAATGAATCTACATTTATATTGTTGTGAAAAACCTAGTGCAATGTGTCCTTTTACAGAAATCTCATCTGTGTTGCAATGACGATAGTACCAAAAAATAACGTGCCTTTGCATTTAAAGAGCTTTATCATTGGAATTAATGAATAATTTCCAATGACTGTTGAGGCCGTAATAACATGAAAGTTTCAACGAACAAAGAAAACTGCAACAGCAGCCATTTTAAACACAGTTATTTATTACACCATAGGAAAGGCTGAAGGGGAAATTACATGATTTCTGATAGCAACATGCAGGGTTTTAAATGCAGTTTAAAATAGGGGAAACGTCATGATTGCCGCTTCGTAATAGGGACTTTATTGGGAATATTAAAACTTTAAGAAACTGTTGTAAATTTCCCACCATAATTTAGCAGAAATTTTGCAGACAGAATTCGTAGGTTAGCTATGCAGGTGACTACATCCACATTACCAATCCTGGAACGATAAAAATTGGAGCTGAATAAGTGTCCAGAATTGGAAGATTACACAGATGCCGAATTGTTGTCGGACTGGCAGAGACTGGAGTGTCGAGGTCATGCAGGGATTTGAACAGAAGGATAAGAATTTTAAGGCTAGAGGAGTCTATATATATATAATATTGTATACATGCACCAATTTTCCTCACTATACTTATGGAATTATGAGGGCTGCTTGGATGGAGATGGTGTTATTTATTTGGGGAAAAACTTGAAAGTCCATCAGACCATGTAGAAAACGTAAGAGTTCCTAAGTGTATATAGACTGTTTTGCATACATTATCAATATTAGGCATATTTAGTTTGGTGAACTTTTTTTCACTACATTAGCACAAGGGAAGATGGTTGTGGTTGCTGGAGGTCAATCATCTCAGTCCCAGGACATCACTGCAGGAGCTCCTTGGGGTAATGTCCTAGGCCCAACCATCTTCAGCTGCTTCATCAATGACCTTTCCTCTATCATCAGGTCAGAAGCACAGTTCCTCGCTGATGATTGCACAATGTTTAGCACCATTCGCAATTCCTCAGATACTGAAGCAGCCCGTGTCCAGATGCAACAAAACCTGGACAACATCGAGGCTCAGACGGATAAGTGGCTAGTAACATTCGCACCACATAAGTGCATGGCAATGGCAATCTCAAACGAGAGATGATCTAACCATTTGGCCTTGATGTTCAATGACATTTCCATCGCTGAATCCCCCACTATCAACTTCCTGGGAGTTACCATTGACCTAAACATGAACTTCACCAGCCACACAAATACTGTGGCTAAAGGAGCAAGTCAGAGGCCCGGAATTATGTAGCGAATAACTCACCTCCTGACGCCCCAATGCCTATCCACCATCTACAAGGCACAAGTCAGGAGTTTGATGGAATAATCTCCACTTGCCTGGATGAGTGCAGCTCCAACAACACTCAAGTTGCCACACACCCTCCAGGACAAAGCCACCCACTTCATTGTCACCCCATCCACCTCATTCAACATTCACTCCCTCCACTACAGAAATACAGTGGCAGCAACGTGTACCAGCAGCAAGATGCACTGCAGCAACTCGCCACGACTCCTTCGACCGCATCTTCCAAACCCATGACCTCTTCCAACTAGACAGACAAGGACATCAGATGCATGGGAGCACCACCACCTTCAAGTTCTCCTCCAAGCTACACACCACCCTGACTTGGAACTATTTCGCCGTTCCTCCACTGTCACTGGGTCAAATTCCTAGAACTCCCTTCCGAACAGCACTGTGGGTGTACCAACACCCCAAAGACTGCAGCGGTTCAAGAAGGCAGCTCACCACCACCTTTTCAAGGGAAATTAGGAAAGGGCAATAAATGCTGGCCTAACCAGTGACGCCCACATCCTCCAAACGACTAAATAATAAAAATAAATTAAACAGCAATTTTAGTTTTCTTTGCTTTGACATATTTTGCGCTAAAACTGTGAGGAGCGAACTTATGCAGCCCATGCAACAAGGAAAAGGTAAGACAGTTGATCAAAACTAATCCCAAGTGAATCTCTCCAAGCACGTTCGTAAATGTCGTTTGTATTGCATTTGAAGTCCATTACCAACTATACATTGATATGATCGAAGGAATAATTCTTTCAGATAAATTGCTATAAAATATTTGATATTTGTTGACCCATGCATTGCATGGTAATCCCTGTATCTTAAGTGAATGGCGACTCCATCAGACCTTCGCTAAGCTGACTGATATCAAGAACTACGATTAAATCTAGAGCCATTATAAAGTGTATTTATGGCAAAGGTCGCATTCGGCTAAGCGTCAGATGTATTAAGCGACTGGTTCCCTTTTATGCTTTTTGTATAAGTGGAATACCCCTTTGTGGGGGGCATGGTATGTTTACAGGTAGCATGAACTGTTTCTCCATTTGAAACTGCATTGTACTCTAGGTCCATGGAGATTCCCGGCACTTGAAGTTTATTTGCAACATAATTACTTCAAAAACAAATGTCCTACAAAATGTTTCCAGCGTCTTAAATTATACTCTATGCAATATATATATATTGCAAATTGTGCCATTCAGTTAAAACTAAAAGTATATGACATAAGTTTCACATAAATGTTGCTATTAGGTAATATTTACAATATAAGATAGGATGGTAAAAAGCGTGAAACCGACTGTGCCTATTCTTTATTTTATTGCAGGGCATTTAGTGCATCCCATTTTGTCTTCGTTCAATAATGAACACAGAGTGGTCACTTACATAGATTCTCAATTCTGTATGGACAGTCCTAACCATCCGCTGTCTATTTATTTAAAGAAAAACTGCATTTATATAGCGCCTTTCATGACCACCAGACGTGCAAACCGTTTTGCAGCTTCTGAAATGTAGCAAACGTCGCAGTCAACCTGCGCAATCAGACATCCATAAACTGCCATGTGATAATGACCAGATAATCTATGTGTTTCTAATATTGATTGCGGGCTAAATATTGGCCAGGACCCAGAGTTAGCTGCAATGCTTTTGTTCGAACTATTGCCAGGGGGTCTTTCACATTGAACCGAGCAGGCAACTGGAACCTCGGATTAACTTTTCATCCAAAGGATAGCATCTACGACAGTGCAGCACTCTCTCAGTACTGAAGTGGAGTGTCAGCCTTTCTTGTGCTCAATCTTGGAGCGGGAACTGAACGTGGAACCTTTGTGATTAAGAGGCGTGAATTGAATTTCACATTCTTGCACCAATCTTTTTCCATTCGGCTCCCATTAGCTCTTCACGCCATCGATCCAGTCGACCATCTATGACCATCTGTTGGATCAGTTTTAGGATTAGTCTGCTCTAAACCCGTTTAGTGCTTAGTTCCTCCGGCGCATGGAACTCGGATAGAAAATGTTAATACAATAGATCAACAATTCAGCCACAGTTGACTTTTGCAGATAAATTCTTACATGAGGGTTGGAATTCAAATTAGTTCATCGCCTGCGTTCATTCTAAAATGACTGATATTGAGACATGAGCACATTAAAACCCGTGTTGATATGTGTTGCTCCCTACCTCTCACAGTAATCTTCGCCTCTGTACTGAATGGTGAATGCACCAACTTTCTGAGAATCTCCGTTTGATATCGGCAGCTGTAATTGCCTGCCGACTGTTTGTTTTGAATGTCGATGGTAAAGGTCACAGTTCGAGCAGCATCAGAAGCATTATGGGACAGCAGAGGTGACCTTTTGTTACTTTTGTATAAGTGAAATGTCCCCCCTGCGGAGCGAATGTCGCCTTTGCAGCTTATATGGAGTTTTTCTCCGATTGAAACGGCACCAGAGGCTGGCTTCGTGACAATATTCGGCATTGCGACTTCCTCTGGAACAATATTGGAATGCATAACAGAAAAAAAACAAACATATGAAATTGTATAGCACAATTCGACGGAATGTCACATTGAGACATTCAACATGTCATCCTATTTCCACATAAACATTGAATCAAAACAATAAACCGGATACTGAGAAGGGTAAATACGAATGTGCAGGCTATTTCGTCCAGTCACCTTTCGCTGCCTTTCAAGAATGAACCTTGGACAGTATATTAGTGCACATGTCTATACTGCCTGCTCAATCTTGACCATCCTTGAGCTCAAAAGTTTACCATTCCCCTCCGATTCTCACGTCACTCTTTATCTGGGTCTCTTCACCTCGAACGCTTCAGTTTCTGAAGTCTTTGCCCCTGATTTGCACATTGCAACTGTCTCTCTGTTCAACCATAAATGCTGCATTACCATACCTGAAAGCTCTGGAATTCTGCCCCTAAACCACTCCACCTCTCCACATCTCCTTCTTGCTTTGAGATGCGTCTTCAAATCTACCGACTAGAATTTGATCTCAGAAAGTGTTACAGACTGGGCCTGAAGGGATCGGGTGCACGTTTCATACCATGCCACATATTTAATTCCATTCACTGCAATTACGGGCATTTTGCATAATGTTGGCCAATGGAATGCTACCCTTTATTACGAGAGGAATTGGAAATAAACGTAAGGATGCTATGCTTCAGTTATACAGGACATTGGTGAGAGCACATCTCGAATACTGCGTGCAGTTTTGGTCTCCTTATTTAAGGAAGGACGTAAATGCGTTGGAGTTGATTCAGAGGAGGTTTACTAGATTGACACCTGAAATGCGAGGATTTTCTTATGAGGACAGGTTGGTCAGACGGGACTTGTTTTCACTGGAGTTTTGAAGAGTGAGGGAAGAGCTGAGTGAAATATATGCGATCCTGAACGGCCGTAACAAGGTGGATTTGGAAAAGGATGTTTCCTTTTGTTGGTGAGTCCAGAACTAGGGGACACTTTTAAATTATGGGTTGCCCTTTTACGACAGTGATGAGGAGTTTTTATTTTCTGAGAGGGTTGTGTGACTTTGAAACTCTCTGCCTCAGAAGGTGGTGGAGGCAGGGATCATTGTATTTTTTTAAACGTGGAGGTAGACACAAGGGAATAAATGTTATCAGGGGTAGATAGGAGTGTGGAGTTCGAGACAGAAACAGATCAGCTATGATCTTGTTAAATGGTGGTGCAGGCTCGAGAGGCTGAATGTTGTAATGTCGGTCGATGCGATTCTGCAGGTTTTACACCTCCGTCCCAGCTGATTTGACTAACCTCCAGTTTCTCTGTAGAAAACCAAGTGACTGATTGAATCACATATCAAACTTTCCAGTTCAATATCATATCCTCACTTAGCTGCAGTATTTAACAATGCATGAATACATTTAAGTGCAAATACACCAATGGCCCGTTGCTATTCCTCTACCAGAAGCGCCAAAAAGGAGATGACAAGAGTGATTATATTGAAGGGTTGCTTTGCCTTCGACTCACTCTCCGACTGCCAGGAGGGTCGCTTATTTTAAAAAAAAGACATTTTCTGCAGGTTGAAGGAAAGCAGCGGAAATGCCTTCTCAGAATGAGCAAATATGAGCCGACAACTGCGAGAGCTGTCCACCATTAGCAGGCTCCTAACCCAAAACCGTTCCATATGAAATTGGAGTTTAAAAAGACCTATAGACTGCTTAACACCGTCAGTTTCAAATCGATGTACCCCGGATTGCTTTGCATAACGAGACGAACACGCAAATATAACTGACGTCCGAGGGTCCATGAATTACGCCTTAAGCACCAGTGACGAGAACAGTTTCCCCTGTAATTAACATGACAATTAGAACCCTTAATCAAATATGTACCTCGAATATGTATCTGAACAACGTCGCTTTCATTTGAATATCTCCATTCATTATTCTTCAAGACTATACATTGGCATGTGTAATTCCCGTCATGGGCATGGCCTGCTATGAAAGCTAATGAGATCTCACACTTCCCGTGGTTGATATAACTTTGGTTGACCCTATCCTGACTTCTGTAAAAGTGGATCCTCGTGATGGGACACTGGCAACGACAAGTCAAGTTTATTTTTTCCCCCATTAGGAAACCATTGAAGGGTGGATTCAGAGATAAGGTTGGTTTCGGTAAAACATCTGAGGAATGGACAAATAGAACAGCTTATCGACGAAATTCTTTTCGTAAATTTACTTTTCGCTTATTATAATAAACAAAGTTCCATGTGGCCTTTACCAAAACAAGAAACGCATCCGTGCTGCAATGACGATAGTGTCAGAAGACAGAACGCCCTCTGCTTTTAAATAGCTTTGAATTATCAAACAATTTTTGATTATGGTTAAGGTCGTAATAATGATACAAATGTTTCAATGAACCTAAGAAGAACAATTGTAACCAATTTAAACACAGTTATTTATTACACCACAGGAAAGGCTAAAGCGAAACTGCATGCTTTTGGACAGCAAAGCGCATGGTTGTTTAATACAATTTAACACACGATATTTGCTGGATAGTGAGGACAACCTCTTTCGGAATATTGGAACTTGAAGAAACTACTGCAAAATTTCCCATAACAATTTATGTAAAGGGTCAGTGCGCCCTGCAGTTTTACAGCTTTCCCCAGTACTAAGTCGTCGGGTATCATGCCAATAGTACCCTCAGGTTCAGGTTAGTGAATTGGTTAGTAACATTTACTTCTGAAGACTCACAGTTTGTTCCCTGTCCGACTAGCAAATGGAGATGAACTGCAGAAAAAACAAAATACGAAGAAAGTAAAAAAAAATGCACATCGATATTTTAATGATCTCCAACCAAATGTACCAATTCTCAGAGAATCGATATAGCCACTTCCTAAATTATCATTGTATTAGGAACATTAGGAAGAGGCGAAGGTCATTAAACTTCTTTCATCTGCCCCACTGTTCAATTTTATAATAGCTCACCTGTATCTCAGCTTCATTTTCCTGACTTCACTCCATAGCCCTCAATACCCAAAGTAACAGCTATTGATCTCAGCTTTGAAGGCTCAAGTTGACGGTTTACACCCAAGTGTTTATTTTGGGTGAGAATGCGACAGATGCCCACTGTGTTAGGAAGTACTTTCTGAGTTCTCTCCTGAATCGCTGAGTGCTCAATTGCAAGTTGTGTGTTCTCGATTCTTCTAAAACTTAGTTTGCTTTTAGGTTCCCCATTATCGTAGAACCAGTTTTTTTCATTATCCGTGTCTCGATCAGATCAACCTGTAATCTTCTATACTCAAAGACTGCAAGGCATATTTACACAGTTTGTTCTCATGCTTTACATAAAGTTTGCATTTCTCGGAGCAAAGGAACAGAGGAACAGCCCCTAGCCTGTTACGCCATTCAATAAGATAATTTCTGATTTGCATTCGAACTCCATCTGCAAGCCTTGGCTCCATAATCTCTGAATAAGAAATTTAATCATCTTGGCGCGTAAAGCACTATGCACCTCAAGGTATAAAAAACATTGAGATAGCATCTTTTGCATTCCACCGCCCATTCGGTGAAACACGAGTTCCCTAATTCGGACCTATAGGGTCTGGAGGTGATTTCAAGTGCTTGGATCCTTGTTTTGGATTCTGCAACAGTGAACAACTTTTTCGTTCTCTATATTTTCAATTATTGTCAAAATCTTAAAAATCCCGATCAAAATAATCTTTTAGCCTTCTCTATTCCAGGCAATGCAAGCTTTCGTCATTAGTTGGGGCCCTGGTAACATGTCCGGGACGAGGCGCAGCACTCCTGCCAAGGGCAATATTTTCTCATGGCATCAATGAACTATGACGCACACATCTTGAATCGTAATTACATGACGAACAAAATCATCTCACTCCGGTCACATTGAAAATGATTTGTTTTTGAAAGAATCTCACTCTGTCATGTAGTGGAACTAAATTGTTTTTCGTAACCTGTAGATTATGGCGAAAACAGATAGCTGCATTCATTATATAATAATAATATAATAATAATATAGCTGCATTCATTGCTATATACACATGGAAGGTGAAGTAGACGGAAAAAGTGAGTGATGGACATAAAGCCAGTTAAATATATCGATATCATTTTTCTTTTTTGGGAACACATATCTTCCCTTTACTTCCTTTCAGCTTGCTTTCATGAGGAGAGTGGTCAAAAAATGACTGGAGTGTATGTGTTTTCCCTCTGTGATGATCTAAGACCACGATTTTCGGACTTTACCCTGTAAAGTTGTATTTATAATCCCTATAATTTCAATAAGTATGTCTAATATGTGAATTTTGAAGAAAAAGTAGTTTCTCCGACCTGAGCCCTGATCCTGCAAGGCTTCAGTTCAGGCGGCTTTCTGAACTGTTAAAAGTTCTATTGAAAGAAAGATCCTTGGCTTAAAAGTCAAGGGAGAGCTGCCTCCACCTTTGTTGGGCGCCGCCAGTATTTTCGCGTGGCTCAGCCCTTAATTGTCCTCGGTCGGGACATCCGCACCTCTGAGGCTGGCTGTCCCGCCTCCAAGAGCTGCCAGCCAGTCAGACGGCAACTCTTCAGCAGTGCAACCAGGAGCAGCGGTTACTGCTGGGACTGCACCCAAAGAGAGGTGGTGTGATGGACTTCCCCTCGGAACAAGAATGTGGGGATCAGGCTTTATCCGCAAGGGTAGGGGGCTGGGAGTTTATGGCAGAGGGGTGGTTTTAGCAGGGGACAGCCCATGAAGCTTGAGGAGCCCACCACAAGCCACAGGGTGCCAGATCAGGCGGGCCCTTCTGCAGCCCTCAAGTCGGCTGCCAGGTTTTCCTGCGTCCTGCTCCTCTTCGGGTGCTGAAGTTACCGTCAGCTGCTGGTAAGATACTAGCAAGGAGGCCCGTAAGTGGCACTTTACTGGGTCTCAGTTGGCTTGGGTCGGACAGGCCGTATGCCACCACTACCCACCACTCCCATACACCCTTCGCTAGTAAAATAGCGAGGGGCGGGTGAGGTGGTGGTTAGGCAACTGGATTTGACTCCCCCCCGCCCCTCACCGTCCCCCCGCCCCTCCCCCCACTCCCCCGGCGTCCGCTTCTGGAGCAGGGCATAAACATCTGGCCAACTTGTCTTTCAAGGCGGTAATGAAAAAAAAAGTGAGACCCATACTCACCGATCCCAAGAACAACTGAGAAAGCAAACATGTTCCACTCAGGTTGGCACACTCTTGTCAGAATTAGCTTTTGTTATTTCTTGTTGTGACTTATTTTTGGATAATGCCTATGGCGTGGTTGCAGCTGCAGGAACAGAGATTACAACATAATAGTCAAGAATACTGTGTCACAAATTATAGCAGGGTGTTAGAATTAGTCAAGCAGTCACTGAGGAATAAAGAACATCCTTCAGTGGACAGTACATAATGTTACAAGACCTTTTCCTTCTGCCACAGATTTGGCATGCTACACCAGTATATATGCTTGCATGAGACATAAAGAAACCAGTGTGCATTTTAGGCAATCACAGTATTTTTCCTTCACCTCGCTAAAGATTTTTCACTATTGGAGGCATTGTTCTAATAATAAAGGATATCGAATTCGAAGTCAAAAGTAACGGATGCTGTCATAGGAACACGCCGAGATGGGTGGTTTCCCTTTCAGATTCTGTCTGTTGTATAACTGACTTCATCACGTTCTTTGTGCATATATTGTATTCATAAAATCTCTTCTAAAATGCAAGAACCCTGTTTTGGTTTTAGTGACAGATTTAGTTCCCGTGCTACTTGAGACAGCCTGTGGTTTTACTGTGGTCGGTAGAGTATTGAAAGGGAATGCTTGATGGCACGGCTGATCACGTTCATACGAAAACCCCAGAGATATTGTACAAAACATTTTACACATCTCCCATTTCAGATAATGATTGACTACAATGTTCTCAGAAAAGCAGTCGCTAATTAGTTCACTCTAAAACTTTTTCGTGTCCCTGAGAGACAAGATGAGCATTTGGTTGATAGCTATCTCGATATATATATATATATATATATAAGTATATCTGAAGATTCACAGCTACTGCAATACTAACCTACCTTCAAAGAACACAGCAGAGATGAATACGATTCAAATAACCTTAGCTGCTGCCTTTGAGAGCATGTAAGTACATAAACTGCACTTCCCTCTTTCATTTAAAACAAACTGCACAGTGAACACGTCTTCTTATTACTGATGCTGTGGCTGTGAAAATGGTTGTCAGCAGCTTTTACCACAACTATCATTTCACATAGGAAAGACGTCAAATGTAAAAAGAATACTGGATCAATCGTGATCTGAGTGCCTACTGCAGTCATCTAGTGACTCAGATCAGAACAAAAAACAATAATATGTGCAGTAGTAGACCACAAGCCTCCCCGAGCCTGCACTGCCATTCAATTCGATAATGGCAGGTCTTCTGCCCCTTGGGATCGGTGCTGGGACCCTTGCTGTTTGTGGTCTATATTAATGATTTAGACATGAATATAGGAGGTATGATCAGTAAGTTCTCAGATGGCACGAAATAGTGAGGATGAAAGCCTTAAATTGCAGGACGATTTTGATGGGCTGGTAAGATGTGCAGAGCAGTGGCAAATGGAATTTAATCCTGAGAAGTGTGAGTTGAGGCATTTTTGGAGGACTAACAGGGCAAGAGAATATACAATGGATGGTAGGACCCCAGAAAGTACAGAGGGTAAGAAGGACTTTGGTGTATTTGTCCATAGATCACTGAAGGCAGCAGCACAGGTAGATAAGGTGGTTAGGAAGTCATATGGGATACTTGCCTTTATTAGCCGAGGTATAGAATATAAGAGCAGGGAGGTTGTGATGGAGCTGTATAAAACGCTAGTTAGGCCACAGCTGGAGTACTGTGTGCAATTTTGGGAACCACACTATCGGAAGGATGTGATTGCACTGGTGAGGGTGAAGTGGAGTTTCATTAGGATGTTGTCTGAGCTGGAGCATTTCGGCTATGAAAAGAGACAGAAAAGCCGAGGGTTGTTTTCCTTAGAGCAGAGAAGGCCAAGGGGGGACATGATTGAAGTATACAAAATTATGAGGGGCATTGATAGGTTAGTATGGAAGAAACTTTTCCCGTTAGTGGAGGGGTCAATAACCAGAGGGCATAGATTTAAGGTAAGGGGCAGGAGGAATAGTGAGGATTTGAATGGAAGAAAAAACGATTGGAGGGTGGCTGGAATCGAGAGCGCACTTCCTGAAGAGGTGGTAGAGGCAGCAACCCTCACAACATTTAAGAAGTATGTAGATGAGCACTTGAAACGCCACAGCATACAAGGCTACGGGCCAAATGCTGGAAAATGCGATTAGAATAGTTAGGTGCTTGATGGCCGGCACAGATCCGATGGGCCGAAGGGCCTGTTTCTGTGCTGTATGACTCTATGACTTTATGACCCTTCTCCACACCCCGCCTGCTCCCGGTGATTCTCTGAGAGACCAAAACCATTCTATCTCTGCCTTAAATGTCGAAGATGGACAACAACTCCAAACATTCCCAGCCCTCTGAGTGCAGAAATTTCTCCAGTTCCCGTTCCAAATGATCGACCTCGGATTCTGAGACTGCACCCTTGTGTTCTCGATTTCCCAGGCAGCGGAAACAACCCCTCAGTGCCAACCCTTTCAAGCCGCTTCAGAATCTTACCTGTTTCAATGGGGTCACCTCTCGTTGCTTTAAGCTCCAGAGTATCGCCATAATTTACTCAGCATCTGATCATATGGCAACAATTCTCATCCCAGAAACCAATCGAGTGAAGCTTCTTTGTATTGCCTCAAAGCAAATATATTATTTGTTGCATACAGAGACCAAAACTGTGCACAGTGCACCAAGTGTGGTCTCACCAAAGCCCTAGACGATTGTCGCAAGAAATAGTTACTTATGTACTCCAATCCCATTGTCATGAAGGCCAACATGCCATGTGCCTTCTTAATTGCTTGTTGTACCTGTTTGTTAACTTTCTGTGTCTTTGTACGAATACATCCAAGTCTCAAGGAGCATTAACATTTAGAAGTTGCACGCCTTTCACATTGACCTCACACTTTCCCACGTTACACTTCATCTGGCAGCTTGTTGCCCACTCATTTACCTTTTTTGCAGCCTTTTTGCTTTCTCCTCACAGCTTACATTCCCGCCTAGCTTTGCATCATCACCAAATCTGGATACGCCACTTTCAGTCTCTTCAGCCAAGTCATTAATATAGATTCAAATTGCTAATCTGCAGCACTGATCCTTGTGGCACTCTACTGGTTACAGCCTGTCAACTTGAAAATGCTTTGTCTATCCCTACTTTCTGCTTCCTGCCCGTTGAACAATCATCCGTCCATACAAACATATTACTTCCAACCCCATGAGCACTGAACTTGCATTTTAACCTTTTACGTGGCAATTCTATAGAATGTCTTTTTGAAATCCAAGTATACGACACATAGTAACTCCCCTTTATCTCCCCTAACAGTTACATCCTCAACAAACTCTAGTAAATTTGTCAATCACGATTTCTGTTTCTTAAAACCATGTTGACTCTGTCTGATCATGTTATGAATGTCTACGTGTATTGTTAAGACGTCCTTACTGATAGATGCCAGCATTTCCTGTGTGCCTGATGTCTGGATAACTGGTCTGCAGTTTTCCTGTCCCTCCATTCTTGAATAAAGTTGTTACATTTTTAAGTTTCAGTTGGTGTTACCTGGATAAAGGTGAGACAGAGGACACCCGACAGGTCTTACCATGGGATTCTTGACCAAGTTAGACTTACAAGGTACAGATTCAAGTTTTGTGATCCAGTCAGAACGATTATTAGGCTTACCTAACATATACAAAGCTAACACTTAACAACGGCGATAGGTTATCAGCAACGATCAACACCGGTTCCTCTTCAGAGGTCGCTGGGCCCTAGACTTCTCTCCTTCTTCTTCTCATGTTGTGTTTTGTTCACTGTAGTCTATCTTCTCGTTCTACGTGTATCCTGTAACACCCTTTCTTTTACACTTCTTGGGGTGCTGGGATCTTACCATATTAGGTTATGAATTGTTCCAGGTATCCTAATTGGTCCTGGTTGACATCATTGTTGGACCCATGTTAGTTAATGCTTCAAACTATACACTTTACAGATGTTTCCTGGTTCTTTTTATTTTATCAAGGATCGTAAATGCCAGATTATTGCTGATACTAAACATTTTGTCAATTCTGCAGTTTCACACTTATCTCATCTCGACCCCTGTAAGGACTCTTCAGCCCATCTCTCCCACTGTTCTTACACAAAGGTTTAAACAGAGTATGGCCTTGAGAAAAAAAACACTTCATGATAAAGCAGGCTTTATTTCAACTAGACTTCAATGCATTAGTGTACATAGCATATAATTAGTACTATTTGTTTAGCTGTCCTTAATTTTTCAGAAACGTAATATATGTCCATAGCTTTTACAATGTGAGCCCCTCTGCAGCTGCATGACCTCCCCTTTCCATTTTAGGCTACATGCAGTTCCACACACAAGCACATCTCAACATTGACAAAATGTCATATTTCAGCGATTCTGACCGTCATGCTTTGCAATCCAGCCTTGCCATTACATTCAGCCTTAGAAAAAAGTATTAAAAAGTTACTCATAAAATTAAGTTGCAAATTCTCTACACCTTATAGTCCCCACCTAGAGAATGAAGTATTCATGTACTGATTCCTCGCGCCATCTACAAACGCCTTATCAATCGTCATAATCCCCTATTTGCGGTCCTTCAATCAGATTAGAATAGAAGAGCCTTGATGTACCTGCGATCAATAAACATTGTCTCAAATCTTTCATGATCGTTCCTGCACAGAAGACACTTTGCTCACCAAAGGACTCAATAACCTCTTCGAGACAGGGGAGGCTCTCTTTAGGAATAAGATACTGTTTACTGATAGACTGGGCCATTAATACATCCCTATCAGTCATCCACAATCATCTTTAGATGTGGCGAAAGCGGAGGAGGGCTGTTGAATCAGACTTGTGAGTCTGGGTGAGCTGGGATGTTGTAACGAATCACTCCCCAGACAACACCGTCTATCCCTGGTTGTCGTATATAAATTCCCATTACCCCCAAAGAATAGTGACAACAGTAGATTAATTGGGATGCACCAAAGCCTGGGCCCTATTGGCGCTGGATTTAGCAAAGCAACCCTTACACACTGCGAGTTGACATGCAGGGTCTGAGGTACGAGCAATTGTCACAGTGGTTCCAGCGTCCACCAGCATAAATTGTTGTTGGCACCGGGACAGCATAACGGTGATCACTAGCCATCCATTCTCATCACGTCTGAACCCCACTTCAGGCCATGTGTTTGTGGGGCTGTCTCCTTCAGAGGGGGTATCCCCCTTGGCCTCTACTGACTGTCCCGAAGCCTGAGCCATCTGACCGTCAGTGCTCTGGGTCGGTCATGAACCTCTGCATAATGGTTGGCAATTTATCTACATTTTTAGTGGTATTTCCCAATCTGGTGGCTAGAGTCTGTATCTGGTTTGTAAGCGTATATTGGTGGAGGGGCGAATAATGAGCTAACTCTTGACGTGATGTTGGCCTACCCACAAGTATAGAATGACCCTAATTTTTAAGGCACTATTTTCGGTACTTCACTGCGCAGACAGCTGCTTTCTTGGGCATCAATGTCTTAGACAGAAAAATCAGGTTGTTTTTACATTTTGGAGGAGGTGAGCCCACTAGGTCATACGAACGACTGCATAACCCAGGGTAGATCGCAAGCCCAGCTGAATATTCATAGCGTGTTGACCTTTTGTCATGAAACACCTTAGAAATATGTAAGCTCATTGAGGAGGGAGGGGGGGGGGTGGGGTTGATCTGCGTGTAGCTTATTCTTATACTTGAGTGAATGGCACTCCCCACTTAAAAATCATTCCATTCAAAAAATTCCTCTTTCTTTCTTTTTTTGCTGAAGAGATGTTCATTCTAAATTATTGTGATGTTGAAAGTTCCGTTTCAAGTAACATATCATACATAAAATTAAACGATTCGACAGCTATCTCTTTACCTATATTAATTTTGTGCATCGTTCTTACTAAGTACTAGATCTAGCCCTCAGTTGTCTTAATCAAGATTCCATATCCTTCTTTATGTCAAGCGCCCAACAATTTTACCCCTCTGACAGGTACCATTCTATCCTGATTTTAAAGTCAGTTTCTCTATGGAGTATGCAGCAATGCCTTGATAGTTTAAACTGTTTTCTCACTCCACTGGTCACTTTAACCATTTCCTGTCGTACTGTGTCAAGTAGTGAAGCATGTCTGAGACCCGTCCAGTTGTGCAAGTCATCATGCATTTTGCATGTTATTTATTTTAACACGTGGCAAATTACGTTTCCACACTTACACCGGAGTCCCGACATCAAGTCACATATTCTTAACTCTCCATTGATCATATCACACGATCAAGGGTGGGGGGTGCGTTGTATGAGGTCTTTGATTATTTCCCACTGCATGGTCCTGCTATAGTAGTCAGACTAGCCAATGAATTTAAAACAAAATCGGCAATGGTGCAAGTATCTCCAAGAGAAAACTACTAAATGCAATTTCTAACCAAATGTCCCTAACTCTTCCAATTCATATTCTTTAGTTTGATTTTTCCTGCCTCTGTCACTCACACTCATCACTTAGTCTCATGCAGTTTTAAACATCCCATTAGTTCCTATTCTATTTCATTTATGAAACCTGGAGGAACGTTACAGTCCAATATTCATATTACCTTTTAAACAGAAATCAAACAGTTCTATTTGATTCCAGGCATTAGCATAGGCTGAATTTTTACAGCTCGCCACCGATCTCAGCAGCGAACTTCAAAAATGGCGCAGCATATGCGTCAGATGTGCTCCCCCAGCCTCCACGATATTTAGTGTGCTGGCTCATTTACATGGAGAGTGCATGTGCTCTGTCCCCGGCAATGGCATCCGGCACCGGCACACAGGCGCTGGTGCCATTAATAAAGGTTTGCAGGCCTTTCCCAGGCATTTTAATTTTTAAAGTACACGGTTCTTCAGAAAATATGATCAAATTGTATTCAAAGTTCCAAGCACCTGTCATACCCACCCCGTTATGACTAATAGGTTTATTAATTGCCCACGCCCCCAACAAATCTTTTCTTCCGATCCCGAACTTCTCCCACCTCACCATCTTTAGTAACTTTGACCTTCAATCCCTTCCCACCATCCCATAAACCAATAGCAATGGTATTCCTCGGTCCACCCTTCCTTTGCTGAACACTTCACTCCTCTCCCTCCTCACCAGCGGGCCGCCTCGGATCTCCCCGGCATCGGGTAGCGTGGCAGGCCTGTCATGGAAGTATTTTCAGGGTCCCTCCACCACAAACCCGGATGTTGGCGGGGGGGGGGGGGCGTCTAAAATATCTTAAATAAAAGCAGCATACTGCGGATGCTGGAAATCTGAAATAAAAACAAGAAATGCTGGAACCACTCAGCAGGTTTGGCAGCATCTGTGAAAAGAGAAGCAGAGTTAACGTTTCGGGTCAGTGACCCTTCTTCGGAACTCCCAGGGTCACTGACCCGAAACGTTAACTCTGCTTCTCTTTTCACATATGTTCTAAAATATCTTGTTTGTTGTTTTTTTTTATCACAAGTATATTTTATTTTCTTATAAGTAGCTTGCTAAGTTACACTGACCATTTTGCATTACAAATTATTCCAAATTGAAATAACAGTGTTATTGGGCTGGCAGGTTTTGTTACTGTTCAATTTATTTATCCCCAAAGGAAATCTTTATTTATATAAGTAAGCACCACCTAGACTGCCTTGCTATCAGGTATTTTTTTAAAACTAAAATTTGATTATCTCCTTAGATTTCAGGTAAATGTTGCCTTTGAGCGCTTGAAATAGCTAGCCATATTAATTCATTTTAATCGATTCAAATCTCAAAAAGAATTATCCCCAGGACTGATGATTTAATATTTCCAGCTGGCTTCAATATCTATCCTTCTAAAATTATGTTCCTTGGAAGATAACAAATGGCTTGAACGGCTTAAGGCGAAGTCTTTGTGTGGCAAAACCTTTCGTCCAAAGCGCCATCATGCTGTGACATTTGACGTATGCAGATAAATTCTTAAAAAAAATAAACTTCGAAATCTCTTGTGGTAGGATCTGTATGCATGTTGTCCTGACCATTGTTGTCTGCTGTAAAAATCACAACGAATCCATTTGGTCCTACTCAAAATCCCATGGGCTAATTTGTCCAAACAAATGTGCTAATTTAGGAACTTACATTTTATTAACGTCCAATACGAACATTTACACTCAGAAATATGAAATGTCTGTGGCAAATTCAATGAGAAAAAAAAATCTTGCCAGCACAAAGGTTAAATGGCTCTGCTCATTTTCAAAGTGGTGGAGCAAAATATTCCTACTTTATGCAACTTTTATTTTCAAACTAAACTTCCCCAATTGCAAAAGAACTAATGAAACTCAATTTTCAACAGATTTTCCAAATGCTCTTTTTTTTGTATCCTTAGGCATTGGAAACAATAAAAATCATGAGTAACATTATCATCTTCAATAGAAAACATCTCCATTAGGGAAGACAATATTTTAGATTAAACATTGTGGCCACTAATGACATTTCAGTCTTCCAAACTTAACAGGGTAATCGTAATAATCGTAAATTAATACAGACCAATGCTTATTAACCACACACTGAACAGAATAGCAAGAGGTGTTTTTGAGAAAGATGATGTAATATAACTATAAACATGGAACAAGCTAAATAAAAGGTTAGCGTTCACAATTAAATAAACCCTTCAATATTCTTACAACAAAAGAAAAAAAAACATTGCCAATCTGAATTTCTGCAGTCGAGAGCGCAAGCAGGCACAGATATGAAATAACACAGGAACTGAGTGCCAGTGCTGGCAAGCCCTCTTAATCATGAACACCGAGTTGGCGTCCGATATCTTGATCGATTCATTACCTCCCGTACCGAACCAAATTCTGTCCTGGTGGTAGTCTATGCTGGTTCCCAAGATCCACACGTAAGTAACAAAAATAAAATCAAATTCTCATTCATCGAAAAGAGCAATTATGATTAATTTCTAACAGTAGTTTTAACCATTGCTTTGGAGGTTTTAACTTAGCTATTCTCCTGGACAATCTTAAAAAAAAAGAAAGCATTTACCATCAGTCTGAGGGATGGTTTCACTTCCGTTTTTTAATTTTCCATTGAGTAACACATTTTTGATCTTCACTATGGGTATTATTTTATTATCAGTTGCCTTTGAAATCTATTTCAATTCCTCAGATTTAAAATTCACTCTTGAGTGTGGTCCGCTTCTCTGCGGGGTTGGTGTACTCCCTGAAATCCACCACGTGCATGCTGTAGTTGTTGTTACACATCAGTTTAGGAACAATTAGTTTGATTCAATTCTTGTTTCAATTGATGTATTGCATGACTAGCTTGGAGAACCATAAGGTTCTCTTGTTGCAGATATACCTTAAATGGCACACAGAATCTCAAATTAACTTGCTTTCAGAATAGGCAGAAATGTAGTGAACTGAGCTGTAAGCAAATATTATGTCCTCATGTCTTTGGAGTAGGACTTAAGCACTCAATCACTTGGACTGAGCAACAAAACTCCTACCACTGTAAAAGGCATAGGCTAGTCTGCTTGTTGATATTGTTAATGTGCACAGAATTCAAGGGAGATTTGCAGCATACAGGGCAATATGATGGATGGATGGATAAAGAGATGTTTGGATGACCAGATAAATATACAAATAGATAGATCGATAGATAGATAGATAGATAGATAGATAGATAGATAGATAGATAGATAGATAGATAGATAGATAGATAGATAGATAGATAGATAGACAGACAGACTGCCATAGCAAGATTTGGAAATCGTAATCCCCAGGGGTATGTTCTGGTTCCTCAATTTCTCACCTTAGTTATTAGTGACTCAGAAGTATGAATGGAGAGATGTAAATTCATTGTTTTGTGTATAGATTGCAGTCAATTATGAGGGTTAGCAAGTAGTGCTGGAAGTCTCAAAGAGACATGGTCAGATGAATTGAGTGGTTAATTCCCTGCTGGATTAAGTTCAGTTTGCGAAAGAAGGATCTCATCCACGTTTTATTCCCACCCCCCCCAATAAAGATAAAGAGGAATATTTCCCAAAAAGCAATAAACGAAAGACTAGGGAGCAAGGAGATTTCGGAAAAAAACAGAAATAATGCTGTATATCCTCACCAGGCACCAGCATTTATGGAAAGACAAATAGAGTTACCGCTTCAGGTCTATGTGACCTTTCATCAGAGATTTCGGAGCTCAAGTGCTCAATCGTTAAAATAAAAAGAGAGGTACAAGAAAACAACCAGAAATGCTGGGGGAATGATACATTGGTGCCAAGCGGCCTGGAAAACAACGTATGGAAGCTATGTGACAGTGAGACAGAGCTCTGATTAGACCCCATCTCGAGTACTGCTTTCAGCTTTAGTCACGACGCCGAACATCTTAGCGTTGCAGCCTAGATGTATCATAATAAGGCTGGGGCTTAGACGGTTGCCTTGTAAGGACATTTTTCATGACTTTGCTTGCATTTCCTGAAGTGTAGAGGATTGAGAGGTTGTCTATGGCAGATGCTTGAGACAATCTCATGAAGCAAAAATCGTGTTGAAGTCAAGTGGGAAAGTTATGAACCAGAGGCCATTATCGCAAGATAAGTGCCAGACCGTTTAGCAGCTACATCAGGACAGACACAACATGCCATGGATGCTGGGTGACTTTGAACTTTTCAGACTATGCTGGATAGTTTTGGTTCGGTAAGGATATTCAGGGAAATGAGGTAAAGGAAGATAGACAGAGTTGAGATGCATTAAGACATAATGTAATTGAACTTTGAGCGTCCCCGAGAGTCTGAATGGCATAGTCTCCTATTTCTGACTGTATAGTTACATTTCGCACGGTGTAATGGCTGTTGATCGCTGATTTAATAATAGAATATAGAGAACATCTTGTTTAGTTTAGTTTAGAGATACAGCTCTGAAACAGGCCCTTCGGCCCACCGAGTCTGTGCCGACCATCAACCACCTATTTATACGAATCCTACACTAATCACATCTTCCTACCACATCCCCACCTGTCCCTATATTTCCCTGCCACCTACCTATACTAAGTGCAATTTATAATGGCCAATTAACCTATCAACCTGCAAGTCTTTGGCATGTGGGAGGAAACCGGAGCACCCGGAGGAAACCCACTTGCTTTTTTTTTTAGCGATACAGCACTGAAACAGGCCCTTCGGCCCACCGAGACTGTGCCAACCATGAACCTCCCATTTATACTAATCCTACACTAATCTCATATTCCTACCACATCCCCACCTGTCCCTATATTTCCCTGCCACCTACCTATACTAAGTGCAATTTATAATGGCCAATTAACCTATCAACCTTGTTATATTCCGTTGCCCTGACCTATAATTATATATTCCCTGTATTCTTTCAGAACCCGTGTTGTGACAACCAGTGTCAACTATCCGGAGCACAGGGAAGTTTATCACATTTACTGATGTGGTGCACACGAATGGATAAGCAGAAGATAAATACAGCCGATGATGGAAGGCTGAAGTAAAAACAGAAAATGCTGGAGATACTCAGCAGATATGGTAGCATCTGTGGAGTGTAAAAGAATAAATAAACAGGTCGTTTCAGGTCGCTTCATGATATTAGAAGTATATTCTTTGAGCTGAACAGTTTTAGAATCATATAGAGAAGAAACAAAGAAGATGGCGATGCTGCAGCTCACACCTCTTTGAAACAGCTATCATTTAGGCTCCCACCACTTCCGTTTTACCAGGGTCAGTCATTCATTCCCAATTCCCTTTAAAAAATACAATCTAATCAGCTATGATCACACTTTCAGACAATGAATTTCAAACTCGCTGCTTTGAAGAAATCCTCATCTCCTCGCAGGTTCTTTTGTTTTCGTATAGTTACCACCTCTCCAGCCAGCTATAAATGTTTTTCCTCATTTACTCTATTAAATCTAATCATATTTTTGCACAGCTCTATAAAGGAGAAGAGGTCCATTTTATGTTCTAGAATTACTATGTAACTGAAGTGCCTCATCCCTGGACACAATCTGGCATATCTCCTCTGCAGCATGTACAAAGTCATGGCACCCTTCCGAAAAAGAAATGTCCAGATTTGCACCCACATTCCAAGCAATGATTTTTACAAGTGTGGTATAATATCCTTACTTTTATTATTTTAAACGTCACACTACATCTATATGTTACACAGTCGTCTTTGAGGGTTACCCTTCGCAAACTCCTCCCAGTTGCAATGGGTTGGAACTCCCAGACCATCCCAAATTCAATGTCCTCTTCGCTCATTTCTTCATGCACTAACGAGCTGAACGTCCGTGAATAGGTCAATTCCTGGTGATCCTGCTGGCATTTTACTTGTCTGCAAACCTCAACTTTCAAAACACGTTCAATCTTCGCAGACATTCCCTTTATCAGTATTCTCTGAGTACAGGACTTCCACTTTATCTGGGAGGGTGAAAACCCTGCAGGTTATGTGTTTTTTTTAAAGTGTTTGATCTATGTTCTCTGTTGTCCCGGTAACAAAGATTCTTGTTTTGTCCTTAGGCAAAATGCTTGCGAGGTCATCTGATTCTTGGACTGCATCTTAAACTTTTAAAAGTGACAGTTTAAAAAAATATAAAATGTTACAAAGTCCAGCGTTCATAATACAAGTATGCCTTAAATGTCTAGGAATTCTTGATGTAGAATACTTTGCTCACTATACGTCTATTCATAAAACCCAACATTCTGTATCCCTTTTCCTTTACGAGATAAATGAAATTGTCCTGAAACTTTTACAATTGCCTGCTTGAGATCCCATGTCTCACTGTATTTCCTGGTGCTTTAAAATCATACCACTTAATGTTCATAACATTTCTTTATACTTCCTTCAAACATACATTGCTCCATATTCATCTGCATTAAATTTCAGTTGTCATATATCTAGCCATTTGAAATTAAGCAGTTTATACGCAGATTATAAATATATTTCAAAAATGACAGTAATCTCAGTTTATTTTCGGTCTAGTGTAATCGTGCAACCTGCAGGATATTAAGTGACCAAAGTCTGACTGAATGCTACCTGTTCCTTTCAAAGGAAGACCAAGACTCTGGAAGAACGGTGTCAGAGATGCATACCTGCATTTGAGTGATAGTTCTTGCTTTGTCTTTTCCAATGGTGCAAGCTACACGATATTATATTATTCTTGCTGAATCATACAGTTTCCTTTCCAAACAAAGGAGAGGCTTTGGGTGAACAGAATTAGGGGCAAATTAGTGCTATTTGTACTTGTCCTGTCATCCAGAATCGTCGTGCATTGAGAAGGAGGCTGCAGTAGATTTGAAGAGTCGGTTATCAGTGCTGGAAAAAGGTGAGCAAGCCTGCATACAGCTGTTGCTCCCATCATATGTTTTGTAAGTTTGGATGAATAAAATGGTAACTGCTACGGGGAGGTAGTTGGGGTAGATACTGAGGGAGATGTGAAATTGACGACGGAGGTGAATCAGTCAACAAGGAAACGACTGAGTGTCTGGCAATGTTAGGGAAATTTTGCTTACATTACTCCTTCAAAAAGGAGTTATTTTCAGACTTAAAAAAGATGTTTTGAGGAAATGGAAGTTAGAAATCTTCCACATTGAGTTGCATGATGCAACAATTAAACAACATCACAGCCAAATTCAGAAAAAAAAAATGGAAACACACAATAATTCTTTTGCAACGTCCGAAAAGTTCTGCATGCAGAATTGCAACACATTTAGGGCATGATGATGTTATGAACGCTGGACTTTTTAAAATGATTATGTTTAAAAAAATACTTTGATTTTTTTCAAGTTTAAGATAATGTCTGAGAAGTCAGGTGACCTCACAAGCACTCTGCTGAAGGACAAGGCAGACATCTTGGTTACCAGGACAACAGAGAACACAGATCAAATAATTTTTTTTAACTGAAACAAACAGAGATTGCCAGGGTATAACACCTGAAGAACAATGTTTTTCACCGTCCCAGCCTTTTGGATCGTAAAAATGGAGTCAGTGATTCTGAGGAGGCAAATGTGCATGGCATCTGTAAAAACTTGGAAACAATAGAATGCCCAGGCGGTTATTTAGAACATAGAACATTACAGCGCAGTACAGGCCCTTCGGCTCTCGATGTTGCGCCGACCTGTGAAACCATCTGACCTACACTATTCCATTTTCATCCATATGTCTATCCAATGACCACTTCAATGCCCTTAAAGTTGGCGAGTCTACTACTGTTGCAGGCAGGGCGTCCCACGACCCTACTACTCTCTGAGTAAAGAAACTACCTCTAACATCTGTCCTATATCTATCACCCCTCAACTTAAAGCAATGTCCCCTCGTGTTTGCCATCACCATCCGAGGAAAAGGACTCTCACTATCCACCCTATCTAACCCTCTGATTATCTTATATGTCTCTATTAAGTCACCTCTCCTCCTCCTTCTCTCTAGCGAAAACAACCTCAAGTCCCACAGACTTTCCTCGTAAGACCTTCCCTCCATACCAGGCAACATCCTAGTAAATCTCCTCTGCAGCCTTTCCAAAGCTTCCACATCCTTCCGATAATGCGGTGACCAGAACTGCACGCAATACTCCAGGTGAGGCCGCACCAGAGATTTGTACAGCTGCAGCATGACCTCGTGGCTCCGAAACTCGATCCTCCTACTAATAAAAGCTAACACACCATATGCCTTCTTAACAGCCCTATTGATCTGGGTGGCAACTTTCAGGGATTTATGTACCTGGACACCAAGATCTCTCTGCTCATCGACACTACCAAGAATCTTCCCATTAGCCCAGTACTCTGCATTCCTGTTACTCCTTCCAAAGTGAATCACCTCACACTTTTCCGCATTACACTCCATTTGCCATCTCTCAGCCCAGCTCTGCAGCCTATCTATGTTCCTCTGTAACCTACAACATCCTTCGGCACTATCCACAACTCCACCGACCTTCGTGTCATCCGCAAATTTACTAACCCACCCTTCTACACCCTCATCCAGGTCATTTATAAAAATGACAAACAGCAGTGGCCCCAAAACAGATCCTTTGCGGTACACCACTAGTAACTAAACTCCAGGATGAACATTTTCCATCAACTACCACCCTCTGTCTTCTTTCAGCTAGCCAATTTCTGATCCAAAGCTCTAAATCACCTTCAATCCCATACTTCCGTATTTTCTGCAATAGCCTACCGCGGGGAACCTTATCAAATGCCTTCCTGAAATCCATATACACCACATCCACGGCTTTACCCTCATCCACCTGTTTGGTCACCTTCTCGAAAAACTCAATAAGGTTTGTGAGGCACAGCCTACCCTTCACAAAACCGTGCTGACTATCACTAATGAACTGATTCTTTTCAAGATGATTATAAATCCTGTCTCTTATAACCTTTTCCAACATTTTACCCACAACCGAAGTAAGGCTCACAGGTCTATAATTACCAGGGCTGTCTCTACGCCCCTTCTTGAACAAGGGGACAACATTTGCTATCCACCAGTCTTCCGGCACTATTCCTGTCGACAATGATGACATAAAGATCAAGGACTAAGGTTCTGCAATCTCCTCCCTGGCTTCCCAGAGAATCCTAGGATAAATCCCATCTGGCCCAGGGGACTTATCTACATTCACACTTTCCAAAATTGCTAACACCTCCGCCTTGTGAACCTCAATCCCATCTAGCCTAGTAGTCTGTATTCTCCTCGACAACATTTTCTTTCTCTACTGTAAATACTGACGAAAAATATTCATTTAACGCTTCCCCTATCTCCTCTGATTCCACACACAACTTCATTTGATGCCAGGCTTCTGGACTTTGCATAATGGAAAGGGAAAATGATCTATTGACGTTTTATTCCAGTTAAATGTAACAATTTTTCTGAAGGCACAGACAGAAGACAAGCACTTGGCAGCCTCAGAGCAGACTGAAAGAAAGGAAGACAGCTGCAGTGGCAGCCTCTATGGACAGAGAAATGAAAACTTGCTCACAGAGAATAACGATAAAGTGAAAAGCTGTGAAGTGAAGCCTGGCTAAGGTGTAAAGCTAAAACCTGAACCGTGTCCGACCTGACAACAGCCAATCAAAACCCAACCAGAGTCTTTTTTTTTTTTGATGCCCAACACGACTCGAAAATCTCAAGCATATTAATGAAACAGAAAAAAAAAAATGTGGACTAAAAATAAAACAATACCACCAGCTCATGGGAACGGCACTTAGTAGTGCAATTCTTCTTTTGGGCCTCCTTATCTCGAGAGACAATGGATACGCGCCTGGAGGTGGTCAGTGGTTTGTGAAGCAGCGCCTGGAGTGGCTATAAAGGCCAATTCTGGAGTGACAGGCTCTTCCACAGGTGCTGCAGAGAAATTTGTTTGTTGGGGCTGTTGCACAGTTGGCTCTCCCCTTGCGCCTCTGTCTTTTTTCCTGCCAACTACTAAGTCTCTTCGACTCGCCACAATTTAGCCCTGTCTTTATGGCTGCCCGCCAGCTCTGGCGAATGCTGGCAACTGACTCCCACGACTTGTGATCAATGTCACACGATTTCATGTCGCGTTTGCAGACGTCTTTATAACGGAGACATGGACGGCCGGTGGGTCTGATACCAGTGGCGAGCTCGCTGTACAATGTGTCTTTGGGGATCCTGCCATCTTCCATGCGGCTCACATGGCCAAGCCATGTAGTGCAATTGGGAAATCTATATCAGTAGTACTTTGTCAGAGAGTTCCCAAACTCTGTTAGGGTGCCGAAGGTAGACAAGATGAATCAACAAGTGTGAGAATGTGACATCCACATTACGCTTCCATTGTAAACAGTTTAGGAAACCATTCATGGTGCTGTCAGAGAGCTCAACCAACTTTTTGTCTGTTTTATATCCACTGCTACTTCTTTCTTTGTCTACAATATTGAGGAAGGATGCACTTGTAGCATTTATTGCATTAAGGTCCCTGTACAATTTGAGTCGATACAGAGGAAAATTTCCAGCTTGCAATCTTATGTGAATGCCGCAGGAAGACTCGCTGGCCCATCAAAACTGTCTCACACCAATATCGCTGGACCATCACGGCTAAACACTTCTTCTTTCTCCCTAACCCACCTATAAATCTACTAGGAGTGGCACAAAAAAACATAATAACCCTGGGCCAACGTGGGGAAAAATCTCAGCAAACGTCCTCGCCAATGCCCTGCTACCCTGGCAGTCCAAAACCTGTCCAGGAGATTACATGGACCACGTTTTACCTATAAAGAAACGTATCTCCTATATGACACAATCTTTCTCACAGACAGGAACAGATCGAGCTCCCTCTTGCAGCCACTGAGAAGGTCAGCACCCACTACACCAGCTGACAATGTATTCACGAGGCTCTACATTCTCTGGGAAAAGAACCAGCTAACAGACGTGATCTGATATGCATTTAAAAAAAAAAGCTCAGCGATGGGCGGCACAGTGGCGCAGTGGTTACCACTGCAGCCTCACAGCTCCAGTGACCCGGGTTCGATTCCGGGTACTGCCTGTGTGGAGTTTGCAAGTTCTCCCTGTGTCTGCGTGGGTTTCCTCCCACAAGCCAAAAGAATTGCAGGTTGATAGGTAAATTGGCCATTATAAATTGTCACTAGTCTAGGTAGGTGGTAGGGAAATATAGGGACAGGTGGGGATGTTTGGTTGGAATATGGGATTAGTGTAGGATTAGTATAAATGGGTGGTTGATGTTCGGCACAGACTCGGTGGGCCGAAGGGCCTGTTTCAGTGCTGTATCTCTAATCTAATCTGATGGAGTTCTCTCTGCAATTTTACTTGTCTGCTACTGTGCAACAATCAGTTGGTCCCTAATGGGGCAAAGGCTTGCTTTTGAAAATCAATCAACATTAGTTCTACAGCCATTATAGCTTGTTTGAAATGATCAGCATTTGATGGGAAAATATTGCATTAATAATGCTACATTGTTCAATGCCTTCAAATGGTTTTGACATGAACCGAAGTTTCTAGAAATAGCCAACTCTGTATTCACTCCCTGGAACAGAATACCAGCCCTTTAGAATCAGAGGAATACTTCATTTAAGGAACACAAATTATTAGTTTGACTAATATAGACTGTAACGGCAGATTAATATGCCAGGGTGTTTTAATTCATTACTGTGGAAGATTTAGAATTGATAATTGGATGGCCAGTGTTAATTATTCAACCTCCATCCCCCGCCCCCACCAACCCCATATTCAAGATAAAACACAATGTGCACAATGCCAATTAACGTCTAGACTAGATACAATAAATATTGGTTCTATGCATCTTCATTTTTAATATTTGCATTTGAAACACTGGATTATCAAAACTGAGATAACTTGGGTATAGGTTAGTGTCTCATCCACTCAGTAATGAGAATTAAGTAAGTTGGATCCTGCATTTTGGCTTTTCAGATAATTCCTAGTGAATTTTGTCCACAACATCCATTGATGTGGTCAGTGACACTCGCTTTCAATCATAATGTGGCAGCTTTCCAGATGTACATCACACAACAGCTGCAATAAGACTTTCTATATAATCAATCCCATCACGGAATTTCGTGGTAGACTAATGTTTTTGTCTTCTTTCAATAACTGGGTAGATCGAATTCTTGAAATTGTTTGCCTTTTTTAAGTTAAGAAAAATCATCAACATGCTTACAACCAGGTGGTCTGGACAGGGCACTGCAGCTATTTTTCCAATTCCGTTCTTGCAATGTTAAAGCAAACAAGTTCATGAATTATATTATAAGCATGTGTTATGAATAAAATGAGTCATTAGTATTCCTTCAGTGGCCAATTTTAACTCGCATGACTGTCACTCAAATTATCCACTAAATGTCATATCATTTGGCAGCCCCTATAATTGAAATATGAATGGACCTTATAATCCACTCCTGGGTTTCCTTTGTGCAGAAAAGGCAGCCTCTAATGTGTGTTGTTGAACTTTATACTCTGAACTCATTTTGAATACAATTTTTCAAGTGTTTTAATAAGTAAAGAAAATACCTCCCTTTGTAATTTGGGGTCCAGCATTCAGGTCCCAGCAAGGGGGTTGGGGGCGGGGAGGGGGGCGGGGGGGTTGCTGTTGTTTGCTGTGTGCAGGCAGCGCTATTGCCCTGTTAACTGCCATTGTCGCCTGGGGGTCCCTCTGTGGGACACAAAGTGCCCAAAATTGAGGCTTCCCAGGAGCCCGCTTGATGGACGCCAGGTTTCACTGGGCGTTCTCCCCATATGGCAGCGAGCCTCCTACCAGCTGGTAAAATGCCAACAGAGGCAGGAAGAAGGCCTTAATGGGCCACATAAGTGGCTCAATTGGATTCCAGGCAGGTGGGTCATCAGCCAGTTTTGCCGCTGCTACCAAGATGGCATGGCAGCAGGAAGACAACTGACACTCCACCCGACTCCTTCCTGCACCATTTTGCCTGCCTTGCCCACTCCCAGCCTTTACACTAAAGAGATGGCAAAATTAATTGCGTTAGATTAGTGTTGCAACATGTTGTCACTCATCGGCCACCAGCAGCAAGAAATGTGGATTCTGACCACAGGAGAAAATTATCAGCAATTCTGAAGCGCCAAGCTTCAGTTAAGGGAGCTCACAACTGTGAAACTCTGCAGCTGCAGCGTTATTAGCTCTTTCCTGCCTGTTTCCATTGGTTCTTATCATATTCCCACATTCCACTCAGAAGGGTGCATTGGATGGAGAAAAGTTTAATAGAATTATGTACTGTTCAGAGCAAACAACATTGACCATTCGTGACACCTGTCACAAGCGAATTTGGTACCACTGACAAGAATTTGAAATAACATAAAACTCTCAACATTAAATTGTTTTCTTGGCACTGTCGCTCACATTCACATCATCCGAGCAGAATTCAGCAGCGCAAACTGCATGCCAGCTCACAATTATTAGGCAGGGATGACGAAGGAGACACAATTCCTCATGGAACTGTACCATCATACAGCCCGTACCAAGGCAATTCGGCCACTCCTTCATGTGCTGCCCCACGATAGAAATATCCACCTATTCCCCCTCACCTATTATTTCAGTAAAGCCTTCCCTATGTTTCCTTTCCAAGTATACAGCCACCTGCCGTTTGTAAGATAAGAGTGAATCTGCTTTCAGTTCATTTTGAGACAGTGAATTCCATATCAAACAAACTGATTGAGTGAAAATGTCTTTATCTCCCCCCCCATTTCTTACATAATTTTCTGACTTTATGTAGATGAGACCATGTGTCTTTTTCCCTTCCTGCACCACGTTTAAAATGATCCCATTTAGTTTACCCTGTCTCTTCACATCTCTCCTTCCAAAATACATTATTTCACACTTGTATGTATTTATGCTATCTGCCATGTGCCTGCCCGTGTCACGGACTGTCCAAGTCATCCTGAAGTCTAAAAGCCCTCACCGTCCTTACATTTCTGAATTTCCTATCAGCTACAAGCTTTGTAATTATGCCTTTATACCCCAAACCGTGCACTGGGTGGGTCTGTTATGATATTATCTCCACAGGGATAGTGACTCAGAGGGTCTCTTATTATGGGGTCTCCACGAGGAGAAACACCGAGTGTGTCTGTTATTATAGTATCTCCACAGTGAGGGTTAATGCGTGGTTCTGTTATTACTGGTTCTTCGCAGGGAGCGTGACTGAATGGCTCTGTTAGTATCAGCACAATGGGAGTGTCTGAGTGGATCTGTTATTATAATATCTCCACAGTGAGAGCCACTGAGTGAGTCTGTAATTACATTATTTCCCCTGGGCGTGTGACGAAGTGGGTCTGTTATTATAGTGTTTTCACAGTGAGAGTGACTGAGTGGGGCTATTATTATTATTATATCCCTGCGGCGAGAGTCATGAGTGGGTCTGTTTTTATCGTATCTCAACAGGGAGAGTCACTGAGTGGCCCTGTTATTATAGAGTCTGCACAGGGAGAGTAATTGAGTGGGTCTGTTATTTTAGTATGTACACAGGGAGAGTGACTGGGTGGGTCTGTTATTACAGTATCTCCACAGAGAAATTCGCTGAATGTGTATGTTATTTTATTATCTACACAAGGAGAGTCACTGGGTGGGTCTATTACTATAGTATCTCCACAGGGAGAGTGACTGAGTGGTTCTGTTATTATAGTTTCTCCAAAGGGAAGTTCTCTGAATGGGTCTGTTATTTTAGTACCTACACAGGGAGAGTGACTGGGTGGGTCTGTTATTCTCGTATCTCCACAATGCCCTGCCTTTGAGTGTGGTGGAGGCAGGATCAATTGAGGCAATCAAGAGTTAATTTGATTGCTTTGCGAAATGGAATAAGGTGCAGTGTTATGGGGAGAAGTTGGGGCACTGGCACTAGGTTAATTGGTCGTTCAGAGTGCCAGCAAAGACACGATGGGTAGAATGGCCTCCTTCTGTGCTGCAAAAATTCCGTGATTCTGTGACAATCTTTGCTTAACTGACATGCACATGATTTTTCGAACATGCAGCACTAACTGGGGAATGTCCAGCACTGGGGCACAGGTGGCTCCATACCTCAGGGTTTAGAGCTGGTCTTGTAAATGAGAGGCTGTGAGTTCAAATAACCACTGGGTCTTGAAAGCATTTTGTTAAGGTTTTAAGTTCACCTTCAAAAAGCAAATCATTTCCCTTTTATTTTCTAAATAGTTCCAAGGCCAACGTGGGAGAAAGAGGCTCTCTGCTTCTCAATTTCTCCATCTGTCACTATCTGCTCTCTCTCTCACCTTCCCCCTCTCTCTGTTACCAGAGGACGGAGATTGAATATAGAAACATGCAAACATTTCTGCACAGTAGGAGGCCATTCAGCACATCATGTCCGTACTGGCTGAAACATTTTATTTATTCTACTCTCAACTTCCAGCTCTTGGCATTAATTGGCCAAAGAGACAGTGAGAAAGGAGCTGAGGATGTCTTTTTTTCATATCCAGTTATAGTCGATAACAAGTAAGCATAGAATTGTTCATTGTACAAAATACTTTAACATTTTAACTATAAGTGTTAGTTGTTGTGATCTGGAATGCGCTGCCTGAATGGCTGGTGGAAGCAGATTCAAAGAACAAAGAACAAAGAACAGTGCAGCACAGGAACAGGCCATTCGGCCCTCCAGGCCTGCACCGATCTTGATGCCTGCCTAAACTAACACCTTCTGCACTCCCGGGGTCCATATCACTCTATTCCTTCCTATTCATATATTTGTCAAGATGTCTCTTAAACGTCGCTATCGTATCTGCTTCCACCACCTCCCCTGGCAGCAGGTTCCAGGCACTCACCACCCTCTGTGTAAAAAACTTGCCTCGCATATCCCCTCTAAACTTTGCCCCTCGCAGCTTCAACATCTGTCACCGAATAACTGGCTCTTCCATCCTGGGAAAAAGCTTCTGACTATCCACTCTGTCCATGCCGCTCATAACTTTGTAAACCTCTATCATGTCGCCCCTCCACGTCCGTCCTTCCAGTGAAAACAATCCGAGTTTTTCCAACCTCTCCTCATAGCTAATGCCCTCCAGACCAGGCAACATCCTGGTAAACCTCCTCTGTACCCTCTCCAAAGCCTCCACGTCCTTCTGGTAGTGTGGCGACCAGAATTGCACGCAATATTCTAAGTGTGGCCTAACTAAGGTTCAGTACAGCTGCAACATGACTTGCCAATTTTTTTACTCTATGCCCCGACCGATGAAGGCAAGCATGCCGTATGACTTCTTGAGTACCTTATCCACCTGCATTGCCACTTTCAGTGACCTGTGGACCTGTACGCCCAGATCTCTCTGCCTATCAATACTCCTAAGGGTTCTGCCATTTACTGTATACCTCCCACCTGCATGAGCCTTCCAAAATGCATTACCTCACATTTGTCTGGATTAAACTCCATCTGCCATTTCTCCGCCCAAGTCTCCAACCGATCGATATCCTGCTGTATCTTCTGACAATCCTCATCATTATCCACAACTCCACCAACCTTTGTGTCATCCGCAAACTTACTAATCAGACCAGCTACATTTTCCTCCAAATCATTTATATATACTACAAACGGCAAAGGTCCCAGCACTGATCCCTGCGGAACACCACTAGTCACATCCCGCCATTCAGAAAACCACCCATCCACTGCTACCCTCTGTCTTCTGTGACCGAGCCAGTTCTGTATTCATCTTGCCAGCTCACCTCTGATCCCGTGTGACTTCACCTTTTGCATCAGTCTGCCATGCGGGACCTTGTCAAAGGCTTTACTAAAATCCATATAGACAACATCCACCGCCCTTCCCTCATCAATCATCTTCGTCACTTCCTCAAAAAACTCAGTCAAATTAGTAAGACACGACTTCCCCTTCACAAAACCATGCTGTCTCTCGCTAATAAGTTCGTTTGTTTCCAAATGGGAGTAAATCCTGTCCAGAAGAATCCTCTCTAATTGCATCCCTACCACTGACATAAGGCTCACCGGCCTATAATTTCCTGGATTATCCTTGCCACCATTCTTTAAGCAAAGGAACAACATTGGCTATTCTCCAGTCATCTGGGAGCTCACCTGTAGCCAATGAGGATGCAAAGATTTCTGCCAATGCCCCAGCAATTTCTTCCCTTGCCTCCCTCAGTCTTCCAGGGTAGATCCCATCAGGCCCTGGGGACTTATTAACCTTAATGCTTTGCAAGACACCCAACACCTCCTCCTTTTTGATAATGAGATGACTGAGACTATCTGCACTCCCTTCCTAGGCTCTTCATCCACCAAGTCCTTCTCCTTGGTGAATACTGATGCAAAGTACTCATTTAGCATCTCGCCCATTTCCTCTGGCTCCACACATAGATTCCCACCTCTGCCCTTGAGTGGGCCAACCCTTTCCCTGGTTACCCTCTTGCTCTTTATATATGTATAAAAAGCCTTGGGATTTTCCTTAATCCTATTTGCCAATGACTTTTCATGACCTCTTTTAGCCCACCTAACTCCTTGCTTAATTTCCTTCCTACTGTCTTTATATTCCTCAAGTGCTTCATCTGTTCCTAGCCTTCCAGCCCTTACAAATGCTTCCTTTTTCTTCTTGACTATGCTCACAACATCCCATGTTATCCAAGGTTCCCGAAACTTGCCAAACTTGTCTTTCCTCCTCACAGGAACATGCTGGTCCTGGATTCTAATCAGCTGACGTTTGAAAGACTCCCACATGTCAGATGTTGATTTACGCTCAAACAGCCGCCCCCAATGTAAATTCTTCTGTTCCTGCCTAATATTGTTATAATTAGCCTTCCCCCAATTTAGCACCTTCACCATAGGACTACTCTTATCCTTATCCACAAGTACCTTAAAACTTATGGAATTATGGTCACTGCTCCCGAAATGCTCCCCCATTGAAACTTCGACCACCTGGCCGGGCTCATTCCCCAATACCAGGTCCAGAATGGCCCCATCCCTAGTTGGACTATCTGCATACTGTTTCAAGAAGCCCTCCTGGATGCTCCTCACAAATTCTGCCCCATCCAAGCCCCTAGCACTAAGTGAGTCCCAGTCAATATTGGGGAAGTTAAAATCACCAACCACTAGAACCCTGTTACCTTTACATCTTTCCAAAATCTGTCTACATATCTGCTCCTCTACCTCCCGCTGGCTGTTGGGAGGCCTGTAGTAAACCCCAAATATCGTGACTGCACCTTTCCTATTCCTGAGCTCCACCCATATTGCCTCGCTGCATGACCCCTCTGAGGTGTCCTCCCGCAGTTCAGCTGTGATATTCTCCTTAACAAGTAATGCAACTCCCCCACTCCTTTTACATACCCCTCTATCCCGCCTGAAGCTTCTAAAGCCTGGAACATTTAGCTGCCAATCCTGCCCTTCCCTCAACCAAGTCTCTGTCATGGCAACAACATCATATTTCCAAGCACAAATCCAATCTCTAAGTTCATCTGCCTTACCTGTTATACCTCTCGCATTGAAGCAGCATCAGGGTTGCTTGGAACGTTATCCTTGTTTTAACCCTCATAAAGCGGGCTGAATCCATCAGGGTGCGCCGGTCCCGAGGATATGAAGCAATTTCTGAGCACCGAGGATGTGAAGTAGCGTCTGGACCCAGAGGTGAGAACTGGTTTCAGGAATACAAGGATGTAAACTACTGTTCGTCGCCGAGGATGTGACACTGCGCCTTGGCTCCGAGGATGTGATCAAGATTTATGGGCCACGAGATTGTGAAGCAGTGTCTGAGCCCCGAGAATGGGCACCAATGTCCAGGCCCCGAGGATGTCACACAGTGTCTGGGGCTGGAGCGTGTCAGCAAGTTTCTTGTTCGGTTTCAGTGAGCCTTCGTCAAATGTCTGAGAAACTGGAAGTTTGCACTGTGCGAACCCAACATTTTTCATTCCATTTATGAACACAGGGTCTATAAAAGTACCACTGAAGTAGTGAAAGAAATTGCTTCTCTCCCCGTTGAACCTCCCTGGTGCCCCTTCCTTTTCCCTGCAATTTCCATCATGCAGCCCCGCATCTGATCCTCGACCGCAAGCGATCTGCCTGTGGAGGCACAAGAGGCCGCAATGGCTCAGCTCCACTGTGAAACTGTGCTCTGAGGCCAAGTTCGGATGAGCCTCGGACTGAGGGGCTGCAAAACTGTGACACATCCAATTCTGATGAATTTGCAGCTGAGAGCAAACAGAGTAAGACAGCAATGCAATCAATAACCAAGTACAGCCCACCACCCCGCCCCCATTATGGTTTGCGGTATAATGAGACTCATATGCAAGATTCTTTCATGTGTTGGAAAACTATAAAACACAGCGATCCTGTAATACAGTAACGATGAGGGTTAAATTCAAAACAATGCGTGCAGAGGTCAATGGATTCGCGGTACCACTACTTTAGACTGTCAGCCAACTCGTAAAACACGTTTTCATGTGGTAGCGAGGCCGAGTGGTCTAAGGGGCTGGATGTAGGCTCCAGTCCCATTTGGGACGTGGGTTCGAATCCCACTACTGCCAGTGTTTTGTAAGGCAGCCTCAAAAACTTGTGAAAAACAAATGATGCATTTCCTGAACTGCGTTTCATCAAAAGTATCCATATTTCACCAGGAATAAAAGCAATAACTTCTGTCTTGAACATAATCACTGTTTGAGCTTCGCAGCCCCCTGGGTTAGAGAATTTCACAGATTCACCACCCTCTGAGCAAAGAGGTTTCTCCTCACCCAGTCTTAAATGGCCTTCCCCTTACTCTGGGACTGTTCTCGCCTCACCAGCCAGAAGAAACATCCTATCCGCATCTACCCTGTCATGCCCTGAAAGAATTGTGTAAGTTTCAATGAGAGCATCTCTAATTCTTCCCAGTTCTGGAGCATGCAGGACAGATTTCTGCAATCTATCCTTCTAAGACAATACCATCCCTGGGATTAGTCTGGTGAACCTTCGGTGCACTCCCTCTATGGAAAGTATATCATTCCTTAGAAAAGGCGACCAAAACTGTACACAATACTCCAGTTGCGGTCTCACCAAGGCTTCATACAATTGAAGCAAGACATCTTGACTCTTGCACTCAAAGCCCCTTGCAATGAAGGCCAACATCCCACATGCCTTCTTAATTGCTTGCTGCACCTGCATACTAGTTTTAATGACTCCTGAACAAGGACACCCAGGTCTATTTGGACAGAAACACTTCCCAAACACTCACTATTTAAGAAATACTCTGCCAAAGTGTATCATTTCACATTTACTCACTTTATATTCCATCTACCATGTTCTTGCCCATTCACTTAGCCCGTCGAAATCCCCTCATAGTTTTGCGTCTTCATAAAATTTGGAAATATTACAATTGGTCCCCATATTCAAGCCATTTATGTAGATTGTAAACAACTCTGGCCCAGGCACTGACCCTTGCGGTATCCCACTAGTAACAGCCTGGCTTCCTGAAAATTATCCATTTATTCCTACTCTCTGCTTTCTGCCTGTTAACCAATTCTCAATCCATTGCAGTGTATTACCCCCAATCCCATGTTTTTTTAAATTTTGTTTACTAACCTCCTGTGTGGCACGTCATCAAAAGCCTTCTATAAATCCAAATACACCACATCCACTTGTTGTCCTTTATCTATGCTACAAGAAATATCCTCAAAAAACTCCAACATGTTTCTCAAATATGATTTGCCTTTGCAATTCCATGCTGACTCTGTGCAACCATATTATTATTTTCCATGTGTCCAGTTACCTCATCCTCTATAACAGATTCCCTGAGATCAATCGAACAGGTCTGTAGTTCTCCATTTTCACCCTCGCTCCCTTCATAAATAGTGGTGTTACATTTTCTACTTTCCAGTCTGCAGGAACCCTTCCAGAATCAATTGAATTTTGAAAGATAACAACCAAGGCAGCCACTATCTCTACAGCCACCTCCTTCAATATACCTGAGTCACAGCAACATTTGGGGTGGCACAGTGGTTAACACCGCAGCCTCGTAACTGCAACGACTCGGGTTCAATTCTGGGTGCTACCTGTGTGGATTTTGCAAGTTCTCCCTCTGTCTGCGTGGGTTTTCTCCGGGTGCTCCGGTTTCCTCCCACAGCCAGAAGACTTGCAGGTTGGTAGGTAAATTGGCCATTATAAATTGCCCCTAATATAGGTAGGTGGTCGGGGAATATCGGGACAGGTGAGGATGTGGTAGGAATAAGGGATTAGTGTAGGATTAGTATAAATGGTCGACGCAGATTCGGTGGGCCAAAGGGCCTGTTTCAGTGCTGTATCTCTAAATCAAAAAAAAAAATCAAAATCAACAGTGGCGTAGCGGCTAGCACCGCAGCCTCACAGCTCCAACAACCTGGGTCCGGTTCAGGGTACTGCCTGTTTTCAGTTTGCAAGTTCTCCCTGTGACTGCGTGGGTTTCCTCCGGGTGCTCTGATTTCCTCCCACATGCCAAGGGCATGCAGATTGATAGTTAAATTGGCCATTGAAAAAGTTGCTCCTAGTGTATGTACGTGGTAGGAAAATTGAGGGAAGGTGGAGATGTGAGGGGGGAAAATGAGATTAATGTAAGACCAGTACAAAATGGTCCTTGATGGATGGCGTGGACTCGTTGGGCCGTAGGCTTGTTTCGGTGCTGTATCTTTCTACCACTCGATCTGTCAAGGAGTATGGAGATCGTGGGAGAAAATGATGTTGATTTGGATGATCAGCCATACTTCGTTTGAATGGTTAAGTGAGCTCGACGGGCCGAATGGCCCACCCCTGCCCCTATTTCCTATAATCGTATGCAGCCATGTCTCTGTAATGGCTATTAGATCGTACTTATACATTTATTTCTATTTGCACTCTCAGTTCATCTGTTTTCTTCTGAATGCTTCGTGCATTCAGATACAGAGCGTTTAGTTTGATCTTTTTTAAAATTATTTTTGTTGCCTTATCTGTTGATTTAATCTTAGATTTGTACGCTCTATCCGTTTCTGCCACAGTCTGTTTATTATTTCCCATATTAATGATTTTCTCTCTTGCCTTGTCTCTACTCCTTGTTTTATGATGTCTTCCTAAGTTTAATCCCTTGCCACCACTATTTAGTTTGAAACCCTCTCTACTTCCCTGGTTGAGCTGCTCGCTAGAACACTGACACCAGCACGGTTCATGTGTGGACAATCACAAGGGTGCAGCCATCACTTTCCCCAGTACTGGTGCCATTGCCCCACGATCCGGAAATACTTCTACGACACCAGTCTTTGAGCCATATATTGATTTCTCTAATCTTATTTGCCCAATGCCAATTTGCACGTGGCTCAGGTAATAATCCAGAGATTGTTACCTTTGAGGTTCTGCTTCTTAATTTGGTGCCTAGCTCCTCGTACTGACTTGTCCTGGCTATGTCGTTAGTGCCTACATGGACCACGGTGACT
Organism: Heterodontus francisci; assembly: GCF_036365525.1. NCBI lineage: Eukaryota > Metazoa > Chordata > Chondrichthyes > Heterodontiformes > Heterodontidae > Heterodontus > Heterodontus francisci. The sequence continues at coordinate 14,889,949 of NC_090415.1, forward strand.
GGATCCTCGCCTTCCCATTGTACATTCCTCTCCAGCCCTGAACAGATGCTGAGTATTTCCAGAATTGTCTGTTTTTATTTCCACTTTCCAGCACCTGCGCTATTTTGCTGTTCTTTAACAAGTATTGCTGTGGTCTGTGTATGACGACCACAGCAAATTTTCTGGAGTTGCGACCATTTAATGGTTAATACTTTGCGGTGTGGTCGCAGCAACACCAATTCGAATCTGAAACAAGGCACACATTATCATTGGCAGCAGAGATGGTAGACATAACATACGAGTTGAACATTGGTGGGCAGGATGTATTGTAAAGGTTGGCTATGTTCACAGTGGATAAGACATTTGGTCTGGATGGCTTACATCCCATTTGGAAGTGGAAGTGAGATGGTGGAAGCACTTGCCGTCAACTTTCAATCTTCTCTAGATACCGGGGAGGTGCCAAATGGTTCGTGAAATTCATATAGAAACATAGCAACATGGAAAAATAGGAGCAGGAGTAGGCCATTCGGCCCTTCAAGCCTATACTGCCATTTAATGCGATCATGGCTGATCATCTAAACTCAGTCCTCTGTTCCCACTTTGTCCCCGTATCCCTTGAACTTTAAGAACTATATCAAACTCTTTCTTGAATACATTCACTGATTTGTCCTCAACTGCTTCCCATGGTAGAGCATTCCACAGGTTCACCACTCTCGGGGTGAAGAAACCCCTCCTCATCTCTGTCCTAAATGGCTTACCCATTATCCTTAGACTGTAACCCCTGGACCTGGACTTCCCCGCCGTCGGGAACATCCTTCCTGCGTCTAGTCTGTCCAGTCCTGTTGGAATTTTGTAGCTTTCTATGAAATCCCCTCTCCTTCTTCTAAACTCTAGCGGATACAAGCCTAATGGGCCCGATCTCTCCTGATACGTCAGTCCTGCCATCCCAGGAATCAGCCTGGTGAACTTTTGCTAGACTCCCTCCATAGCAAGAGCATCCTTACTCAGAGAAGGAGACCTAAACTGCACACAGTACTCCAGATGTAGTCTCACCACGGCCGTGTATAATTGCAGCAAGACATCCTTGCCCCTGGACTCGAATCCTCTCACTATGAAGGCCAACATACCATTTGCCTTCTTAGTGTCTGCTGCACGTGCATGCTTACTTTCAGTGACTGGAGCACAAGGACACCAAGTCTCGCTGCACCTTCCCTTCCCAATCATGTCACGCCCTTGTACAAGAAAAGGCCTAATGCCAGTCCTCGCAACCACATGCTGGTCAGTTTAACATCTGATGTGGACACGATTATAGAAACAATAATTAAGGGGATAAATCAAGAGGCAGATGAAGAAGTGTGAGTTATTAGTGAGAACGGATTTGTAAAAGGCAGATCCTGTTTGACAAATCTAATTGATGTTCTGATGAAGTAACAGCAATGGATGATGAAGGAATTGCAAAGGATGCTGTCTATATGGCTTTGAGAAAGCTTTCCATAAAGTATCACATAAAGGCTGGGGAACAAAATTAAGGCTCACGGAATAGGAGGATGAGTTTCAGCAAGGATTTAAATAAACGGCTCAGGAAAGAAAACAATGAGTCTTGGGAAATGCTTGTTTTTCAGACCAAAGCATGGTCGGCAGTGATGTTACCCAAGGTTCACTGCTAGGACCACTGCTTTTTGATATCCAAAATGTCTTGGATATTGGAAGATGGAATAAAATTCCAAAACATGCCGATGATCCCAAACGTCGATGCAGGCAAGAAGGATGATACCAATCAACTGCAAAGGGACATAGAATGCCGAGCATAATAGACCCAGAGAAATGACAAATGGTATTTAATACAGAGAACTGTGAGGTTATGACTTTTGGCAAAAAAGAATTGACATAGGCAATATAGACTGAATGGGACAGTTCTAAAGTGTTTGCAGGGGGTTCATACACACAGATATTTAAAGGTGGCAGTCATATCGAGAGATTATTTGGCAAAACCTTTGGGATTTTTGACTTCAGAAATACAGGTAGTGAGTCCCAAAGCAGTCAGGTTGCCCTGAAACTTTGAAAAGCTCCTGTTCGTTTCACAACTGGAGGATTGCATCCAGACCTGGCCATTACACTTTAGGAAGAATGATGGGATTCTTGTGGCAACCAGGTTTATGTTCGGATCAGTGGAAATATTATTACTCTTATTGAGTTTGTGCACATGAATTGAAAAGCAGAAGCAAAATACAGTGAATGATGGAAATCTGAACTGAAAGATGGAAATTCTGGAAATTATCAGCAGGCCTTACAGCAGCTTTAACTTAGGATGTAAGCTCTGCAGTCCTGCCACAACCAGCCGTGAATGGTGGTGGACAATTAAACAAAGAACTGGAGGAGGTGACACCACAAATATCCCCATCCTCAATGATGGGGGAGCCCAGCACATCAGTGCGAAAGATAAGGCTGAAGCATTTGCAACAATTTTCAGCCAGAAGTGTCGAGTTGATGATCCATCTCGGCCTCCTCCTGAAGTCCCCAGCATCACAGATACCAGACTTCAGCCAATTCGATTCACTCCGCCTGATATCAAGAAACGACTGAAGACACTGCATACTGCAAAAGCTATGGGCCCAGACAATATTCTGGCAATAGTACTGAAGACCTGTGCTCCAGAACTAGCTGCTTCCCTAGCCAATCTGTTCCAGTACAGCTACAACACTGGCATCTACCCTGCAATGTGGAAAATTGCCCAGGTATGTCCCGTACACAAAAAGCAGAACAAGTCCAACCCAGCCAATTACCGCCCCATCAGCCTACTCTCAATCATCTATAAAGTGATGGAAGGTGTCTTCAACAGTGCAATAAAGCGGCACTTGCTTACCAATAACCTGCTCAGTGAAGCTCAGTTTGGGTTCCGCCATGGCTACTCAGCTCCTGACCTCATTACAGCCTGGTTTCAAACATGGACAAAAGAGCTGAACTCAAGAGGTGAGGTGAGAGTGACTGCCCTTGACAGCAAGGCAGAATTTGACCGAGTATGGCATGAAGGAGCCCTAGCAAAACTGAAGTTAATGGGAATCGGGATGAAAACCCTTCCTAACGCCAAGGAAGATGGCTGTGGTTGTTGGAGGTCAATCATCGGAGCTCCAGGACATCACTGCAGACGTTCCTCAGTGTAGTGTCCTAGGCCCAACCATCTTCAGCTGCTTCATCAATGACCTACCTTCGATCATAAGGTCAGAAGTGGGGATGTACTCTGATAAAAAATGCACAATGTTCAGCACCATTCGTGACTCCTCAGATACTGAAGCAGTCCGTGTAGAAATGCAGCAAGACCTGGAAAATATCCAGGCTTGGGCCGATAAGTGGCAAGTAACATTTGCGCCACACAAGTGCCAGGCAATGACCATCTCCAACAAGAGAAAATCTAACCATCTCCCCTTGACATTCAACGGCATTACCATCGCTGAATCCCCCACTAACAACATCCTAGGGGCTACCACTGACCAGAAACTGAACTGGAGTAGCCATATAAATACGTGGCTACAAGAGCAGGTAAGAGGCTAGAAATCCAGAGGCGGGTAACTCAGCTCCTGACTCCCCAAAGCCTGTCCACCATCTACAAGGCACAAGTCAGGAGTGTCATGGAATACTCACCACTTGCCTGGCTGGGTGCAGCTCCAACAACTCTCAAGAAGATCGACACCATGCAGGACAAAGCAGCCCGCTTGATTGTCACCCGATCTACAAACATTCACTGCCTCCACCACCGACGTACAGTGGCAGCTGTGTGTACCATCTACAAGATATTCTGCAGCAATGCACCAAGGCTCCTTAGACAGCACCTTCCAAACCCGCGACTTTTACCAACTAGAAGGACAAGGGCAGAAAACGCATGGGAACACCACCACCTGCAAGTTCATCTCTAAGTCACACACCATCCTGACTTTGAACTATATCGCCGTTCCCTCATTGTCGCTGGGTCAAAATCCTGGAACTCCCTTCCTAGCAGCACTGTGGGTGTACCTACCCCAAATGGACTGCAGCAGTTGAAGAAGGCAGATGACCACCACCTTCTCAAGGGCAATAAGGGATGGGCAATAACTTTTGGCCTAACCTGCGACGCCCACATCCCTGAATGAATGAAATAAAAGCTGTGTAGGGAGAACCAGAGTTAACGTTTCTGGCTGATGTCCTGTCAAGAAACAGAGGTCACATTATGATATTAGAATAATTAGGTTTAGATGAACAGTTGCAGAATCATAGAGTGAAGCAGCACAGTGGAAACAATTACCAACTTCACTTGTACCCAACATAAATGCAACTGCCCTTCCCCGATACCATTCTGATAAATTACCTGACATCCTTCTTAAAATATGGTGCCTAAATGCGGAACATATACTAAAGTTAATTTCCAAATAATGATTTGCAAAGGTTTAGCATAACATCCTTGTTTCCGTAATTTATTTAGAATTCTATTTATGAAGGCTATACCTGCGTACTCATTTTGTTTAATTTGCTCCTCCAATCATCTGCACGATTGTGTATATGATCCCACAGGTTTCTTTGTGCAGGCACTACCTTTAAAATTGTTCCTTTTAATTTATATTGCGTCTCATCATTATTGCTTTTAATTTGCTTAACTTCATCATTCTCCACATTAAAGTTAAGGTATTATGTTATCTGTCCATTTCAAGGATGTACTGTACTTAGGTTTCCTGAAAATTAAATAAAACTACATGGTGTAGGGGGTAACATTTTGGCATAGAGCGAAGATTTGCTCACGAACAGGAAACAGAGATTATGCATAATTGGACCATTTTCTGTTTGGCAAGATGTAACCTGTCGTATGCCACAGAGATCAGTGCTGGGGCGACATCCTTTTACAACTTCTACAAATTATTTGGATGAAGTGACCCAAGGTATGCTTGTTAAATTTGCTGACGACACAAAGATAGGTAGGAAAGTAAGTTTTGAAGAGGAAATAAGGAAGCTACACTGTGATATTGTTAGGCTAAGTGAGTGGGCAAAGATCTGGCAGATGGATTATAATGTTGGAAAATGTCAAATTGTCCATTTTTGCATGAATAATAATTGTTTTTAAAGTATATTATCTAAATGGTGAGAGATTGTAGAGCTCTGAGATGCGGAGGGTTCTGGGTGTCCTAGCACATGAATCACAAAACGTTTAGTTTGCAAATAGAGCAAGTAATTCGGCAAGCGAATAGAAGATATCATTCATCGCAAGGGAAACTGAATGCAAAAGTAGGGAGGTTATACAGGGCATTGGTGAGATCACATCTGGAGTATGGTTGATAGTATTGGTCTCCTTATTTAAGAAACGATGTCAATGTGATGGAAGCAGTTCAGAGAAGTTTTACTGGACGAATCCGTGTAATGGGCGGGTTGTTTTGAGGAAAGGCTGGACATGCTAGGCTTGTATCCACTGGAGTTTAGAACAGTAAGCAGCGACCTGATTGAAACATATAAGATTCTGAGGGGTTTCGACAGGGTGGATGTGGAAAGAATGTTTCCCCTTGTGGGAGAATCTCGATCTCGTGGTCACTGTTTAAAAATAAGGGGTCGCCCATTTAAGAGTGATGAGGAGATTTTTTCTCTCTCAGTGGGTCGCCAGTCTTTGGAATTCTCTTCCTCACAATACGGTTGAAGAAGAGTCTTTGAATAGTTTCAAGGAAGAGGTAGGTAGATTATCAGCAAGGGGATCAAAGGTTATTGGGCGTAGGCAGGAATGTGGAGTTGACGTGACATTCAGATCAAGCACGATCTTTTTGAATGGAGGAGAAGGATCGAGAGGCCGAGTCAACTGCTTCTGCTCTTAATTTATTTGTTCCTATGTGGTTTGTCAATATATATATATATATATATATATATCAAAAAAGAGCATTGTTATCAATAACCAAGCCCTGGGGGACACCGTATATAGTTCCTTCCAGAGTGATAAATAATTATTCCAACTTCCTGCTTCGAGTTTGTCGACCCATTTGTATCCATGGTCTTACTGCCCCATTAAGAATAGAATTGATGGAATGGTATAAAAAAACCAAAACAAAAAAAGCAAAAGAAAAGGCACGACTTCAGAAGTAACATGTAATAGTTAGTAACTGAGTGTCGAGAAAGAGAAGTAAGGATACTGAAGTGGTAACAACACCAGCAGCAGGGCGAGCGGAGTCCATTGCCAAGCAGAAGGGATTAGACATCTTTTTTAGTGGAAGGTGCAAGGTTATGGGTAACCAGAACGGTATTGGAACGCCATCCGGATTGCTGCATCAAACGACCAGCAAAGAAAGAGGGAGAGGGAGAGGGATGGAGTGAGAGGGACGGTGAGAGTGAGAGAGAGAGCTCTGAATAATATCCTTGGGTGATGCTATCTTATAAAGTTCGATAGAAATTCAAAACATGCTTCTTCAAGTTGGATTGCGGCCTCGGCCAGCATTTACTATCCGCTCTTGAGCTGAGTGGCTTGCTAGGCTATTTCAGAGGGCAGTTGAGAGTCAATCACACGCCTGTGTGTTTGGAATCTCATGCGGGCCATATCCAGTAAGGGCGGTAACTTTTTTTTCATAGAGGACATTAGTGAACCTGTTCTTGCATCAATCGACAATTTTTTCATGTTCACCATTACATTACCCTTTTTTAAAATTTCCAGATAAATTGAATTCATTTATTACCATTTGCCATAGTGAGATTCAACTCCCTCTCCCCATTGAAGGAGCCTGGAACACTGTGTTGCTAGTCCAGTGGCATTACTACAATGCTTCCGCCTCTCCTGCAAATATGGACTTGAGAACTCATTGCAGGAACAGTCATGTTTGACCAATGTAAGGTTTTTTTTCCAGCAATACTGTGAGAAAATGGTGAGGTACAGACGTGATGCCATCAACATATTCATTATCCTTTGTGAAATCAAAGCAGGATGCTATCTAATGCATGAGTAATTCCAAAGTACACCCACGGTCTTGCTTATAACTGATAACATGTGACAGAGAGTCATAGAGTCATACAGCACAGAAACAGGCCCTTCGGTGCATTGTGTCTGTACCAACCATCATGCACCTAACTATTCTAATGCCATTTCCCTGCACTTGGCTTGTACCCTTGTATGCTATGGCGTTTCACGTGCTCATCTAAATACTTCATAAATGCCGTGATGGTTCCTGCCTCGACCACCTCGGCAGGCAGTGCGTTCCAGAGTCGAACCACCCTCTGGGTGATTTTTTTCTCCTCATGTCCCCTCGAACCCTCCTGCCCTTAGCTTAAATCTATGCACCCTGGTATTTGACCCCTCGGCTAAGAGAAAAAAAGTTTCTTCCCATCTAACCAATCAATGCCCCTCGTAATTTTGTATACCTCAATCATGTCCCTGCTCAGCTTTATCTGCTCTAAAGAAAACAACCCTAGCCTTTTCAGTCTCTCTTCATAGCTGAAACGCACGAGCCCAGGCAACATCCTGGTGAATCTCCTCTGCACCCTCTCCAGTGCAATCAAATCTTTCTTATAGTGTGGTGCACAGAACTGTACACTGTACTCCAGCTGTGGCCTATCTAGCGTTTTATTGAGCCCCATCATAATCTCCCTGCTCTTATAACCTATGCCTCAGCTAATATAGAGAAATATGCCATTTGCCTTCCTAACCAACCTTATCTACCTGTGCTGCTGCCTTCAGTGATCTATGGACAAGTACACCAAGGTCCCTCTGACCTTCTGTACTTCCTAGGGTCCTACCATCAATTTTATATTCCCTTGTCTTGTTAATACTTACAAAATGCATCACCTCACACTTCTCAGGATTAAATTCAATCTGCCACTGCTCCACCCATCCTACCAGCCCATCGAAATCGTTCCTGTAATCTAAGACTATGCTCCTAACTATTGACGACACCACCTATTTTCTTGTCATCTGTGAACTTACTGATCATACCTCTTATATTCACGACCATTCGTTAGTCGGGAATCTAAACATTTCTTGTCCAAATGCAGAGGTTATTTCCAGGAGAAGTTGAGAAGAGATGGTGTGTCTCTTCTCTGATCTACAGAACCGGTGTTCAGCAATATGGAGATGGCTAGTTGAGTTGCAGAGTTTGTATTGCATGCAATGTTTCATCAGAGCTGGTATCATGCACCAAGTGTTTATAAGAGATTCTGCTGCCCAGCATGTTTCTTGGAGATTTGAGATGAGCAGTGCGGCTAATGCTCTGGGGAAATGATGATGACTAATGCCGTGAGAGAAATAAAAGAGAAAATGGCGAAATCTAACCACAGGACGCTTTTGAATTTCCATTAATTAATCTAAGAAAAGCTTTGTTTTATCTACTCTTTCCAAAGGTAGTTATTTCCAAAGAGAATAAAAGAATCATTTTCAAGAAATGAGGCTGAAAACCTTCCCTGTTGCATCAAACGGTGCATCAATTAAGTAGCAATGTCAGCTAAATTCAGGCAGGGACGAGAAATAAACAATGATCTTAACGCACCATTTCGAGAGGCGGAGTTCCTATAAATTTGACGAGTGTTTGATTATCAAAAATGCCCCATAACTGACATGATCATGAAGACAGAGGCTTCTGCTGCAGCTCGTACAATCACATAAAATGCTAACTGTAGCGTTTTGCCTGTACAGAAGAGAAAAACAAAACTTATACCATGACAATGCCAACAGTGAGTGGAAGCAAAAAAGACAGTCGTCTACATACCTGGGCAGTAGGTGTGAATTACTATTTGAATTTGTGAGTACTCACCAGTATGAAGCGGGAAGCAGTGTGGAATGTGACCAAAGGAGAAGATTATCAGCAATTCATAAGCTGTCAGCTTCTCTTGATAACAATGTGACTGTGAGACTGCAGCAACAGCCTACTCATTCCTTCCTGCTTGCTCACTATTGCGAAAACACTTGGGGGTGGTGCATCAAAGACGAGTGGGAGCTTTGCAATTTCTTAGCAAGTTTCCTGAGCTAGCAGCTGCGGGATAGAAGGATGCAAAAAAGTATTTGACACGCTGGACATTAATGTTTACAATGACAGCAACTTGGGCAATTGGAGGGTTACATATCCAAAGACAAGGTGCACAAACTCATGTTGAGATGTCAGTGTATCATATGTGCTGGCTAACTAATTTCACACCACTTTCCTTGATGAAGCATCCAGTTAATAAAGGATCTGTTTTACTTCCTGCCTTTCTTAAAGTTATCTGGCCAGAGAAACAAAAAAGACATTTGGGGACAGTAGCAGTTTATTTTTGTGATATTTTTAGTACTCAAATATGTCCAGCTCTTAGTTCCTCCAGCCCATTGAGCTTGGATAGAAAATATTAGCGCAATTTATCAACCATCTATCCAAAGTTTACTTTTGTAGGGAAATCCTTATTAGGCGGTTGGCATATTAATTATTTAATTGCACATTTTAATTCGACGAGATCATTGTTGAGACATTATCGCCCTAAACCTTGTGTTGTTATATGTTATTACCGAACTCTCATAAATCTTACAGTAATCTTTGTGTCTTTGCTGAATGGCGAATGCACCATATTTTCAAGAATCTCAGTTGGATACCGGCACCTATAGCTTCCTGCAGATTGTTCGCTTCGGATGTCTATGATGAAGTTTGCAGTTTGTGCAGTACCAGAATATTATGGGACTGCAGAGGTGATCCTTTTTTTCCGATGTAAGTGAAATGCTCCCCCTGTGGAGCAAATGTCGCATTTCAGGTTATATGAACTATGTTTCCGATTCACTCGACACCAGAGGATGGATCAATGGAGATTTACAGAACTGGGAGTTAAACGGCAATAATATTGCAATCAAAAGACATCCAAAATTTAATGTCACAATTCGACTGAGTGACACACTGGGACATCGTAAATGTAGTCATCCTTCCAAACAAACATCAAATTAAAAATTATACAATTAAAAGGGGATATCCGAACGTGCTGGTTCTTCTGTCCAGTCAGTATTTCCTACCTTTGGGCAGTCTCTTACTACACATCTTCAATCTGCCTGCACAATTCTGACCACCCTTGAGCTCCAAAAATTAGCTTCCCCTCCCAGTTTCACATAACTCTTTATCCAAAATAAAATCAGAAAGTGCTGGAAATACTTAGCAGGTCTGGAAAAATCTGTGGAGAAAGAAGCAGAGTCAACGTTTAAGGTCGGTAACCTTTCCTCGGAACTGGCACAGGTAAGCAATTTAATAGGCTTCGAGCGAGTGAAAAATGGTATGGGGGAGACGAACAAAAGAGAAAGTCCTGCAGGAGAGATTAAATGACAAAGATGTCACAAAACAAAGTTGCGTTGAAAGACAAAAGCATTGTTCAGAAGGAATGTTAATGGCCTTCCCTTTTGTTCTTCTTGCCCTTCCCCCTTTGTCCAGGTCTTGCTGCATTTCTACACGGAATGCTTCAGTACCTGAACTAGCAAAACTGTATGCAAGCTCACAATTATTAAGCAGGAATCATGAAGAATGCTTGGTTGATATTGTGAATCAGATCACAAGTGGGCAGCATTTCTGCTCGACTGCCACACGGTGTTTGCAGAGGGAAATGATAGCTCCTCCAAGAACTATTGCAGCATACACCACAGAACGAGGCTATTCGGCCAATCATGGTTGTGATGGCTCATTTGAACATTGAGACAATTATTGCCCCTCATCTGCATCTTCTCCATGGCCCTGCAAGTGTATCAAGAGCAAAGAACAAAGAACAGTACAGCACAGGAACAGGCCATTCGGCCTTCCAAGCCTGCGCCGATCTTGATGCCTGCCGAAACTAAAACCTTCTGCACTTCCGGGAACCGTGTCCCTCTATTCCCATCCTATTCATGTATTTGTCAAGATACCTCTTAAACGTCGCTATCGTACCTGCTTCCACCACCTCCGCCGACAGGAAATTCCAGGCACTTACCACCCTCTGTGTAAAGAACTTGCCTCGCACATCCCACCTAAACTTTGCCCCTCTCACCTTAAACCTATGTCCCCCAGTAACTGACTCTTCCACCCTGGGAAAAAGTTTCTCACTATCCAGTCTGTCCATGCCACTCATAACTTTGGAAACCTCTATCAGGTCGCCCTCCACATCCGTCATTCCAGTGTAAACAATCCGAGTTTATCCAACCTCTCCTCATAGCTAATGCCCTCCAGACCAGGCAACATCCTGGCAAACCTCTTCTGCACCCTCTCCAAAGCCTCCACGTCCTTCTGGTAGTGTGGCGACCAGAATTGCACACAATATTCTAAGTGTGGCCTCACTAAAGTTCTGTACAGCTCCAGCAGGACTTGCCAATTTTTATAGTCTATGCCCCGACCGATGAAGGCAAGCATGCTGTATGGCTTCTTGACTACCTTACCCACGTGCTTTGCCACTTTCAGTGACCTGTGGACCTGTACGCCCAGAACCCTCTGCCTGTCAATACTCCTAAGGCTTCTGCCATTTACTGTATACTTCTCACCTGCATTAGACCTTCCAAAATGCATTGCCTCACATTTGTCCGGATTAAACTCCATCTGCCATTTCTCAGCCCAAGTCTCCAACCGATCTATATCCTGCTGTATCCTCTGACAATCCTCATCACTGTCCGCAACTCCACCGACCTTTGTGTCATCTGCAAACTTACTGATCAGACCAGCTACATTTTCCTCCAAATCATTTATATATACTACAAACAGCAAAGGTCCCAGCACTGATCCCTGCGGAACACCACTAGTCACATCCCTCCATTCAGAAAAGCACTGCTACCCGCTGTCTTCTATGACTGAGCCAGTTCAGTATCCATCTTGCCATCACACTTCTGATCCTGTGTGACTTCACCTTTTGTGTCAGTCTGCCATGAGGGACCTTGTCAAAGGCTTTACTGAAGTCCATATAGATAACATCCTTCATCAATCATCATCATCACTTCCTCAAAAAACTCAATCAAATTAGTGAGACACGACCTCCCCTTTACCAAACCGTGCTGCCTCTCGCTAATAAATTCGCTTGTTTCCAAATGAGAGTAAATCTTGTCCCGAGGAATCCTCTCTAATTATTTCCCTAACACTGACGTAAGGCTCACCGGCCTATAATTTCCTGGATTATCCTTTCTACCATTCTTAAACAAGGGAACAACTTTGGTTATTATCCTGTCGTCTGGAACCTCACCTGTAGCCAATGAGGATGCAAAGATTTTTGTCAAGGCCCCAGCAATTTCTTCCCTTGCCTCGCGGAGTATTGTGAGGTAGCTCTCATCAGGCCCTGGGAACCTATCTACCTTCATGCTTTGCAAGACACCCAACACCTCCTCCTTTTTTATAATGAGATGACTGAGACTATCTGCACTCCCTTCCCTGGACTCATCATCCACCAAGTCCTTCTCTTTGGTGAATACTAATGCAAAGTACTCATTTAGTACCTCGCCCATTTCCTCTGGCTCCACACATAGATTCCCTTCTCTGCCTTGAGTGGGCCAACCCTTTCCCTAGTTACCCTCTTGCTGTTTATTTACGTATAAAAAGCTTTGGGATTTTCCTTAATCCTATTTGCCAATGACTTTTCATGACCCGTTTTAACCCTCCTGACACTTTGCTAAAGTTCCTTCCTGCTGTCTTTATATTCCTCAAGGGATTCGGCGGTTCCTAGCCTTCCAGCCCTTATGAATGCTTCCCTTTTCTTTTTGACTGGGCTCACAATATCCTGCGTTATCCAAGGTTCCCGAAACTTGCAAAACCTATCCTTCTTCCTCACAGAATATGCTGCTCCTGGATTCTAATCAACTGACGTTTGAAAGACTCCCACTTGTCAGATGTCAATTTACCCTCAAACAGCCGCCCCCTATCTAAATTCTTCAGCTCCTGTCTAATATTGTTATAATTAGCCTTCCCCCAATTTAGCACCTTCACCCGAGGACTAGTTTTATCCTTATCCACAAGTGCCTTTAAACTTATGGAATTATGGTCACTGTTCCCGAAATGTTCCCCTACTGAAACTTCGACCACCTGGCTGGTCTCATTCACCAATACCAGGTCCAGAACGGCCCCATCCCTAGTTTGACTATCTACATATTGTTTCAAGATGCCCTCCTGGATGCTCCTTAAAAATTCTGCCCGATCCAAGCCCCTAGCACTAAGTGAGTCCCAGTCAATAGAGGGGAAGTTAAAACCACCCACCACTACAACCCTGTTACCTTTACATCTTTCCAAAATCTGTCCACATATCCTATCCTCTACCTCCGACTGGCTGTTGGGAGGCCAGTAGAAAACCTCCAACATCGTGACTGCACCCTTCCTATTCCTGAGCTCCACCCATATTGCCTTGCTGCACGACGCCTCCGAGGTGTCCTCCCGTAGTACAGTTGTGATATTCTCCTTAACAAGTAATGCAACTCCCCCAACCCTTTTCCCCCCCTCTATCCCGCCTGAAGCTTCTAAATCCTGCAACATTTAGCTGCCAATCCTGTCCATCCCTCAACCAAGTCTCTGAAATGGCAACAACATCATAGTTCCAAGTACCACTCCAAGCTCTAAGTACATCCTCAGAAGATCATCCTTATCATTTCCGAAGTTATTTCCATATCCATTTTGAAAATTATTGTTGTTTCCCCCCCCCCCCCCAGTTACTTGTAAAGTACTGTCTTCCAAATGAAAACAAAACGGCGTAAGAATAATGTTGGATTGTTTGGCCTTCGGGGATGACTTTCCTATCCACGGCTCACTCTTTGAGGCATGGAGTCTCTTTCTCCGATAGTTGCCAAGACTGCAGCAATGGGGCTACCCCTTCGGAGCTGCTAGCCTCCTCATCTCAGGCGCGGCCCCTTCGCCGCCGGCAAAACGCCAGCGACGCCGGAAACTCACACCGATTGTGTCTTCCGTTATGCAAATGAGCTACCCGCCTCTGTGGCTCGGCTGCTGGTGCACATGACTTTCTGTTTTACCCTGGGAAACCTCCCCAGTGGCCTGGGGGAGGAAGGGACTCCATCTTGGATCCGTCTCAATGCCGTAGTTTGCAGCCAAGTCGCCTCCGAGCTTGCTACCATGGCTGTGGGACCAGTGGGAGATGGTGACGTAGTGGCAGTACCACTCGACTAGGAATGCAGAGGCCCAGACTAATGCCCTGGGGACTCGGGTTTAAATCCCACCAGGGCACTGCTGAAATTTACATCCAATTAGGTAACAAATTGGAATTGAAATCTACTCTCAGTCGTACTGCAACTGTCAGTGATTGTAGTAAATCGCCACGTGGTTCACTGACGTCCTTTAGGGAAGATAATCTGCCGTCCTTATCTGGTCTATCTGACATGAGACTCCAGTCCCACAGCAATGTGTTTGATTCATAACTGCCCTCTGAAATGTCTCAACAAAGCACTCGGTCCACGGTTATTAGGGGATGGGCAACCAGTTGCTGGTCTGCCAGCCACGCCCACATAGCTCATTATGAAATAGCAGCGGCTGTTATAATTCTTTCTGAGGACCAAGACATACTCTTTTATTTTTCATTGTGTGGCCAATTCGTTTAAGAAACAACCAATCATTTTTTTCTTTTGTTCGTGCGGCCGTAACGCGGTATCTCAAAAGGGGCCATCTTGTGCTCATCCTGCACTGGACTTTCAGCTGCACAGCTCGGGGAACATTGCTGAGGCCACTGCTGCATACATTCGCATGATCTGAAAATCTGGGCAGTATTGCTTACAATGACAGTAGAATTGATAATGAAAGGGTTAAATATCCAAACACAAGGTTGCACAAAATATTCTTGAGATCTCTGTATAATATAGCTCCTGGCTAACAGATCTCTCACCACTTCCCTTTTTTTGGAATATCCAATCTGATAACGCTTCTGCTTCACTTCCTGCCGTTCACTAAGTTATCTCATCATCCAGAAAACAGGCACGCAGTCAATCATTCCACGAACGATATCGTAAGTGATCAATCATTCAAAGAATTGTGGCTATTGCAGTCATGGTGGCTAAGCAGGCTTGGTAACCCAAACGCGGTCATGCATCTGCTGGCTTCAAGTTCGTAACATGTTTATCAAACATTTAACTCTTTCAATCCGAATTAATATTGCAACCCCTTTTCCAATATCCTGACGGAACTAATGTACTTCCTTTTCAGCAGTTACACATCATAATTAACTTCTCAAACCTTATCCATTACCGTTCAAAACGGCAGTTTCATTGGAAGAAATTCCAGTCACTTTTCCCTGCAGATCAGGTGGGAATGGTCATTGCGTTGGTTGCGTTACTGAACCATTAAACTAGAAATAACGTCTAATGACTGGCCATTTGCCAAGACGGAGCAAAAATAACGCGCACAACTGCTGGAGAGCTGGTAAATTCTAATTGTTACACTAATGGCTTTCAGGGAACGGAATGTATCCCTAATCCAGTAGGTTCTCACACAAACAATGTCAACCATGTTAGTGTGGGACTGAAATTATTCATATACCACAAACCGCATAAATATAGTAGCAATAATAAGACAACGCTGAGTAGTGATGTGATCCCCATCTATGTATATGAAAGAATTAGATAGAGAAAATCTGGAGAAGATGTTTCCATGTGCGGGGAAAGCAAAACCAGCAGCTATAAATATACAATTGTCACTACCAATCCAATAGGGAATTTAGCAGAAAATTCTTTACCAGAGAGTGGCTAGATTGTGGAACTTGCTAACGCAAGGTGTATTGGAGGTGAGTCACATGCACACAGTTGACTTAGATAAGCAGAAAGGGAGAAATGAACATCGAACTTTACCCATAGAACCACAGAAAAATTAAGGCATGGAAGGAGGTCATTCAGTCCAACGTACCTATACCGGATGAAAAAAAGGTAGCGGCCCAATATAATCCCACCTTCCAGCTCCTGGTCCATAGCATTCCAGTTTATAACACTTCAGGTGCATGTCCAGGTATCTTTTAAATGAGTTGAGGATTTATGCCTCCACCATCATTTCTGGCAGTGGATTCCAGACATCTACATCCCTCTGGGTGTAAAATCTTTTTCCAATCACCTTAAATCTGTGCTCTTGTTAATTGACCTGTCCATTAGGGGAAACAGGTTCTGCCTGTCCACTGTATCTAGGCCCTTCATAATTTTGTACACCTCAATTAGGTCACCGCTCAGCCTCTTCTCTTCTCAGGAAAACAACCCTGGTCGATCCAATCTTTCCTCCTAGTTGAAAAGTTCAAGCCAAGGCAACATTCTTGTAAATCTCCTCTGTACTCTCTCCCGAACAATTATGTCATTCCTGTAATGTGGTGACCAGAGCTGTCCGTAATACTAAAGCTGTGATCTAAACAACGTTTTATACAATTCAAGCATCACATTTCTGCTTTTGTATTCTTTCCCTCGGCCAATAAAGGAAAGCATTCCATATGCCTTCTTCAACACACTACATACCTCTACTGCCGTCTGCAAGGACCTGTGGGCATGCACTCCAATGTCTCTTAATACTTCTACCCCTCTCAATCTCCCCCACCCACCCCCGGTTCTTGTGTATTTTCTTGCTGTGTTTCCCCTCCCCAAAAGCATTACCCTTTATTCCAATTGTTCTAAATGATGTGAATTGGGGAGGCGTCGTGTGGAGCTCAAACGCTGGCATGGATCAAATGGGCCGTGTAGCCTTTTTGGTGCTGTAAGTTCTAGTCAATTAATGCCATTTTCGGTAAGAATGGCTTTAAAAAATGAACGTGGAACAGTAAGTAGCCGACTTTGGACTGTGCGGGCGCCCAATACTCTGTGGTTATTACCAGAACTGTTGGTGTTGAAAGACCGACTTTTTCCTTAATATTATTCTATCTTAACAAGAATTAGAGAAGATCACATTGTTTTCAACTCCATCAATCAGGAGTTGATCCTTGTCTTGTACCAACAATTCTGATTATGAAGTTGTCAACGCCTGCATAAATACTATTACTTAAATTGGGTCATCTTGCTGAACTGTCTATAACACAGAAACAGTCCCTGTTAAGCTCGTGCTGCATTGGAAAGACTGAGCCTGACGCAGGTATTACTCGCACCTGAAGATAATTTATTTGTCGAATGTTGAACATAATACCCAACAGAGATTTGATATATCATGCCACATCCAGCTTCTTTTGTGGTCGTGTTCCACTTGAAAGACAATCTAAACTGATTTGCGTTTTGCAATGAAATACCCATTTAACCATGCACAAGAGAGGAAAGGGAATCTGAATGTAAAGTGCAATAAACAAAAGGAGATTCTGAACGGACCTCTATTTTGCCCTCCCAGGTAAACTGGGTTTGTGGGAAGGATAGATTTTCTCAGTCAAAACATCAGTCAAAGCGTAGAGTCATGCTACATTATCTGGCTTGCATATTGTTTGCACGCCCAGCCTCAAGGGCCAGTTACAGTCTGATATTCTGGGCTATCCTTGGAGGGTGCGGCTCATGACAGATTTCTACATTAGTTTCCATTCCTTAGCCGCGACACCCAGCATGGCACAGTGGCGCAGTGATTAGCACCACTGTCTCACAGCTCTAGCAACCTGGGTTCAATTCTGGGTACTGCCTGTGTGGCGTTTATAAGTTTTTCCTGTGTCTGCGTGGGTTTTCGCTGGGTGCTCTGGTTTCCTCCCACAGATTAATGGGTAAATTGGCCATTACAAATTGCCCCCAGTACAGGTTGGGACATATCGGAACAGGTGGGGGATGTGGCAGGAGTATTGGATTAGTATAAATGGGTGGTTTATGGTCGGCACAGACTCGGTGCTGTATCTCTAAATAAAAAAAAATAACCGGACCGTGCTGATGCAACTCATAAACACTCCTGCCATTTTCTCAGCAACATAACTGCGCTTAGCCATTGTCATTCATTTTGTCATAGTTTGTGGTTGTCGCCGACAATGCCAACATTTGTTGACCATCTCTAACGGCTCATTTGAAAGTGATGGCTACCCATGCTCTTGAAACGTCAGTCTATGTCGTTTGTTACCCACAATGCTTTTAAGGGCGGAGTTCCAGTATTTGACTGAGCCGCAGTGAAAGTATACTTCCATGTTAGGATGATTTGTGATTTGGAGAGGAATTGCAGGTAATGTTATTTCTAAGGAAAGGCCTGCTGCCTTTCCTTATCTTCTCTGTGGCAGAGTCCGAGGGATTAGACGGTGGTTTCGAAGGAGCCTTGACGTGTTGCTGCAAAACATCATATAGATAATATACACTGCTGCTACTGTGGTGGAGGTAATTAATGTCCAAAGTGGTGTGGGGAGGCCTCAGGCGGGCTGGTTTGCCCAGGGCTGTGTTGGACATCTTGTGTGTTGATGGAGCTGCACTCATCCGTATGATTTGGACCCCTCAGGGTCAGAACACAAAGACAGCAATGAAACATCTTCTGATTGTCATAGACAGGTTTCTGTTTCTTTTAAATCTCACACTGCGCAGCTGTTTATGTGGGATGAAACAAACATTCATTGTGTTAACACCAAGAGCCAGAGAGCTTGAAGCTGAGTTTTGTATCATTACTTGGCACAACGTCAACTGCAAAATGCATTTGATTTTCACAAAATGGCATCAAATGCTCCATGTTCTGATAAAATAAGCATAAGTTGTGCAGCACTTGATTGTCTATGAAACGTCAGAAATTAGAGAGAAGGGTATCAGATCAGAAATGCTTTTCCCATGACAGAAATAAAGATGTAAAGGTCTAAATCCACTGCAAAACATGCTTCTGCTGATCTTCAAAAGGCACCCTTGAGACACTGAATCATTCTAAGGAAATTTCAGTCCTGTGTTGGTCTTCTGCGAAGTGAAGGGGAGCCAGTATTGTCCAATGCCTTTACTCCTGTAGAAATTTCAAATGTATAAGTATCTATTTAGACAAGTGCTTTGTTTCTTAACTTCGACCATTGCCATCCTTTATTTGCCCAGCATCGTTATCATCATCATCTGTTACATTATTCTACCATTCTTACTTTCCACCTTATGGAAGACCTTCCATTTAGTTCGTTCCTTCCTATCCTATTTTCGTGCCTCTAAGCTTGTTTAAAACCATTACTCGCCAGCATTTTCTAATTCTGATGAAAGGTCGCATATCTAAAAGAATGACACACTTTCCCTTGCCACAATGGATGCCTGACCTACTGGGGATGGCCAGCATTTATGGCGATAATTTCAATCACAATATTTTGCTTTTCTTTAGATGGACATTAGATTGGCACATCAGAATGAAGGAGGTTTTATGCAAGTTTTATCCTTAACTTGCATTTCTTTTTGTGACACTGCAGCAGGGTCATCTAGGCTCAGTGGCTCTGTGATTGTTCTATCAAACAACAGTTGCTTTTCGGGGAAAACAAAGAGAGATAGCTAGCTTCTTCAATCTGTGTTTGAGTGCAAGATGATATCCTGCAGGCTCTGCATTAGACAGAACACCATTGATTTGACTTTTTTTAGATATAGAATATCACAGAATATCCATTTAGAGAGAAATAACATCTAGCATTTTCTTTTAGTGTCTTACCTCCTGGCGGAATGACATTAACAAAATGGTCAACAATGATGATCAAAATCACGATAAGCAATAAGATACTGAGGCAGAGCTGAACGAGGGCAGCTGTGAGATGTTGTCCTGTGGAGAAGGAGAAATATTTTTCTTTGATGTATGCGTGACATATGTTACAATTCAACCTTTCCAAAAAACAATTATAAATAGAGAAGAATTGTTTATTTTTCTTTATTCAAAAACGTTGGAAAACCCGCTGGTATTACTTGTTTTACTAAAAAAACACAATAAAAAACAGTAATAACAAGTTACATTCATAATAATACTTGAAGGAGATTAATAATTTTCTGTCAAATTGGTTAGCACATTCTCTTAGAACATGTTGAACTATTTGTCTGGAATTGATGAATAGAAGGAACCTTCATTAATGTATAGAATCATAGAAGCATGCAATGGTTACAGCACAGAAGGAGGCCATTCAGCCTGTCCTGTCCGTGCCCGCTTTCTGCGAGAGCAGCTCACTTCGTCCAATTGCCCTGCCTTTCCTCCGCAGCCCTGGAAAATGTTCTCATCATAAATTTATCCAGTACTCTTTCGAAGGTCTCTATTGAATATGCCTCCACCACACTCTCAGGCAGTGCATTCCAGTCCTAACCTGGGTCTTTCATAACGTGTTAATCTTTTAAGTAGATAATTAGTACTGTTAGGCTTTTACATTGTTGTTAAACCTATCTTTTACTCTGATGGTTTCATTGACCTTTAATTTCATGTTCCCATATCTCGATTGATGCTGTTCATCCACTGCACCAAGGATTCTTAGATTCAGATGACAATTACTAAGTGTAGTTTGTCTTTACAAAATAAGTTTACATCTCAGAATCACTAGCGTGGATTGAATCTGGCAATACTTAGGCATCAGGGAGGGGGACAGGGAGGGGGACCATACCTGGAAACTTTGCTCCAGAAAGCAGTCACACCCCGTGCGATTGCGTCTTCTGATTTGATCAGTGGTCAGGGATGTGCGACTGCAAGTGATGCAGGTAAGGGGACAAGAAGGCAGAAGTAGAGGAGCCTGAGCCCTTGCTATTGTTCAACAAGTTTAAGGTCCTTTCAACTTGTATGGGTGATAGTGAGGGCTGGACTGTGTATGAGCAAACTGACCATGGCACCTTGGTACAGGGAGCCATTCGAGGGGGGGTAGTAAATAGGAACACAGTGATAGGAGGAGTTAGTACAATCGGGGGGATAGACACAGTTCTCTGCTAGGCATTACTCCCTCCAAGCCCACACCCAAGTCATTGAAATACGCAGTGATCATAAGATACACCAGGCTCAGAAGCCTGTTTCTCTCACTCTGTCCCCCTCCCCTCTCTGTCCCTCTCGCTCTATCTCGGACAGTTGTAGGGAGCTGGAGTGCTCAGCACATAAGCTTTGAGGTTAGTTAGTTTTTTTTTGAAGTCGCGCTGTTTGTTTCTGGCTGCCTTTAAAAAAGAAGTTCGAATCCGTTGGCAAGCCCCGAATCTGTCTGAAGTTGGAAAAACACAGTCCCCGCCCTAAACATCTGTCAGCTGTGAAACTCACATCGTGATGTTTTCAAAGCCGGTCTGAAAGAAGAAGACAACTTCTCAACTCAGGAAAATATTCTTTGGCTGGATGGGAACCATTGGCTGTATGCTCGCCTGCAGGCTGCATGTTGTACAACCCTGGATGTAAACCCTCCATTGAAGTCTTATTAAAAGAACAAACGAAATCGAGGGGAGCTTTAGCAGAAGTGTACAAGATTATGACAGGCTTTAATATGTTAGCTAGGGATTAATGTTCCTATTAACTAATGGTTGAAGGCTTTGGGAAAGAGATGCCTGGGGTATATGAGGAAGAACAGCAGGTGGTAATGATATGGAACTCGCTGCCCAGTGCGGCGAAAGTGAAGGCATTCAATGACTTCAAAAGGAAATTAGATGGCCACTTGAAGGGAAATAGACTTGCAGGGTTGTGGGGATCGAGCCTTCATTCTGGCGACCCTTGATCTCAGAAGATCACCTTGTCTCTACTTTCTCACATAACTGTTTATCTGGCTCTCTTCACCACTGCCCACTTCAGGTTATTGAGTCTTTGCCTTCGATATGTACATTGCAAGTCTCTCTCTGTTCAGTGCACTGATTTGATATTACCACACCTGAAAGTTCTCCACCGTATCCAAGTCGATACTATCTGGTTGCTACTGAACTTTCATTTGGTGCTTCGAACTGAATAACGGCTGCAAAAGATCATAGTGCTGCTCATTATCTGTCAGTGCATTTTGCAAGGACTCAATTAAAAAAAAAAGAATTCTTGTTTTCAAATCCCGGCGTGGTCTCTTCCCTCCTTATCTTTGTAATATTCAATATTAATTCTTCCACTATTGGTGACCATGCCTTCAGCTGTCGAGGCCTTGACTGCTGGAAGTCCACCCCCAAAACCTCTTCACGTCTCTACATCGCTTCCCTCGTTTGAAATGCGTCTTTCAACATAGGGGCTCGAATTTGGTCTGTGGCGATGGTGCTAAATGGTCAATATCCAATCGGTCGCCCATTCCAAGCCACGCCAAATCTTCAAATCCATTATGGGACTGAATATCAGGCACTGCACATAATGGTGGTCAATCAGATAGTGCACATTTTGCACCAGCTGCGCGATACAATCTTCCCGGCCCCCAATTTTCTTCAGCGCAGATGCCTCTACAGAAGTTCAAATGACTGATTGAGTCACATATAGACATGTCCGGTTCAACGCCATGTCCTCATTTAGCTAGAATGTGGAAAAATGCGTGAATACAGTTTACTACAAATCTACGAAAGATATTATTTGACCAGAACCATTAACACGCAGTTGTGCGCACACTGGGTAAGAGTTCTTTTGGGCCTCCTTATCTCGAGAGACAATGGATACGCGCCTGGAGGTGGTCAGTGGTTTGTGAAGCAGCGCCTGGAGTGGCTATAAAGGCCAATTCTGGAGTGACAGGCTCTTCCACAGGTGCTGCAGAGAAATTTGTTTGTTGGGGCTGTTGCACAGTTGGCTCTCCCCTTGCGCCTCTGTCTTTTTTCCTGCCAACTACTAAGTCTCTTCGACTCGCCACAATTTAGCCCTGTCTTTATGGCTGCCCGCCAGCTCTGGCGAATGCTGGCAACTGACTCCCACGACTTGTGATCAATGTCACACGATTTCATGTCGCGTTTGCAGACGTCTTTATAACGGAGACATGGACGGCCGGTGGGTCTGATACCAGTGGCGAGCTCGCTGTACAATGTGTCTTTGGGGATCCTGCCATCTTCCATGCGGCTCACATGGCCAAGCCATCTCAAGCGCCGCTGACTCAGTAGTGTGTATAAGCTGGGGGTGTTGGCCGCTTCAAGGACTTCTGTGTTGGAGATATAGTCCTGCCACCTGATGCCAAGTATTCTCCGAAGGCAGCGAAGATGGAATGAATTGAGACGTCGCTCTTGGCTGGCATACGTTGTCCAGGCCTCGCTGCCGTAGAGCAAGGTACTGAGGACACAGGCCTGATACACTCGGACTTTTGTGTTCCGTGTCAGTGCGCACACTGGGTAAGAGTGGAATCATATGAAAGGATTCTTCTGGCTTCCACCCACACACTGTCTGCCAGCGTGGTCTCTTACTCCAAACGCTGGAGTTTTTTCGGGAAGTTGAAGGAAAGCGGCTGAAGTGCCTTCTTACACTGAGGAAAGATGTTTCAGTAACTGCTGGAACTCGCCACGACCAGCAAGTTTCCTAATCCTAACCCGTTATAAACCAGACTGCACTAGCAAGTGCAGTTTAACCTGACCTCTGCCCTGACTTACACCAGCAAGTTCAAATCGATGTATCCCGGATTGCTTTGCACAGCAACATGGATGGGCAACATAACCTCTGCCCACGCATCCTTGAATTCCGCTTTAAGAACCTGTGACAAAAACAGTTTCCCCTACGTTTATGTTTAACAGGGCAATTGGAACTCTTGTTGGGCGAGCAAGTACCCCCCAATTCAAGTAATCTCAGTGACAGAATCTGTTTTCATAACATACCTCGAATATATATTTGAACAGGGTCACTGTGTTTTGAATGGCTCCATTCTCCAGTCTCTGCGATTAAACATTGACATGTGTAATTCCCTTCATGACCATGACCTGCTATGAAATCGTAAGAGGTCTCACACTTTCCATCTTTAAGATCAGTGTAGTTGATCCTATCCTGATTTCTGCGAAAGTGGATCCTCATTATGGGACACTGACAGCGACAAGTCAAGGTTATTTTCTCTCCCGTTCTGAAAGCTCTGAAGGGTGCATTCAGAGTTAAGGTTGGCTTCGATAAAGCATCTGAGAAATGGACAAACAGAACAGTTTATCAACATTTTTTTTCAATGAATCTACATTTATATTGTTGTGAAAAACCTAGTGCAATGTGTCCTTTTACAGAAATCTCATCTGTGTTGCAATGACGATAGTACCAAAAAATAACGTGCCTTTGCATTTAAAGAGCTTTATCATTGGAATTAATGAATAATTTCCAATGACTGTTGAGGCCGTAATAACATGAAAGTTTCAACGAACAAAGAAAACTGCAACAGCAGCCATTTTAAACACAGTTATTTATTACACCATAGGAAAGGCTGAAGGGGAAATTACATGATTTCTGATAGCAACATGCAGGGTTTTAAATGCAGTTTAAAATAGGGGAAACGTCATGATTGCCGCTTCGTAATAGGGACTTTATTGGGAATATTAAAACTTTAAGAAACTGTTGTAAATTTCCCACCATAATTTAGCAGAAATTTTGCAGACAGAATTCGAAAGTTTGCTATGCAGGTGACTACATCCACATTACCAATCCTGGAACGATAAAAATTGGAGCTGAATAAGTGTCCAGAATTGGAAGATTACACAGATGCCGAATTGTTGTCGGACTGGCAGAGACTGGAGTGTCGAGGTCATGCAGGGATTTGAACAGAAGGATAAGAATTTTAAGGCTAGAGGAGTCTATATATATATAATATTGTATACATGCACCAATTTTCCTCACTATACTTATAGAATTATGAGGGCTGCTTGGATGGAGATGGTGTTATTTATTTGGGTAAAAACTTGAAAGTCCATCAGACCATGTAGAAAACGGAAGAGTTCCTAAGTGTATATAGACTGTTTTGCATACATTATCAATATTAGGCGTATTTAGTTTGGTGAACTTTTTTTCACTACATTAGCACAAGGGAAGATGGTTGTGGTTGCTGGAGGTCAATCATCTCAGTCCCAGGACATCACTGCAGGAGCTCCTTGGGGTAATGTCCTAGGCCGAACCATCTTCAGCTGCTTCATCGATGACCTTTCCTCTGTCATCAGGTCAGAAGCACAGTTCCTCGCTGATGATTGCACAATGTTTAGCACCATTCGCAATTCCTCAGATACTGAAGCAGCCCGTGTCCAGATGCAACAAAACCTGGACAACATCGAGGCTCAGACGGATAAGTGGCTAGTAACATTCGCACCACATAAGTGCATGGCAATGGCAATCTCAAACGAGAGATGATCTAACCATTTGGCCTTGATGTTCAATGACATTTCCATCGCTGAATCCCCCACTATCAACTTCCTGGGAGTTACCATTGACCTAAACATGAACTTCACCAGCCACACAAATACTGTGGCTAAAGGAGCAAGTCAGAGGCCCGGAATTATGTCGCGAATAACTCACCTCCTGACGCCCCAATGCCTATCCACCATCTACAAGGCACAAGTCAGGAGTTTGATGGAATAATCTCCACTTGCCTGGATGAGTGCAGCTCCAACAACACTCAAGTTGCCACACACCCTCCAGGACAAAGCCACCCACTTCATTGTCACCCCATCCACCTCATTCAACATTTACTCCCTCCACTACAGAAATACAGTGGCAGCAACGTGTACCAGCAGCAAGATGCACTGCAGCAACTCGCCACGACTCCTTCGACCGCATCTTCCAAACCCATGACCTCTTCCAACTAGACAGACAAGGACATCAGATGCATGGGAGCACCACCACCTTCAAGTTCTCCTCCAAGCTACACACTACCCTGACTTGGAACTATTTCGCCGTTCCTCCACTGTCACTGGGTCAAATTCCTAGAACTCCCTTCCTAACAGCACTGTGGGTGTACCTACACCCCGAAGACTGCAGCGATTCAAGAAGGCAGCTCACCACCACCTTTTCAAGGGGAATTAGGAAAGGGCAATAAATGCTGGCCTAACCAGTGATGCCCACATCCTCCAAACGACTAAATAATAAAAATAAATTAAACAGCAATTTTCATTTTCTTTGCTTTGACATATTTTGCGCTAAAACTGTGAGGAGTGAACTTATGCAGCCCATGCAACAAGGAAAAGGTAAGACAGTTGATCAAAACTAATCCCAAGTGAATTTCTCCAAGCACGTTCGTAAATGTCGTTTGTATTGCATTTGAAGTCCATTACCAATTATACATTGATATGATCGAAGGAATAATTCTTTCAGATAAATTGCTATAAAATATTTGATATTTGTTGACCCATGCATTGCATGGTAATCCCTGTATCTTAAGTGAATGACGACTCCATCAGACCTTCGCTAAACTGACTGATATCAAGAACTACGATTAAATCTAGAGCCATTATTAAGTGTATTTATGGCAAAGGCCGCATTCGGCTAAGCGTCAGATGTATTAAGCGAATGGTTCCCTTTTATGATTTTTGTATAAGGAGAATACCCCTTTGTGGGGGGCATGCTATGCTTACAGGTAGCATGAACTGTTTCTCCATTTGAAACTGCATTGTACTCGAGGTCCATGGAGATTCCCAGCACTTGAAGTTTACTTGCAACATAATTACTTCAAAAACAAATGTCCCACAAAATGTTTCCAGCGTCTTAAATTATACTCTATGCAATATATATATATTGCAAATTGTGCCATTCAGTTAAAACTAAAAGTATATGACATACGTTTCACATAAATGTTGCTATTAGGTAATATTTACAATATAAGATAGGATGGAAAAAAGCGTGAAACCGACTGTGCCTATTCTTTATTTTATTGCAGGGCATTTAGTGCATCCCATTTTGTCTTCGTTCAATAATGAACACAAAGTGGTCACTTACATAGATTCTCAATTCTGTATGGACAGTCCTAACCATCCGCTGTCTATTTATTTAAAGAAAAACTGCATTTATATAGCGCCTTTCATGACCACCAGACGTGCAAACCGTTTTGCAGCTTCTGAAATGTAGCAAACGTCGCAGTCAACCTGCGCAATCAGACATCCATAAACTGCCATGTGATAATGACCAGATAATCCATGTGTTTCTAATATTGATTGCGGGCTAAGTATTGGCCAGGACCCAGAGTTAGCTGCAATGCTTTTGTTCGAACTATTGCCAGGGGGTCTTTCACATTGAACCGAGCAGGCAAATGGAACCTCGGATTAACTTTTCATCCAAAGGATAGCATCTACGACAGTGCAGCACTCTCTCAGTACTGAAGTGGAGTGTCAGCCTTTCTTGTGCTCAATCTTGGAGCGGGAACTGAACGTGGAACCTTTGTGATTAAGAGGCGTGAATTGAATTTCACATTCTTGCACCAATCTTTTTCCATTCGGCTCCCATTAGCTCTTCACGCCATCGATCCAGTCGACCATCTATGACCATCTGTAGGATCAGTTTTAGGATTATTCTGCTCTAAACCCGTTTAGTGCTTAGTTCCTCCGGCGCATGGAACTCGGATAGAAAATGTTAATACAATAGATCAACAATTCAGCCACAGTTGACTTTTGCAGATAAATTCTTACATGAGGGTTGGAATTAAAATTAGTTCATCGCCTGCGTTCATTCTAAAGTGACTGATATTGAGACATGAGCACATTAAAACACGTGTTGATATGTGTTGCTCCCTACCTCTCACAGTAATCTTCGCCTCTGTACTGAATGGCGAATGCACCAACTTTCTGAGAATCTCCGTTTGATATCGGCAGCTGTAATTGCCTGCCGACTGTTTGTTTTGAATGTCGATGGTAAAGGTCACAGTTCGAGCAGCATCAGAAGCATTATGGGACAGCAGAGGTGACCTTTTGTTACTTTTGTATAAGTGAAATGTCCCCCCTGCGGAGCGAATGTCGCCTTTGCAGCTTATATGGAGTTTTTCTCCGATTGAAACGGCACCAGAAGCTGGCTTCGTGACAATATTCGGCATTGCGACTTCCTCTGGAAAAATATTGGAATGCATAACAGGAAAAAAACAAACATATGAAATTGTATAGCACAATTCGACGGAATGGCACATTGAGACATTCAACATGTAATCCTATTTCCACATAAACATCGAATCAAAACAATAAACCGCATACTGAGAAGGGTAAATACGAATGTGCAGGCTATTTCGTCCAGTCACCTTTCGCTGCCTTTCAAGAATGAACCTTGGACAGTCTATAAGTGCACATGTCTATACTGCCTGCTCAATCTTGACCATCCTTGAGCTCAAAAGTTTACCATTCCCCTCCGATTCTCACGTCACTCTTTATCTGGGTCTCTTCACCTCTAACGCTTCAGTTTCTGAAGTCTTTGCCCCTGATTTGCACATTGCAACTGTCTCTCTGTTCAACCATAAATGCTGCATTACCATACCTGAAAGCTCTGGAATTCTGCCCCTAAACCACTCCACCTCTCCACATCTCCTTCTTGCTTTGAGATGCATCTTCAAATCTACCGACTAGAATTTGATCTCGGAAAGTGTTACAGACTGGGCCTGAAGTGATCGGGTGCACGTTTCATGCCATGCCACATATTTAATTCCATTCACTGCAATTACGGGCATTTTGCATACTGTTGGCCAATGGAATGCTACCCTTTATTACGAGAGGAATTGGAAATAAACGTAAGGATGCTATGCTTCCGTTATACAGGACATTGGTGAGAACACATCTCGAATACTGCGTGCAGTTTTGGTCTCCTTATTTAAGGAAGGACGTAAATGCGTTGGAGTTGGTTCAGAGGAGGTTTACTAAATTGACACCTGAAATGCGAGGATTTTCTAATGAGGACAGGTTGGTCAGACGGACTTGTTTTCGCTGGAGTTTTGAAGAGTGAGGGGAGAGCTGAGTGAAATATATGCGATCCTGAAAGGCTGTAACAAGGTGGATTTGGAAAAGGATGTTTCCTTTTGTTGGTGAGTCCAGAACTAGGGGACACTTTTAAATTATGGGTTGCCCTTTTACGACAGTGATGAGGAGTTTTTATTTTCTGAGAGGGTTGTGTGACTTTGAAACTCTCTGCCTCAGAAGGTGGTGGAGGCAGGGATCATTGTATTTTTTTTAACGTGGAGGTAGACACAAGGGAATCAAGGTTATCAGGGGTAGATAGGAGTGTGGAGTTCGAGACAGAAACAGATCAGCTATGATCTTGTTAAATGGTGGTGCAGGCTCGAGAGGCTGAATGTTGTAATGTCGGTCAATGCGATACTGCACGTTTTACACCTCCGCCCCAGCTGATTTGACTAGCCTCCAGTTTCTCTGTAGAAAACCAAGTGACTGATTGAATCACATATCAAACTTTCCAGTTCAATATCATATCCTCACTTAGCTGCAGTATTTAACAATGCATGAATACATTTAAGTGCAAATACACCAATGGCCCGTTGCTATTCCTCCACCAGAAGCACCAAAAAGGAGATGACAAGATTGATTATATTGAAGGGTTGCTCTGCCTTCGACTCACTCTCCGACTGCCAGGAGGGTCGCTTATTTAAAAAAAAAAGACATTTTCTGCAGGTTGAAGGAAAGCGGCGGAAATGCCTTCTCAGAATGAGCAAATATGCGCCGACAACTGCTAGAGCTGTCCACCATTAGCAGGCTCCTAACCCAAAACCGTTCCATATGAAATTGGAGTTTAAAAAGACCTATAGACTGCTTAACACCGTCAGTTTCAAATCGATGTACCCCGGATTGCTTTGCATAACGAGACGAACACGCAAATATAACTGACGTCCGAGGGTCCATGAATTACGCCTTAAGCACCAGTGACGAGAACAGTTTCCCCTGTAATTAACATGACAATTAGAACCCTTAATCAAATATGTACCTCGAATATGTATCTGAACAACGTCGCTTTCATTTGAATATCTCCATTCATTATTCTTCAAGACTATACATTGGCATGTGTAATTCCCGTCATGGGCATGGCCTGCTATGAATGCTAATGAGATCTCACACTTCCCGTGGTTGATATAACTTTGGTTGACCCTATCCTGACTTCTGTAAACGTGGATCCTCGTGATGGGACACTGGCAACGACAAGTCAAGTTTATTTTTTCCCCCGAAGGAAACCATTGAAGGGTGGATTCAGAGATAAGGTTGGTTTCGGTAAAACATCTGAGGAATGGACAAATAGAACAGCTTATCGACGAAATTCTTTTCGTAAATTTACTTTTCGCTTATTATAATAAACAAAGTTCCATGTGGCCTTTACCAAAACAAGAAACGCATCCATGCTGCAATGACGATAGTGTCAGAAGACAGAACGCCCTCTGCTTTTAAATAGCTTTGAACTATCAAACAATTTTTGATTATGGTTAAGGTCGTAATAATGATACAAATGTTTCAATGAACCTAAGAAGAACAATTGTAACCAATTTAAACACAGTTATTTATTACACCACAAGAAAGGCTAAAGCGAAACTGCATGCTTTTGGACAGCAAAGCGCATGGTTGTTTAATACAATTTAACACACGATATTTGCTGGATAGTGAGGACAATCTCTTTCGGAATATTGGAACTTGAAGAAAATACTGCAAAATTTCCCATAACAATTTATGTAAAGGGTCAGTGCGCCCTGCAGTTTTACAGCTTTCCCCAGTACTAAGTCGTTGGGTATCATGCCAATAGTACCCTCAGGTTCAGGTTAGTGAATTGGTTAGTAACATTTACTTCTGAAGACTCACAGTTTGTTCCCTGTCCGACTAGCAAATGGAGATGAACTGCAGAAAAAACAAAATACGAAGAAAGTAAAAAAAAATGCACATCGATATTTTAATGATCTCCAACCAAATGTACCAATTCTCAGAGAATCGATATAGCCACTTCCTAAATTATCATTGTATTAGGAACATTAGGAAGAGGCGAAGGTCATTAAACTTCTTTCATCTGCCCCACTGTTCAATTTTATAATAGCTCACCTGTATCTCAGCTTCATTTTCCTGACTTCACTCCATAGCCCTCAATACCCAAAGTAACAGCTATTGATCTCAGCTTTGAAGGCTCAAGTTGACGGTTTACACCCAAGTGTTTATTTTGGGTGAGAATGCGACAGATGCCCACTGTGTTAGGAAGTACTTTCTGAGTTCTCTCCTGAATCGCTGAGTGCTCAATTGCAAGTTGTGTGTTCTCGATTCTTCTAAAACTTAGTTTGCTTTTAGGTTCCCCATTATCGTAGAACCAGTTTTTTTCATTATCCGTGTCTCGATCAGATCAACCTGTAATCTTCTATACTCAAAGACTGCAAGGCATATTTACACAGTTTGTTCTCATGCTTTACATAAAGTTTGCATTTCTCGGAGCAAAGGAATATAGGAACAGCCCCTAGCCTGTTACGCCATTCAATAAGATAATTTCTGATTTGCATTCGAACTCCATCTGCAAGCCTTGGCTCCATAATCTCTGAATAAGAAATTTAATCATCTTGGCGCGTAAAGCACTATGCACCTCAAGGTATAAAAAACATTGAGATAGCATCTTTTGCATTCCACCGCCCATTCGGTGAAACACGAGTTCCCTAATTCGGACCTGTAGGGTCTGGAGGTGATTTCAAGTGCTTGGATCCTTGTTTTGGATTCTGCAACAGTGAACAACTTTTTCTTTCTCTATATTTTCAATTATTGTCAAAATCTTAAAAATCCCGATCAAAATAATCTTTTAGCCTTCTCTATTCCAGGCAATGCAAGCTTTCGTCATTAGTTGGGGCCCTGGTAACATGTCCGGGACGAGGCGCAGCACTCCTGCCAAGGGCAATATTTTCTCATGGCATCAATGAACTATGACGCACACATCTTGAATCGTAATTACATGACGAACAAAATCATCTCACTCCGGTCACGTTGAAAATGATTTGTTTTTGAAAGAATCTCACTCTGTCATGTAGTGGAACTAAATTGTTTTTCGTAACCCCTAGATTATGGCGAAAACAGATAGCTGCATTCATTATATAATAATAACATAATAATAATATAGCTGCATTCATTGCTATATACACATGGAAGGTGCAGTGGACAGGCATTGGTATTTCATGTCTGTGCTCGTCTGAATGTTCCACACGAGACCCATCGAACTGTAATCGCATAACGTTATATTTCTTGCTACCGGGAAAATATTCCCGGGTCTAGGTGTGTTGATGAGGATTATGAAACTTGGAAATCGATCGCCTTGATTTGAATTACATTTTGCTGATAAAAGAATAATAGTTAAAGCATGGAACATAAAATATGGAAGGAAAGGAGACAATAATGCACGTTCAGAAATATTTGAATATTGTCCAGTCGTTCACATTTCTCACACTCCCCACTTTCAGACGAGGTTCCAATGCGATTGATCAATGGGACAAGCTCTTGTTCTAGAACAGTGCTAGTGTTTTAATGATGATACTGGGAGAGTTTTGCAGAGCTATACATAGATCTTTGTGCACCAAAGCAGGGCATTGGATCTTCAGATCTATGTCACTGTCAAAGCTCCACACGTGCCCCCTCGTGCACTACTTCATCGACCTGTAATGATTTAGCCTTCTATTCCTTTCGTCAACTCAACAACTGCATTTGCGAGCAGGTAATACCGTTAAAACATTCGATTAGTATGCATGATTGTAGATAAATACGTACTGATTGCATTTCCATATACTATGAAAGTCGGTCACTCTAGTATTGGCATTTATAGCCACTCCAAGTGCTGCTCCACAAACCACTGACCACCTCCAGGCGCTTACCTTTTGTATCCCGAGACAAGGAGGCCAAAGAAGTAAAAAAACTATGTGTCTTCAGAAGAAAAAGAACTTTTCCTCCACACAAGATCAGATGGCAGGTTGTTCAATCTTTCCCATCTTAGTGCGAAGATCAAAGTAAGGAAAATCCTCACCAGGGAACTATTCTTCGCTGACGATGCTGCATTAACATCCCACAGAGAAGAATGTCTGCAGAGACGTAGCGACAGGATTGTGGCTACCTGCAACAAAATTGGACTAGAGATCAGATTAAAGAAAACGAACATCATGGGACAGGAAGTTAGAAATGCTCCGTCCATAAATATCGGCGACCACGCTCTGGAAGTCGTTCAAGAGTTCACCTACCGAGGCTCAAATATTATCAGTAACCTGTCTCCCGATGCAGAAATTAACAAGCACGTGGGAAAGGCATCTACTGCTCTGTCCAGACTGGCCAAGATGGTGTGGAAAAATTGCGCACTGTCGCAGAACACAAAAGTCCAAGAATTTCAAGCCTGTGTCCTCAGTACCTTACTCTATGGCCGCGAGGCCTGGGCAGTGTATTACAGCCAAGAGCGACGTCAGAACACGTTCCAACTTTGCAGTCTGTGGAGAATCCTTGGAATCAGATGGCAGGACCGTAACTCCAATGCAGAATTCCTCGAGGTGGCCAACGTCCCCAGGTTATACGGCCCACTGAGCCAGCAGCGCTTGAGATGGCTTGGCCATGTGAGCCACAAGGATGATGACAGGAGCCCCAAGGGCGCATTCTACAGCGAGATCGTCACTGTTATCTGGACCATGATGCCGCTTTAATGACGTCTGCAAACTCGACATGAGGTCCTGCGACAGTGAACGCAATTCGCTGGAGTCATTTGCCAGCGATCGCCAGAGCTGGTGGACAGCATTAAAGGCGAGGCTAAACAGAGATGATTCGAAGAGACCGAGCAATTGGTCGGAAAAGAGACGGAAGTGGAAGCAGAGAGCCAGCTGTGTAACAGCCCCGACAAGGAATTTTATCTGCAGAGCCTGTGGAAGAGTCTGTCAATCGAGAATTGGCCAGAGGCATTTTAGTCCTGACAGATTGATTATTATCATCTCCCCAAACTGTAAAACAAAAAAAAAGTAATCCAAATGACTAGTGGAACGCTGGCAATGGTACTTGAAGTATAGGTTGCTGTGCCAGGTATTATTCTACATGTGTACTCTGTTCTGTCTAGACCATACCTTTTAAAGCACAGACAGCTAATGTTAGACTTGCGGAGAAGTCAGTGTACATTTTCCATTATAATACCTGCTCTCCAATGGGGTACATTTATTCTTTCAGGGGTTGTGGGTGTCGCTCGCTGGCTAGGCCAGATTGATTGCCCACATAAATTGCCCTTGAGAGGCTGGTGCAGACCTGCTTCTTGAACTGCTGATTTGAAATGCCTCAGTAGTTGGATAAAGAGGTCAATTCTAAATGTCAGCAAAACTATGTGTGAAGAAGAGCGCTGAATCTGCCCAGGTTTGACTTTAAGGTCATAGAACCTTGTTCTTGATGCACGAACCCAAATAATTTGCAGCCACCTATCTTATGAAATAAATTGACCACCAGCATGACCTCCTGTTGAGACTGTTACATTTGGTTGCATGTTAAACACCAGAGGACCCAGACATCAATAGTAACAAGCACAAAGTCAGGTTTCTGACGTGCTCATGTGTGCTGATGGAACAGTATTATACGATTCCATTATGGCTGAGCTATATTCGATTGTTGAGTTCATTTATCTGTCTAACAACTCAGACACGTCACACCCCATGATCCAGCATGTGTACAGCTTGCAGTGGTTTATTCATACCGTTGTAACAATTGTAACTTTGGTCTTCACATTCTACGCATACTACCACTAAATTACAATACAAAAATACACCAAATGCAGACATCAGAAATCAGAAATATATAGAATGAAAAAGATACACTTACGTCCACTTCATCTCTCCCAATGCTTCTCGACCATGGTTATTTGGTTCCTTTAAGCTCTTCAATCACATTCTTATTACACTCTGTCATAATCGATACCCTTGGGACACGGTTGAGTGACGTGTAGACATTCCATCAGCTCCTCAAAGTTTCTTTCGGTTTGCTTCACAACGAATCCCTGTTCATCAAAGCTGAAATGTGTATTAACTCAACATGGCTGATCCCACAACCAGCCCAAGACATTGCGATACAAGGGTGTTGTGAACACACACCTGTGTCAAGTCGGGCCTAAATGTTGGAATACAAAGCGATTCGATGCATATAATTAGCAATTTATGGTCGGCATCATACTGGCGAATTGCTGCATTATTTTTACTGTATGCATGGAAAGGCGAAAGAGTAACAGAAATAAATAGTGGTGAAAGAGATACATATTGATGTTCTTGTGTCTCTCTCGTTAAGCAATGATGAACAAATATATGTGACAGAAAATAACCAAGTGGAAAGAGCAGCTAAATAGTACGAATTAAATGGACCTTCAAAGAGCTGTCAAAGGCACGAAGGACCTAATTGGTGTCACTTCCTGTTCTGTATGATCCTATGATTCCGTTAGCACAAACCGACGATTTTGTCGCATTCACATTCACAGCAAAGCAACAAAAACGTAATTTTCTCTTGGACTTTGGTACAGCTTTAATAAAACACCGCCTTTCGTCTGATATCCTCACATGGTGAGGATTAGCACTGAGGACGTTCCCGAGATTATTTTTCTGCTCAGAAAACATTAGACAGGCCGACATATTTTGTTTTATATACTTAAGTGAAGTGCAAACTTTGGGGTGACTTGTCTGAGGTTCAGATTACTATCTGTGTATTTGGGGAGAACGAACATCGGCTACTGGAAGCGGATTATTCGAACAGAAAGATGCAATTACCGCCTGTGTGTCACAGTGACACAGTGCCACATTCACCCAATGAGCCAGCCAAGAAACAAACAGCCCAAAGCTTCCAGAAATATGTAGACACATAGAAAAGTACGGTGTCTTGTTTCACACAGTGCTTACTGAACGTGCTGGATAAACCTTCCTTTAATATTAGTGCCACAAGGTAAGGCAAATAATGGTGCTGCCTTCTACCCAGGAAATGATGAAAACTGAGGTGTTAAAATTCAAAGTCAATTCCGAGAAATCTCTCAAAATAACATGACAAAAAATGTGTAGCAAGAACATACACAAATTATTTGGGGCAACGACATAATGTTCAGTGAGTTGACGCAGCTTGATACTGTGGTGGAGTCTTTCCCTTTAGTAAAATGGGTAGCCTGCAACTGAGTAACAGATAAGAACAAATGCGTTCAATACCGGATGCAATCATTCACTCTCTGGTCCCTGTTTTATTGCTCACTTTGGATAACTGGCGTTATCGCCAGTTAAATTAGACAGGGGATTTCGGATAATTTGCCTGTTGGACACCAAGGCCGACAATCAGTATCATTGACGAGAATGAACTGAAAATCGGGTTAGCCATGCAATGGTTGTGAACTGCGAATCAGACTGTTAAGCATCCTCGTTTCAATAGAATTTCATCTGGTTCTTATCGAATGATTTTTCCTGTCCTTTCCATCAATCTTTCCCATTCTCGTCTTTCGCTTGTTTGCACAAATGTGTTCACAGCAGACGAATCCAGTTATTTATTGTTTGCTTGTTTGTATTTACTCATTCCTTCTTTAATTAATTCATGCCTTTCTCAGAACAATTTAAAACTCGACTCGTAGATGGAGACAGTCCATGTTCAGGAAGAGTCGAGATCTATTACAATGACATATGGGGAACGGTTTGCGATGATGGTTGGGACCTATCTGATGCTGAGGTCGTCTGTGCAGAGCTGCATTGTGGGTTTGTTGAATCTGCACCTGGAAATGCCAGATTTGGAGAAGGCGTCTCATTTATTTGGCTGGATTCTGTTCAATGCCATGGGTCGGAGACAAACCTGTGGCAGTGCCAGTCAGCTGGCTTCGGTGTGCACAACTGTCATCACAATGAGGACGCATCAGTAATTTGCTCAGGTACAATATCCGTTCTTGTTTTTTTATTATTCAGTACCTTCACAATGATTAACAAAAGATGGAATGAGAGAAAGAGGAAAAATGCTATTTCAAAGAATGTGACGTTCATCGGCCTATTAGTGAGGGTGGTTTATGGCAATAATCTGTTGAGTAAAGAGAAAGATGGTGGTACCTCCATGCACAATGACATTTATATTCTGGTCAGATAGTTACTGATACGGAAATACTAACAGTTTTAACTTTGGATTACAGATCGCCCACTGAAGCCCACACTCTCTCTGGGAAGGAAAAGTGGTATTTTCGTAAGAGGAGAATCAATAACGATGACTTGCATGGCTTTGAGTTTTTATTCAGGCATCACATTTTATTTGAAGAAAGCGAATGAAACTGAACCCATTGCTACTGGAAATGCTCCAGATGGAGCTAACAGTATAACTTTCACCATCAAGGATGTGAATGTCAGCAAGAGTGGAAACTACACGTGTGACTATCAGACGAGTAAATTCGGAAAACTTGCAAATTCAAGCAGCAGCGACTCAGTGCATGTATACATAACAGGTAAGCCACCAGGATCTCTGGGCGGTGCGATTCACCCAAATGCATTTTTTCTCTTTCTGACTGTGCGAATTTTTTCATTTGCTTGCACTTTCTCCCATGAATTGGAAGTCCTGGATACATGGAATACTTCAGCAAATTGAATGCAAAATCTCAGTCGCCTTTTCACTGTCACACAAATGTCTCCGAGGCAGGCAAACGCTCGTTCCCTCTGTCAGTCCGATCTGTTTCAATTGGTTACACTTGTGCTTCTCTGAAGAACGTGCAATTCAGTCCCATTCCAGTGCAGTACTCCAGAAATGCTGCATTGATGGAGGTGAGACCTTGATGACGAGGATCAGCAATGTAGAATTTACAGCACAGAAGCAGACTATTGGGCTAACATAAATGAGCATGTGTCAATGTTCTGCCTTCGCCTCATCCTACTTTACCCTATTTCACGCGATCAGTATTCCTATTTAACTTCAATTCGAGTGCTTCTGCACCACTCACCTTAGCCACTCCACGTGACGCAATTTTCCATGTAACCGAAATTATCTTAGTAAAGATATCGCTTCTTAATTGCAAAATGCAACTTGCAGTGGTCCTCCATTTTCGAACCAAGTGCTGATCACTGCTGTGCCTGGTTTTATCAGGGATCAGAGGATGGGCAACAAATGCGAATTCTCGGCGTGATGGACATTTTAATGACTAAAGATACAAATCAATATCTAGTGAATCAGGATATTTGAAACCCGACTTCTCACATAAACCAGGCGAGCTATTGACTTGCGTTTTGTGAAATTTAAGTGAGGTTATCCCCCTCAATATGTAATTTATAATTAATAAGTTAAAACAGTGAAATCTCAGAGGTGGACAGTTAAGAAAAAGCAAACAAAAAAACAAGAAATTCCCATGGCTTTCTTTCCAAGAAGAGCAGATGCATTCACATAGATTCCTGCCCAACATTCCACCCGCAACCAGCATCATAAGCACAGATTACCTGATGCTGATGCGAATGATGGTGAAAATGATAATGATGATGAAATTTGTGTTTTTTTTCCGGAACTGTCAACTGTATACTTTACTGGAATATCTAAACTTCAATAAGCACTTTAATCTGTTTAATTATTTTCTGACTTCGTTAAGACGCAAATTAAAATAAAACACACAATTGTCGGACTGCCAAAAGGCTTCCATTTTTGGTTCTGAAGAAGGGACCCTGACCTAAAATGTTAGCACTGCTTCTCTCTCCACAGATGCTGCCAGACCTGCTGAGTATTTCCTGCATTTCTTGTTTTTGCTTCCATTATTAGTTCGGGTAGAATTATATTTCTTGTCTCACACTGAAACTGATTGGAATGATCAACTTTCAGATAGTCGCACCAAGGAATCAATACACTTTGCGACTTAACTGAAGTTGCTCTTTCAAAATGTTGCCAAGACTAAATATTGTTCTTCAGAATGAGTGGGAAGGGGCGTGTAGTTGCATCGCGATGTCTATTCACGCCTTGGAAATTCACGTGACAGTTGAGGTAGTTTGCAAGAGCCATAAGCACTCCTGTGAACAGGATGTTAAATCAATTAGCCTGACTGATTTGGGCGTCAGTCCTTATTTAGAGCAAAGAACAAAGGAAAGTACAGCACAGGAACTGGCCATTCGTCCCTCCAAGCCTGGGCCGTTCTTGATGCCCACCTAAACTATAACCTTCTGCACTTCCGGGGACTGTATCCTTCTATTCACATCCTACTCGTGTATTTGTCAAGATTCCTCCTAAACGTCGTTATTGTACCTGCTTCCACCACCTCCCCCAGCAGCA
This sequence comes from Heterodontus francisci, assembly GCF_036365525.1. NCBI lineage: Eukaryota > Metazoa > Chordata > Chondrichthyes > Heterodontiformes > Heterodontidae > Heterodontus > Heterodontus francisci. The sequence continues at coordinate 14,928,722 of NC_090415.1, forward strand.
AGTTCCAGGCACTCACCACCCTCTGTGGAACGACCTTGCCTCGCACATCCCCTCTAAACTTGGTCCCTCCTGCCTTAAACCTATGCTCCCTAGTAACTGGCTCTTCCACCCTGGGAAAAAGCTTCTGACTATCCACTCAGTCCATGCCACACATAACTTTGTAAACGTCTATCATGTCGCCCCTCCACCTCCGTCGTTCCAGTGAAAACAATCCGAGTTTATCCAACCACTCCTCATAGCGAATGCCCTCCAGACCAGGAAACATCCTGTTAAACCTCGTCTGCACCCTCTCCAAAGACTCCAAGTCCTTCTGGTAGTGTGGCAACCAGAATTACACTCAATATTCTAAGTGTGGCCGAACTAAAGTTCTGTGCAGCTGCAGCATGACTTGCCATTTTTTATACTCTATGCCCCCACCGATGAAGGCAAGCATGCCGTATGCCTTCTTGACTAGCTTATCCACCTGCGTTGCCACATTCAGTGACCTGTGGACCTGTACGCCCAGAGCTCTGTGCCGGTCAATACTCCTAAGGGTTCTGCCACTTACTGTATATTTCCCATCTGCATTGTACCTTCCAAAATGCATTAGCTCACATTTGTCTGGATTAAACTCCATCTGCAATTTCTCAGACCAAGTCTCCAACCGATCTGTATCCTGCTGTATCTTCTGACAAACCTCATCACTATCCGCAACTCCACCAACCTTTGTGACATCCGCAAACCTACTAATCAGACTCGCTACATTTACCTACAAATCATTTATACATGCTATAAACAGCAAAGGTCCCTGCGGAACACTACTAGAAACATCCCTCCATTCTGAAAAGCACCCTTCCACACGTGTGCTGCCCTCTGTCTTCTATTACTGAGCCAGTTCTGTATCCATCTTGCCAGCTCACCTGTGATCCCGTGTGATTTCACCTTTTGTACCAATCTGTCATGAGGGACCTTGTCAAAGACTTAACTGAAGTCCATATTGATAACATCCACTTCATCAATCATCTTTGTCACTTCCACAAAAAACTCAATCAAATTAGCGAGAAATGTCCTCCCCTTCACAAAACCATGCTGCCTCTTGCTAATGAGTTCGTTTGTTTCCAAATGGGAGTAAATCCTGTCCTGAAGAATCCTCTCTAATAATTCCCCTGCCACTGACATAAGACTGACCGGCCAAAAATTTCCTGGATTATCCTTGCTGCACTTCTTAAACAAAGGAACAACATTGGCTGTTCTCCAGTCCTCTGGGACCTCATCGGTATCCAATGAGGATGCAAAGATTTCTGTCCAGGTCACAGCAATTTCATCCCTTGCCTCCCTCAGTATTCTTGCGTAGATCCCATCAGACCCTGGGGACTTATCGACCTTAATGCTTTGAAAGACACCGAACATCTACTCCTTTTTGATAATGAGATGACTGAGAATATCTACACTCCCTTCCCGAGGCTCATCATCCTTCTCTTTGGTAAATACCGATGCGACGTATTCATTTAGTACCACGCCCATTTCCTCTGGCTCCGAACGGAGATTCCATTCTCTGTCCTTGAGTGGGCCAACCCTTTCCCTCGCAACACTCTGGCTCTTTATATACGTACAAAAAGACTTGGGATTTTCCTGAATCCTGTTGCCAATGACTTTTCATGACCCCTTTTAGCCCTCTTTACTCCTTGCTCAAGTTCCTTTCTACTGTATTTATATTGCGCAAAGGATTCGTCTGTTCCTAGCCTTCCAGCCCTAACAAATGCTTTCTTTTTCTTTTTGACAAGGCTCACAATATCCCGCGTTATCCAAGGTTCCCGAAACTTGCAAAACTTATCCGTCTTCCTCACAGGAATATGCTGGTCCTGGATACTAATCAACTGACGTTTTAAAGACCCCCACATGTCAGATGTTGATTTACCCTCAAACAGCCGCCCCCAATCTAAATTTTTCAGTCCCTGCCGAATATTGTTATAATTTGCCTTCCCCAATTTAGCACCTTCACCCGAGAACTACTCTGATCCTTGTCCACAAGTACCTTAAAACTTACGGAATTATGGTCACTGTTCCCGAAATGCTCCCCGACTGAAACGTCGACAACCTGGCCGAGCTTATTACCCAATACCATGTCCAGTACAGCCCCATCCCTCGTTGGATTATCTACATATCGTTTCAAGAGGCCCTCCTGGATGCTCCTTACAAATTCTGCCCCATCCAAGCCCCTTGCACTATGTGAGTCCCAGTCAACATAGGGGAAGTTAAAATCACCCACCACTACAACCCTGGTACCTTTACATCTTTCCAAAATCTATCTACATATCTGCCCCTCAACCTCCCGCTGGCTGTTGGGAGGCCTGTAGTAGACCCCCAACATCGTGACTGTACCCTTCCTATTCCTGACCTCCACCCATATTGCCTCGCTGCACGACCCCTCCGAGGTGTCCTCACGCGATACAGCTTTGATATTCTCCTTAACAAGTAATGCAACACCCCACCCCTTTTACATCGCCCTCTATCCCGTCTGACGCTTCTAAATCCTGGAACATTTAGCTGCCAATCCTGCCCTACCTTCAACCCAGTCTCAGTAATAGCAACAGCATCATAGTTCCAAGTACTAATCCAAGCTCTAAGTTCATCTGCCTTACCTGTTATACTTCTCGCATTGAAACAAATGCACTTCAGACCACCAGTCCTGCTGTGCTCCGCAACATCTCCCTGTCTTCTCTTCCTCTCAGTCTTACTGGCCTTATTTACTAGTTCCCCCTCATTTATTTCACTTGCTGTTCTAGTGCTCTGGTTCCCACCCCCCTGCCACACGAGTTTAATCTCTCCCAAGTGACGCTAGCAAACCTCGCAGCCAGGATATTTGTGCCCCTCCTGTTTAGATGCAACCCGTCCTTCATGTGCAGATCCCATCTGTCCATGAAGAGATTCCAATGGTCCAGATATCTGAAACCCTTCCTTCTACACCCGCTTTTCAGCCACGTGTTTAGTTGCACTGTCCTCCTGTTTCTAGCCTCACTGGCACGTGACAGAGGGAGTAATCCCGAGATTGCAACCCGAGAGCTCCTGTCCTTTAACTTTCTACCTAACTCCCTTAACTCCCCCTGCAGGATCTCATCACTATTCCTGCCTATGTCATTGGTACCGGAGTGTACCACAACATGTGGCTGTTCACCCTCCCTCTTCAGAATGCCCCCTGTCCGTTCAGAGACATCCTTGACCCTGGCACCAGGGAGGCAACATGGCATCCTGGAGTCTCTTTCATGTCCACAGAAGCGCCTATCTGTGTCCCTGACTATAGAGTCCCCTATAACTATTGCTCTTCTGCGCTTTGTCCCTCCCTGCTGAACAACAGTGCCAGCCGTGGTGCCACTGCTCTGGCTGCTGCGATAATCCCCTGATAGGCCATCCGCCCCAACAGTATCCAAAACGGCATACTTGTTCGAGAGGGTTATAGCCACAGGGGATTCCTGCACTGACTGCCTGCCCCTTCTCGCGGTCACCCATTTATCTGCCTGCACCTTGGGTGCAACCATTTCTCTAAAACTCCTGTCTATGACACTTTCTGCCACCTGCATGTTCCTAAGTGCATCCAGTTCCCGCTCCAACCGATCCATGCGGTCTGTGAGGAGCTGCAATTGGGTACACTTCCTGCAGACGTAGTCGTCCAGAACGCTGGAAGCATCACGGACCTCCCACATCTTACAGTTGAAGCACTTTTCCCATCTAACTGACATTTCTAGCACTAATTAATAAATTAATTTAAAATAAATAAATACTTATTAAATCCTTACTAAATTGTTATAATCAACTATTTGGTCCCCAGTGTTAGATTCCAACGATAAATATTATATGCTCTGTAAATGCAGTAATCTCCTCCCTCTGGTTTAATTACTCTATTTATTAGTCAGTTAATTATGGTTTTTATTATTTTTAATCAATGTTTTATTTTCAAATTCAGTAAAAAAAATTCCCTGCAAGCCAATCATGTCACAGTTTTCCTTTCACGTCACTTTCAGGTTTTTCTTTTTACCAGAAGTAAGTTTTTTATACTTACCAGTCTGGAAGTCCGCCGTCCGAGTCTTCTCCCAGTCAGCTGTGCTATTTGGAAGCTCTGGGCACCCCTCACTCGGCGGACAGGTAGGAAATAAAGGAGCTCCTCGCTCCCTCCTTACCGAACTTCCTCAGTTACCAAACTTCCACTGCAGCACTCTAATGCAACCCAAGTCAGCAATCCAGTGCAAACAAAGTCAGCACTGTAAGATGGATCACTTTTATACTGACTGACTCTAGTCTCCTGAAAACTGGTTTCAGCCAGTTATCTAATTAACAAGGTGCAGCTGCGAGCAGAGTCTGAGTGAACCCTGTTTCAAGCTAGTCCAAAACTCACCTTCTCCAACCCTAATCACAACTGATAAATTAATCTGTTAAAGAAAAGGACAGATTAGATTTAATATAACATTAACCCTTAATTATCCTCAGTTACCAAACTTCCACTGTAGCAGACTAATGCAATGCAAGTCAGCACTCCAGTGCAAACAGTGCGATCTTATCAAAACAACAAATGAAATTATTCCTGTGGGTTGGTGTGCCAATGAGTAAAAAGGAAATTGGAAATCGGTCGACTTGAATTAAATTACATTTCCTGAGAAAAGAACAACAGTTAAAGAGCAGATCATAAAGTATGGAAGAAAACGAGACAAAATGGCAGGTTTAGGAACGCTTGAATAGAGTACAGTCGTTCCTAGTTCTCACTTTCCCCACTTACATATGAAATTCCAATGCAATTGATCAATGGGGCCAGCTCATGTTCTGTATTAATTATGATACTTGGAGAGAATTGCAGAGATAAACATAGAACTGAGTGCACCAACGCAGGGCATTGATTCTTCAGATCTATGCCAGTGTCATTGCTCCACACGTGCCCTCTCCCACATTAATTCATCGACCTATCATGGCGAAGCTCAACAACTGCATTTGCGAGCAAATTCCAAGATCAAAACATTCGAATAGTGCAGATGTTTGTCCAGAATGACTTACTGATTTCATTACTATGTGCCAATGTTGCTGCAGGAACATTGTCGATCCAAGAGTCCTTTTAGTCCTGGCAGATAGATTATTATTATGTCCCCAAACAGCAAAACAGAAAAGTAATTGAAATGTCTGATGGAACGCTGGATATTGGTAGTGGAGGTATAGATTACAGGGGGTAGATGTTGTTCTGCAAGTGTACTCTTTACTGGCTAGGCTATACTTGTGCAAAACACAGAATGCTAAAGTTAGCCTTGTGGAGCAGCATTGTAGATTTTCGACAATTAAAGCTGGTCTACAATGGGGTACATTACGAGGTGAGACGTTTTATTTGTTCTGAGGATGTGGGTGTCGCTAGCTTGGCCAGCATTGAATACGCACTTGAATTGCCCATTTGAAGCTGGTGCAGACCTGCTTCTCGAACGCTGCACTCCTTCGGGTGTAGTTAAACCAAAAGTGCTGTGAAGAAAGGAGATCCCGGATCTTGACCCAGCAACAGCGAAGAAACGGCAATATAGTTCCAAGAACGGATTGTGCGTGTCGTTGGATGGGCACTTGGACGTCGTGTTCCCATGCATTTGTTGCCCTTGTCCTTCCAGGTGGTCGAGTTCGCGTGCTTGTAAGTTGGTGAGTTGCTGCAGTGTAGCTTTGATATGGTACATATTGTTGCCACTGTGCGTCGGTGGTGGAGGGAGTAAATGTTGGAGGTCTAGAGGGCGGCAATCAAGCAAGCTGCTTTACTCAGGATGATTTATTTTTATTCATTCAAGGGGTGCAGGCGTCACTGGCCAGATCAGCATTTATTGCCCATCCCTAATTGCCCTTGAGAAGGTGGTGGTGAACCGCTGTAGTCCATGTGCGGTAGGTATACCAACAGTGCTGTTAGGAAGGGAGTTCCAGGATTTTGACCCAGCCACAGTGAAGGAACGACGATATAGTTCCAAATCAGGACGGTGTGTGACTTGGAGGGGAACTTGCAGGTGGTGGCGTTCCCATGTATTTGCTGCCCTTGTCCTTCTAGTTGGTAGAGGTCGCGGGGTTGGAATGTGCTGTCCAAGGAGACTTGGTGCATTGCTGCAGTGCATCTTGTAGATGGTACGCACTGCTGCCACTGTGCGTCGGTGGTGGAGGGAGTGAATGTTTGTAGCTGGGGTGCAAATCTAGCGGGCTGCTTTGGCCTGGATGGTGTCAAGCTTCTTGACTGCTGTTGGAGCTGCACCCATCCAGGCAAGTGGAGAGTATTCCATCACACTCCTGACTTGTGCCTTGTAGACTGTGGACAGGCTTTGGATATTCAGGAGGTGAGTTACTCGCCTCAGGATTCCTAGCTTCTGACCTGCTTTGTAGCCTCGGTATTTATATGGCTACTCCAGTTCAGTTTCTGGTCAATGGTTGGCCCTAGGATGTTGATCGTGGGGGATTAAGCGATCGTAATGCCGTTGAATGTCAAGGGGAGATCGTTAGGTTCTCCCTTGTTGGAGATGGTCATTGCCTAGCACTTGTGTGGCCCGAATGTTGCTTGCCACTTATCAGACAAAGCCTGGATATTGTCCAGGTCTTGCTGTTTTTCTACACAGACTGCTTCAGTATCTGAGGAGTCGCAAATGGTGCTGAACATTGTGCAATCATCAGTGAACATCCCCACTTCTGACCTTCTGATTGAAGGAATGTCATTGATGAAGCAGCTGAAGATGGTTTGGCCTCGGACACTACCCTGAGGAACTCCTGCAGTAATGTCCTGGAGCTCAGATGATTGACCTCCAACAACCACAACCATCTTTCTTTGCGCTGGTATGACGCCAGCGGAGCGTTTCCCCCCTGATTCCCATTGACCTCAGTTTTGCTGGGGCTCCTAGCTCCCATACTCGGTCAAATGCTGCCTTGATGTCAAAGGCAGACACTCTCACCTCACCTCTTGAGGTCAGCACATTTGTCCATGTTTGAATCAAGGCTGTACTGCGGTCTGGATCTGAGTGGCCCTGGCGGAACCCCAACTGAGCGTCACTGAGCAGGTTATTACGAAGCAAGTGCCCTTGATGACACTTATGATGAGACCTTCCATCACTTTACTGATGATTGAGAGTAGTCTGATGGGGCGGTAATTGGCCGGGTTGGCCCTGTCCTGCTTTTTGTGTGCAGGGCATACCTGGGCAATCTTCCACTTTGCAGGGTCGATGCCAGTGTTGTAGCTGTGCTGGAGCACTTTGGCTAGGGGCGCTGCAAGTTCTGGAGCACAGGTCTTTAGTACTACTGTCTGAATATTGTCAAGACCCATAGCTTTTGCATTATCCAGTGCCTTCAGTCGTTTCTTGATATCACGTGGAGTGAATCGAATTGGCTGAAGTCTGGCATCAGTGATGCTGGGGACTTCAGGAGGAGGCCGACATGGATCATCAACTCAGCACTCTGGCTGAAGATTGTTCCAAATGCTTCAGCCTTATCTTTCGCACTGATGTGCTGGGCTCCCCCATCATTGAGGATGGGGATATGTGTGGAGCCACCTCCTCCAGTTAGTTGTTTAATTGTCCACCACCATTCACGGCTGGATGTGGCAGGACTGCAGATCTTAGATCTGATCCATTGTTTATGGGATCGCTTAGCTCTGTCTATAGCATGCTGCTTATGCAGTTTGGCAGAAAGTAGTGCTGTGTTGTAGCTTCACCAGGTTGACACCGCATTTTGAAGTATTCCTGATTTGCTCCTGGAATGCCCTCCTGCACTCTTCATTGAACCAGGGTCGGTCACCTGGCTTGAAGCTGCTCGTAGAGTGGGGTTATGCCGGGCCATGAGGTTCCAAATTGCGGTTGAGTACAGTTCTGCTGCTGCTGATGGCCCACAGCGCCTCATGGATACCCAGTTTTGAATTGCTAGATCGGTTCGAAACCTATCCCATTTATCATGATGATAGTGCCACATGATGATGAACTACTTGTGTGTTGTTATAGTTTCAATCATCCAGACAAGTGATGGGAATTCCATCAAGCTCCTGGCTTGTGCCTTGCAGATGGTGGACAGTGATTGGTGAGTTACTCAGCACAGAATTCCTTGCCTGTGAACTTATCTTGTCGCCACAGCCTTTATGTGGCTGGTCCATTTCAGCTTCTGTTCAATAGTGAAACATGGATGTTGATCGTGGGAGATTCGGCGATGGTAATGCCATTGAATAACAAGGAGAAGTGGTTCGATTCTCTCCTGTTGGAGATGGTCATTGCCTGGCACATGTGTGGCGTGAATGTTACTTGCCACTTATCAGCCCAAACTGCACAAGCCATTATTATAGTACCTAAAATTTTGACGCCTATTCGGTGAATTGATCGTGGATTTAAAGCTATCACGTGGAACCGCTGTTCGAGAGGAACTACTGACGTTCATCAGGAACTTTAGCATGTTCAAACATCAATTTGGCTTATTGTGTCTGTACCAGCCAAGAAAGTGCTCCCGAGCCCAATTGTGCTTTGGAGCTCTGGCATGTATCCCTACTGGTAATGGTGTTTCAACTGCATATCCAAGTTTTTATTAAAGGACCAGGCCGAAAGGTCTATAGTTAGCGTCTGACGTTTCAGGAGTGAAATTCTAGAATACTGTTATGCACAAAGTAGCCGTTCAGATCTCCCTTCAGTAAAGTTGTAAAGGCATTTGAGAGGGTGCAGAAAAAAGGATTTGAAGGCATGGCAGGTATGTTGAAACCATTTCCGACAAGCATCAAGTGATGAGAGCTGCAGCAATGAAGACAGAATCCGAAAGATGGGATTATTATCTTTATCAACATCAGGTTGAGTCGATACGTTGGAGATGTTCAAAATCATGGGGGTTCAAGACAGAAGAGATAGAGGGATCCTATTACAATTGGCAGAAGGGTGCAGGACCAGAGCACTCCAATTGATGTTGATAACAAAAGATATACTGGCGACATGAGGATCAATCTTTTTTATGCAGCAAGTAGTTCAGATCTGAAATGCACAGCCTGAGAGTATGGTGAAGACAAATTACATTGTGGCTTTCATGAGGGAATTCAGTAATTATTGTAAGAGAAAATTCTTGGCCTGCAGGAAAGCAGTGGAGTGGGGCTTGTTGAGTATCTCTTGCCGAAATCCAGCATGGAGATAACGGGCCGAATGACCTACTTCTGTGGTATGACTAGTCCATGATTCTGTGATTCTAAATAAACAACAATTGTTGCTTGAGTATTGATGAAAATAGAGACATTCTCGCAAAGCTTTTCATCTTGCAGTCATCAGGAAATATCACAAGAATACCAATATGAAGTAAATAACAGAATGCACCGCATGGGAAGAGACTGCTGATTGGTTGGCAAGTGGAATCTGATTGGTAGAGGCGTTGCCATGGAGATCACACCAGTTCATACTGACTGATAGTTAATTACCAAGCTTTGATAGAAATTTAAAGCAGAGAACTTGACTTTGATTGGTCAAGACATTGCCCTGAGGAATGAACCAGCGAAGTCTGTCATTAATTTTGTGCAGCTGAGACATGTGCAAAGTCTATACATGTTCTTTCTGTCTGCAAAGAACAGGGCCCAGTGGATTAATATATGTAGCTTCCAGTACGTGCAAATGCACCTCCCTGCAGCCCGCTGGTTGTCAGCCTAATTTGTATCACACTGATGATTATTTCGCAAATGTCCATTCACAGAATCACATCTAGAGTTTGACACTGTCTGCTCAGATTTACAAGTACGGGTTTGTTGGGTACGACCTGTCCCTTGTCTATTGCGGACAGTGCAAATGACATGCTTTTTCCTATGTTCCACTACTCATTGAGATGCATGGCATATAAAGACCAAGCATCACACTGGCATTGAAATGCATATATCACACTACTCATTTGTGTGTTAAGCAGAACGTCTTTTTGGCTTGACGGCAGCAATCTGCTAGTGACAGTACCACACGGGTGGAAGGGTGCTTTTCTGAACGGAGGAATGTGACTAGTGGTGTTCCGCAGGGATCAGTGCTTTTACCTTTGCTCTTTGTAGTAAATATAAATGATTTGGAGCCAAATGTAGCTGGTCTGATTAGAAAGTTTGTGGATGACACAAAGGTTGGTGGAATTGTGGATATTGATGAGGATTGTCAGAGAATATAGCAGGATATAGATCGCTTGGAGACTTGGGCAGAGAAATGGCAGATGGAGTTCAATCCGGACAAATCTGAGCTCATGCATTTTGGAAGATCTAATGCAGGTGGTAAATATACATTAAATGGCAGAACCCTTAGGAGTATTGACAGGCAGACATCTGGGCGTACAGGTCCACTGGTCACTGAAAGTGGCATCGCAGGTGCATAAGGTAGTCAAGAAGGCATACGACATGCTTGCCTTCATCGGTGGGGGCATAGAGTATATAAATTGGCAAGACATACTGCAGCTGTGCAGAACTTTAGTTAGGCCACACTCAGGAAATTGCCTGTAATTCTGGTCGCCACACTACCAGAAGGAAGTGGAGGCTTTGGAGAGGGTACAGAAAAGGTTTACCAGGATGTTGGCTGGTCTGGAAGGCATTAGCTATGAGGAGAGGTTGGATAAACTCGGATTGTTTTCACTGTAACGACGGAGGTGGAGGGGTGACATGAAAGAGGTTTACAAAGTTATGAGCGGCATGGACAGAGTGGATAGTCAGAAGCTTTTTCCCAGGGTGGAAGACTCAGTTACTAGGGGACATAGGTTTAAGGTGAGAGGGGCAAAGTTCAGAGGGGAAGTGCGAGGCATGTTCTTTACACAGAGGGTGGTGAGTGCCTGGAACTTGCTGCCGGGGGAGGTGGTGGAAGCAGGTACGATAGCAACGTTTAAGATGCATCTTGACAAATACACGAATATGATGGGAATAGAGGGATACGGTGCCCGGAAGTGCAGAAGGTTTTAGTTTATGTGGGCATCAAGATCAGCGCAGGCTTGGAGGGACGAATGGCCTGTTCCTGTGCTGCACTGTTCTTTGTTCTTTGATATTGCATAGTAACAGTGTGAAGCCGGTGACTACACATGTTGCTCAAATGTTTGGAAAACATTAGCCTTCCAGGGTAATCTGAAGGAGAATGGGCCCTTTTCAGAGACGCAAATGACGGTTTTACGCCAGTTCATACTTCTGCATGATATGCACTGAGAAATTATCTAACCATTGTCACGCAGGATTTCTTTGAATCGATTTATTTCAACATTCAGCTCAGGCCCTAGTTGCAAGGTTGCCAATAAGCCCAATCTTATAGCACATGGACCTTATGAACCCCAACGCGTGTATTGACCAGTTAAGGTAGGTTTATGATCGACGGTGGTAGACAGCCCCTTTGCAGATTTATCGGCCAGTACATCAAGGGGATGGAGCTCATTTGACTGTTCCAATTCAAAGGTGAATTTGAGCCCAATAAGACATGTACGGACATTATTACATGTAGCTTCGAATTCAAATAAAGCAGACGTATCATCGACATAGCAGAACTACGGTATAACCTTGTTGTTTCCCTTACATTGATATTCTTGCAAATTGTCCAAATGAGTGTAAGATGAAAAGTTTTGATCCAATACCTTCATTTGCAGCTCTACTCAAGATCTGCAACACCAAACAACTAATTTTTGCCTGATGAATTGTTGATGCTTAATTTGTATTTGTGAGATATTGTTAACGGAAGGCGTTATGGGATGTGGGGCAAAGTTGTATACGAATCATGAGTACGAAGATCAGCGATGATCTAAATGAATACTGCGTTTTTTCCAAGTGTATAAATGAAAAAAAGCCTGATCCCGTCTTGCTATGCTTATGCTTGCATTTGAAAGGACAATGCAGACGACCCACCATATTTCCTCAGTATTCTATTCAAAATGCGACGCTCTGAATAATCTTTTCTGGGTCCAGGTTGCATGGAATGAAATGTGGCACAATTTTATTATTTACCAGAAAGTGCAAACTGGTGCAATCAAAACAGGATATCAATTTATTGAGCTTCCAAATTTAGTGTTCCGTAATTTAGCAAGGTGTAATGGAACAGAACATAATCAATGTGGCAGAAACTCCTCACAAAAATCAGCAGGTATTTTATTTGTCACACGTGCGAAATGTTATTTTCCCGAAAATGACACAAGTGGCATAGGGCGGCGCTGTGGTGCAGTGGTTAGCACCGCAGCCTTACATCTCCAGCGACCCGGGTTCAATTCTGGGTACTGCCTGTGTGGAGTTTGCAAGTTCTCCCTGTGTCTGCGTGGGTTTCCTTTGGTTGCTCCGGTTTCCTCCCACAGCCAAAAGACTTGCAGGTTGATATGTAAATTGGCCATTGTAAATTTCCACTCGTGTTGGTAGGTGGTCGGGGAATATAGGGACAGGTGAGGATGTGGTAGGAATGTGGGATCAGTGTCGGATTAGCATAAATGTGTGGTTAATCGTCGGCACATACCCGGTGGGCCGAAGGGCATGTTTCAGTGCAGTAACTCAAATCTAAATCAAATCAAATGACTGCCTAAACTTCATAAAATGTCGTTACTGCATTTCGTGATATTCAACAAGTTGTAACCATCGGGGTGTTGGGACAAGAACTCGCCATGCAGCACTTCAGTGTTCTTCCACAAGTCAATTACGTAATGGCCAATGTGTATCTTAACTCCATCACTATTCCTTTCTTCAGCAATCCTTAAAATCCTTGGCTGACAAAAATATATCGGTCTGGGTTTTGACATTGAAAACTGAAATGCCTCAGCAGTTTGATAAAGAAGTCAATTCTAAATGTCAACAAAGCTATGTGAAGAAGTGCCCTGAAGCTGCCAGCATTAATTTTAAGGTCATACAGCCTTGTTTTTGATGCACCAACCCAAATAATTTGCAGCCACCTGTCTTATCACTTAAATTGACCACCAGCATAACATCCTGTTGAGACTGTTCCATTTTGTTGCATCACGTTAAACACCAGAGTACCCAGTCATCAATAGTAACAAGCACAAAGTCAGGTATCTGACGTGCTCATGTGTGCTGACCCAACAGTATTATGCGATTCCATGAGGGTCTGCTGTAGTTTATTGTTGAGTTCATTTTTCTGTAAAGGAGCTCAAACACATCACACTCCATGACTCAGCATGAGTACAGTTTACGTGGTTTATTCATACCATTATAACAATTCTAACTTTGGTCTCCACATTCCATGCATGCGACCATGAAATTACCATACAATGTCTACCAAATGTAGACATCAAAAATCAGCAATATATGGAAAGAAAAAGACACACTTCCGTCCTCTTAATCTCTCCCAATGCTTCTGTGACCATGGTTGGATGGTTCCTTTAAGCTCTTCAGTCACGTTATTACTACACTCTGTCATAATCAACACCCTTAGTTTTCGGGTGAGTAACGTGCAGGCATTCCGTCAGCTCCTCAAAGTTTCCTTCGGTGTGCTTCACGATGGATGCCTGTTCATCAAATGCTGAAACCTGTACTAACTCAGCATGTCTGATCGCACAACAAGCCCAAGTAAGCCAACATCAGCGGTAATGAAGGAATGCAAAGCTATTGCATTCATATCATTGACATTTTATGGTCGGCATAATACTGGTGAATCGTGCGATTTTTTATTGTATACACGCAAAGGCGAAAGAGTAACAGAGATAATTAGTGGTGAACGAGATACATATAGATGTTCTTGTGTCTCTCTCGTTCAGCAATGATGAAAAGCTATATTCGACCAAAAGTAAACAAGTGGAAAGAGTAGCTAAATAGTACGAATTAAATGGACCTTCAAAGAGCTGTCAAAGGCACGATGGCTCTGATTAGTGTCACTTTCTGTTCTGTATGATCCTAGGATTCCATTAGCACAAACCGACGATTATGTCGCATCCACAGTCACAGCAAAGCAAACCAAAAAGGTCATTTTCTCTTGTACAAGACTTTGGTAAAGGTTTATTTAAATAGTGCCTTTCGTTTGATATCCTCACCTAGTGAGGACTGGTTATGAGGAGAGTCACGAGATTATTTTTGTGCTCAAAAATTTTAGTCAGGCCAACATATTTTCTTTTATATACTGAAGTGAAGTGCAAACTTTGGGGTGATTAGTCTCAGGTTTCGATTCCTATCTGTGAATTTTGGTGACACGAATATCTGCTACTGGAAGCGAATTACTCAAACAGAAGAATGCAATCAGCGCCTGTGTGTCAAAGTGTCACAGTGCCACATTCACCCAATGAGCTCGACAAGAAACAAACAGCCCAAAGCTTGCAGAAATATGTAGACACATAGGAACGTACGGCGTCTTGTTTCACACAGTACTTACAGAACGTGCTGGATAAACCTTCCTTTAATACGAGTGCCACAAGGCAAATAATTGTTCTGCGTTCTACCCAGGAAGTGATGAAAGTCGAGGTGTTAAAATTCAAAGTCAATTCCGAGGAATCTCCCAGAACAACATAAAGAAAAAGGTGCAGCAAGAACGGACACAAATTAGTTTGGGGCAACGATAAATAATGTTCAGGGAGTTGACACAGCTTGATACTGTGGTGGAGTCTTTCCTTTTAGTAAAACAGGTAATCTCCAAATGAGTCGCAGATAAGAACAAATGCATACAATACAAGACATAACCATTCACTCTCTGGTCCCTGTTTTATTGCTTACTTTGGATAACCGGTTAAATTAGACAGAGCATTTCGGATAAGCTGTCTGTTGGAAGCCAAGGCCGATAATCAGTTTCATTGACAAGAATGAACTGAAAATCGGGTGTGCCATACAATGGTTGTGAACTGCGAATCAGCCTGTTTAGCTTCCTCGTTTCAGTCGAATGTCTTCTGGTTCTTACAGAATCGTTTTTCCTGTCCTTTCCATATATCTTTCCCATTCTCTTTTTTCGCTTGTTTGCACGAATGTGGTCATAGAAAAAAAATCCATTTCATCATTTGCTTATTTGTTTGCTTGTTTGTATTTATTCATTCCTTCATTTATTAATTCATGCCTTTCTCAGAACAAATTCAAACTATACTCGTAGATGGAGACAGCCCATGTTCAGGAAGAGTCGAGATCTATTACAATGACATATGGGGAACGGTTTGCGATGATGGTTGGGACCTATCTGACGCTGAGGTCGTCTGTACAGAGCTGCATGGTGGGTTTGTTGAATCCGCACCTGGAAATGCCACATTTGGAGAAGGCATCTCATCTATTTGGCTGGATACGGTTCAATGCAATGGGTCGGAGATAAATCTGTGGCAGTGCCAGTCAGATGCCTTGGGTGTGCACAACTGTAATCACCATGAGGACGCATCAGTAATTTGCTCAGGTACAATATCCGTTGTTTGTTTTTATTATTCAGTAATGTCGGAATGATTAACAAAAGGTGGAATGATAGAAAGAGGAAAAATGCTAGTTCAAAGAATATGAAGTTCATCGGCCATATAGTGAGGGTGCAGTAAGCCGATAATTTGTTGAGTAAAGAGAAATATGTTGGTACCTCCATGCACAATAACGTTCAGATTCTGCTCAGATAGTTACTGATACGGAAATATAAACAGTTTTAACATTGGATTGCAGATCGACCACTAAAGCCCATCCTCTCTCTTGGAAAGAAAAGTGGTATTTTCATAGCAGGAGAATCAATATCGATGACTTGCACGACTTTGAGTTTTTACTCAGGCAGTACGTTTTCTTTGAAGAAAGTTGGTGAAACTGATCCCATTGCTACTGGAAATGCTCCAGATGGAGCTAACAGTATTACCTTCACCATCAAGGATGTGAATGTCAGCAAGAGTGGAAACTACACGTGTGACTATCAGACGAGTAAATTCGGAAAACTTACAAATTCAAGCAGCAGCAACTCAGTGCATGTGTACGTAACAGGTAAGCAACAACGAGCCACCAGGATCTCTGGGCGGTGAGATTCACCCAAATGCTGTGCCTGGTTTTATCGGGGAACCGAGGATGGGCACTGAATGCGAATTATCGGTGTGACGGACATTTTAATGACTAAAGATAAAAATCAATATCTAGTAAATCAGGATATTTGAAACCCGACTTCTCACATAAACCAGGCAAACTATCGACTTGCGATTTGTGAAATTTAAGTCAGGTTATCCCACTCAATATGGAATATAAATTAATAAATTAAAATAGAGAAATCTCTAAGGTGGACCGTTAAAAAAAAACAACAAAGAAAGAAACTCCCATGGCATTGTTTCCAAGAAGAGCAGATGCATTCACATAGATTTCTGCCCAACATTTCACTCACAACCAACATCATAAATACAGATTACGGATGCTGATGCGAATGATGATGATGATAATGATGATGAAATTTGTGTTTTTCTAAAGTGTGAACTTTACACTTTACTGGAATGTCTTAACCTCAATAAGCATTTTACTCTGTTTAATTAGTCTCCAACTTTGCGAAGACGCAAAACAAAATAAAACACACAATTGTTGGTCTGCCAAAAGGCTTCCATTTTTGGTTCTGAAGCAGGGTCACTGATCTGAAAGGTTATCTCAGCTTCTCTCTCCACCGATGCTGTCAGACCTGCTGAGTATGTCCAGCATTTCTTGTTTTTGCTTCCATTATTAGTTCGGGCAGAATTATATTTCTTGTCCAACACTGAAGCTGATTGGAATTATCAAATTTCAGATAGTCGCACCAAAAAATCATTACATTTTGCGACTTAACTGAAGTTGCTCTTTCAAAATGTTGCCAAGACTAAATATTGTTCTTTCGAGTGAGTGGGAAGGGGCGTGTAGTTGTGTCGCTATTTCTATTCATGCCTTGGAATTTCACGTGACAGTTGAGGTAGTTTGGAAGAGCCAGAAGCACTCCTGTGAACAGGATGTTAGATCAATTTACCCGACTGATTTAGAGCGTCAGACTCTATTTAGAGCAAAGGACAAAGAAAAGTACAGCACAGGAACAGGCCATTCGGCCCTCTAAACCTGCGCCGATCTTGATGCCTGCCTAAACTAAAACGTTCTGCACTTCCAGGGACTGAATCCCTCTATTCCCATCCTATTCATATTTTTGTCAAGATGCCTCTTAAACGTCGCTATTGTACCTGCTTCCACCACCTGCCCCGGCAGCAAGGTCCAGGCACTCACCTCCCTCTGTGTAACGAACTTGCCTCGCACATCCCCTCTAAACTTTTCCCCTGTTACCTTAAACCTATGTCCCCTAGTAACTGACTCTTCCGCCGTGGGAAAATGCCTCTGACTATCCACTCTGTCCATGGCGCTCATAGCTTTGTAAACCTCTATCATGTTGCCCCTCCACCTTCGTCGTTCCAGTGAAAAAAATCCGATTTTATCCAATCTCTCCTCAGGCTGATGCCCTCCAGACCAGGCATTATCCTGGTAAACCTCTTCTGTACCCTCTCCAAAGCCTCCACGTCCATCTGGTAGAGGGGCGACCAGAATTGTCCGCAATATTCAAAGTGTGGCCTAACTAAAGTTCTGTACAGCTGCAGCATGACTTGTCAAATTTTATACTTTATGCCCCGACCGATGAAGGCAAGACACCCAAATCCTCCTCCTTTTTGATAATGAGATGACTGAGACTATCTACACTTCCTTCCCTTGGCTCATCATCCATCAGGTCCATCACTTCGACAAATACTGATGCAAAGTACTCATTTAGTACCTCGCCCAAGTCTTCTGGCTAAACACGTAGATTCCCTTCTCTGTCCTTGATTGGGATAACCCTTTCGCTAGTTACCCTCTTGCTATTTATATGCGTGCAAAAAGCCTTGGAATTTTCCTTAATCCTGTTTGCCAATGACGTTTCATAACCCCTTCCAGTCCTCCTGACTCCATGCTCAAGTTCCTTTCTAATGTCTTTATATTCCTCAAGGGATTTGTCTGTTCCAAGCCTTCCAGCCCTTACAAATGCTTCCTTTTTCTTTTTGACGAGGCTCACAATATCCTGCGTTATCCAAGGTTCCCGAAACTTGCCAAACCTATCCTTCTTCCTCACAGGAATATGCTGGTCCTGGATTCTAATCAACTGACGTTTGAAAGACTCCCACATGACAGATGCTGATTTGCCCTCAAACAGCCGCCCCCAATCTAAATTCTTCTGTTCCTGCCTAATATTGTTATAATTTGCCTTCCCTCAATTTAGCACCTTCTCCCGAGGACTACTCATACCCTTATCCACAAGTACCTTACAACATACGGAATGCTGGTCACTGTTCCCGAAGTGCACCCCTACTGAAATTTCGACCAACTGGCCGGGCTCATTCCCCAATACCAGGTCCAGTACGGCCCCATCTCGAGTAGGAATATCTACATATTGTTTCAAGAAGCCCTCCTGTATGCTCCATACAAATTCTGCCCCATCCAAGTCCCTAGCACTAAGCGAATCCCACTCAATATAGGGGAAGTTAAAATCACCCACCACTACAACCCTGTTACCTTTACATCATTCCAAATTCTGTCTACATATCTGTTCCTCTACCTCCCGCTGGCTGTTGGGAGGCATGTAGTAAATACCCAACATCGTGACTGCACCATTCCTATTCCTGACCTCCACCCATATTGCGTCGCTGCACGACCCCTCTGAGGTGTCCTCCCGCATTACAGCTTTGGTATTCTCCTTAACAAGTGATGCAACACCCCCACCCCTTTTACATCCCCCTCTATCCCGTCTGAAGCTTCTACATCCTGGAACATTTAGCTGCCAATCCTGTCCTTCCCTCAACCAGGTCTCTGTCATAGCTACAACATCATAGTTCCAAGTACTAATACAAGCTCTAAATTCATCTGCCTTACCTGTTATACTTCTCGCATTGAAACAAATGCACTTCAGACCACCAGTTCCGCTGTGCTCCGCAACATCTCCCTGCCTGCTCTTCCTCTCAGTCTTAATGGTCTTATTTATTATTTCCCCTCATTTATTTCACTTGCTGTCCCACTGCTCTGGTTCCCAACCCCCTGCCACACTAGTTTAAACCCTCCCAAGTGACAGTGGCAAACCTCGCATCCAGGGTATTTGTGCCCCTCTTGTTAAGATGCAACCCATCCTTCTTGTACAGGTCCCATCTGTACCTGAAGAGATCCCAATGGTCCAGATATCTGAAAGCCTCCCTTCTACACCAGCTGTTCCACCACGTGTTTAGCTGCACTATCCTCCTGTTTCTAGCCTCACTGGAACGTGGCACAGGGAGTAATCCCTAGATTAATACCCCAGAGGTCCTGTCTTTTAACTTTCTACCTAACTCCCTCAACTCTCCCTGCAGGACCTCGTCACTCTTCCTGCCTATGTCATTGGTACCGATGTGTACCACAACCTCTGGCTGTTCACCCTCCCTCTTCAGAATGCCCCCTGTCCGTTCAGAAACATCCTTGACCCTGTCACCAGGGAGGAAACATACCATCCTGGAGTCTCTTTCACGTCCACAGAAGCGCCTATCTGTGCCACTGACGAAAGAGTCCCCTATAACTATTGCTCTTCTGGGCGTTGTCCCTCCCTGCTGAACAACAGTGCCAGCCGTGGTGCCACTGCTCTGGCTGCTGCTGTTTTCTCCTGATAGGCCATCCGCCCCAACAGTATCGAAAACGGTATACTTGTTAGAGAGGGGGATCGCCACAGGGGATTCCTGCACTGACTGCCTTCCCCTTCTAGCGGTCACCCATCTATCTGCCTGCACCCTGGGTGTAGCCACTTGTCTAAAACTCCTGTCCATGACACTTTCTTCCACCTGCATGCTCCTAAGTGCATCCAGTTGCCGCTCCAACCGTTCCATGCGGTCTGTGAGGAGCTGCAACTGGGTACATTTCCAGCAGACGTAGTCGTCCAGAACTCTGGAAGCATCATGGACCTCCCACATCTCACAGATGAAGCACTTCACTTCTCTGACTGACATTTATAGAACTAATTAATAAATTAATTAAAATAAATAAATACTGATTAAATCCTTACTAAATTGTTATTATTTGCCATGTAGTCCCTTGTGCTAGATTCCTACTATAAATATTAAATGCTCAGTAAATACAGTAATCTCCTCCCTCTGGCTTAGTTACTCTATGTATTAGTTAGTTAATTAGGGTTTTAATCAATTTTCACCAATGTTTTATATTCATATTCAGTAAAAAAAAAACCTACCAGCCAATCAGGTCACAGTTATCCTGTGATGTCACTTTCAGGTTTTTTTTACCAGAGGGAAGTTTTTTTTACACTTACCAGTCTGGAACGCCGGCCTCCGAGTCTTCTCCCAGTCAGCTGTGCTCTTTGGAAGCTCTCGGCTCCCCTCACTCTGAGGACAGGTGAGAAACAGGGATGAGTGAGCTCCTCGCTCCCTCCTTACCGAACTTCCTCATTTAACAAACTTCAACTGCAGCACTCTAATGCAACCCAGGTCAGCACTCCAGTGCAAACAAAGTCAGCACTGTAAGATGGATCACTTTTATACTGACCGACTCAAGCCCCCTGAAAACTGGTTTAAACCAGTTATGTAATTAACAAGGTGCAGCTGCAAGCAGAGCCTGAGTGAACCCTGTTTAAAGCTGGTCCAAAACTCAACTTCTCCAACCCTAACAGCAACTGTTAAATTAATCTGCTAAATAAAAAGACAGATTAGATTTAAGATAAAATTAACCCTTAAATATCCTCAGTTACCAAACTTCCACGACAGCACTCTAATGCAACCCAAGTCAGCACTCCAGTGCAAACAGTGCTGTCTTATCATAACAGCATATTAAATTATTTCTGTGGGTTAGTGAGCCAATGAGTAAAAAGGAAATTGGAAATCGATCGCCTTGAATTAAATTACATTTCCTGAGAAAAGAAAAACAGTTAAAGGGCAGAACATAAAATATGGAAGAAAACGAGACAAAATGGCAGGTTTAGAAACGCTTGAATGGAGTACAGTTGTTCCCAGTTCTCACTTTCCCCACTTTCCGATGAGATTCCAATGCGATTGATCAATGGGGTCAGCTCTTGTTCTCTATTAATTATGATACTTGGAGAGAATTGCAGAGATATACATCGAACTTAGTGCACCAACGCAGGGCATTGATTCTTCAGATCTATGCCAGTGTGAAAGCTCAACACGTGCCCTCTCCCACATTAATTCATCGACCTGTCATGGCTAAGCTTCTGTTCCTTTCGTCACTTCAACAACTGCATTTGCGAGCAAATTCCACCATCAAAACTTTCGAATAGTGCAGATATTTGTCGAGAATGACTTACTGATTTCATTACTCTGTGCCAATGTTGCAGTAGGAACATAGGAGATCCAAGAGTCCTTTTAGTCCTGGCAAATAGATTACTACTATGTCCCCAAACAGCAAAACAGAAAAGTAATTGAAATGTCTGATAGAACGCTCGATATTGGTAGTGGAGGTATAGATTACAGGGGGTAGATGTTGTTCTACATGTTAACTCTTTACTCGCTAGGCGATACTTGTGCAAAACACAGAATGCTAATGTGAGCCTCGTGTAGCAGCAGTGTATATTTTCGAGAATTAAACCTGGTCTCCAATGAAGAGAGGTGAGACGCTTTATTTGTTCAGAGGATGTGGGTGTTGCTAGCTAGGCCAGCATTGATTACGCACCTGAATTGCCCTTTCGAAGCTGGTGCAGACCTGCTTCTCGAATGCTGCACTCCTTCGGGTGTAGTTAAACCAAAAGTGCTGTGAAGAAAGGAGATCCCGGATCTTGACCCAGCAGCAGTCAAGAAACGGCGATATAGTTCCAAGAACGGATTGTGCGTGTCGCTGGAGGGGCACTTGGACGTCGTGTTCCCATGCATTTGTTGCCCTTGTCCTTCCAGGTGGTAGAGTTCGTGGGTTTGGAAGTTGCTTTATAAGGAGAGTTGGTGAGTTGCTGCAATGTACCTCTGATATGGTACATATTGTTGCCTCTGTGCATCGATGCTGGAGGGAGTGAATGTTAGAGGTTCTGGAAGGGGGCAATCAAGCCATCTGCTTATTTCAGGATGATTTTTGTTATTCATTCAAGGGGTGTCGGCGTCACTGGCTAGGCCAGCATTTATTGTCCATCCCTAATTGCCCTTGGGAAGGTTGTGGTGAGCTGCCTTCTTGAACCGCTGCAGTCCATTTGGGGTAGGTATACCCACAGTGCTGTTAGGAAGGGAGTTCCAGGATTTTGACCCAGCCACAGTGAAGGAACGGCGATATATTTCCAAGTCAGGATATTGTGTGACTTGGAGGGGAACTTGCAGGTGGTGGCGTTCCCATGTATTTGCTGCCCTTGTCCTACTAGTTGGTAGAGGTCGCGGGTTTGGAAGGTGCTGTCCAGGGAGTCTTGGTGCATTGCTGCAGAGCATCTTGTAGATGGTATACACTGCTGCCACTGTGCGTCGGTGGTTAAGGGAGTGAATGTTTGTAGCTGGGGTGCCAATCTAGCGGGTTGCTTTGACCTGGATGGTGTCAAGCTTCTTGAATGTTGTTGGAGCTGCACCGATCCAGGCAAGTAGAGAGTATTCCATCACACTCCTGAATTGTGCCTTGTAGATGGTGGACAGGCTTTGGGGAGTCAGGACGTGAGTTACTCGCCTCAGGATTCCTAGCCACTGACCTGCTCTTGCAGCCGCGGTATTTATATGGCTACTCCAGTTCAGTTTCTGGTCAATGGTAGCCCCTAGGATGTTGATAGTGGGGGATTCATCGATCGTAATCCCGTTGAATGTCAAGGGGAGATTGTTAGATTCTCCCTTGTTGGAAATGGTCATTGCCTGGCACTTGTGTGGCGCGAATGTTACTTGCCAATTATCAGACCAAGCCTGGATATTGTCCAGGTCTTGCTGTATTTCTACACAGACTGCTTCAGTTTCTGAGGAGTCACGAATGGTGCTGAACATTGTGCAATCATCAGTGAACATCCCCACCGCTGACCTTATGATTGAAGGAAGGTAATTGATGAAGCAGCTGAAGATGTTTGGGCCCAGGACACGACCCTGAGGAACTCCTGCAGTAATGTCTTGGAGCTCAGATGATTGACCTCTAACAACCTCAACCATCTTCCTTTGCGCGAGGTATGACGCAAGCCAGCGGAGTGTTTCCCCCCTGATTCCCATTGACCTCAGTTTTGCTATGGCTCCTTGATGCCATATTCGATCAAATGCTGCCTTGAGGTCAAGGGCAGTCACTCTCACCTCACCTCCTGAGTTCAGCTCTTTTGTCCATGCTTGAACCAAGGCTGTACTGCGTTCAGGGGCTGAGTGGCCCTGGCGGAACCCAAACTGAGCGTCACTGAGCAGGTTATTGCGAAGCAAGTGCCTTTGATGGCACTGTTGATGAGACCTTCCATCACTTTACTGATGATTGAGAGTAGGCTGCTGGGGCGGTAATTGGCCAGGTTGGACTTGTACTGCTTTTTGTGTACAGGACATACCTGGGCAATATTGCACATTGCAGGGTAGATGCCAGCGTTCTCGCTGTGCTGGAGCAGCTTGGCTAGGGGCGCAGCAGGTTCTGGAGCACAGGTCTTCAGTACTTTCGTCGGAATATAGTCAGGGCCCATAGCTTTTGCAGTCTCCAGTGCCTTCAGTCGTTTCTTAATATTACGCGGACTGAATCGAATTGGCTGAAGTCTGGCATCTGTGATGCTGCGAACTTCAGGAGGAGGCCGAGATGGATCATGAACTCGGCACTTCTGGCTGAAGATTGTTGCAAATGCTTCAGCCTTATCTTTCACTCTGATGTGCTGGGCACCCCCATCATTGAGGATTGGGATATGTGTGGAGCCACGCCCTCCAGTTAGTTGTTTAATTGTCCGCCACCATTCATGGCTGGATGTGGCAGGACTGCAGAGCTTTGATCTGATCCATTGGTTATGGGATCGCTTAGCTCTGCCTATCGCATGCTGCTTACGCAGTTTGGCATGCAAGTAATCCTCTGTTGTAGCTTCACCAGGTTGACACCTCATTTTGAGGTATTCCTGGTGCTGCTCCTGGCATGCCCTCCTGCACTCTTCATTGAACCAGGGTTCGTCACCTGGCTCGAAGTTAATCGTAGAGTGGGGGATATGCCGGGCCATGAGGTTCCAGATTGTGGTTGAGTACAATTCTGCTGCTGCTGATGGCCCACAGCGCCTCATGGATGTCCAGTTTTGCATTGCTAGATCTGTTCGAAACCTATCCCATTTGTCATTATGATAGTGCCACATGAAGAAGAACTTCTTGTGTGTTGTTATAGTTTCAAACATCCAGACAAGTGATGGGAATTCCATCAAGCTCCTGGCTTGTGCCTTGTAGATGGTGGACAGGAATTGGTGATTTACTCAGCACAGAATTCCTTGCCTGTGAACTTATCTTGTAGCCACAGCCTTTATGTGGCTGGTCCAGTCCAGCTTCTGTTCAATGGTGAGACATGGATGTTGAGAGTGGGAGATTCGGCAATGGTAATGCCATTGAATAACAAGGAGAATTGGTTCGATTCCCTCCTGTTGGAGATGGTCATTGCCGGGCACATGTGTGGCGTGAATGTTACTTGCAACTTATCAGCCCAAACTGCACAAGCCATGCTTATAGTACCTGCAATTTTGACGCTTAATCGGTGAATTGATCGAGGTTATAAAGCTATCCAGTGGAACAGCTGTTTGAGAGGAACTGCTGACGTTCATCAGGAACTTTAGCACTTTCAAACA
Organism: Heterodontus francisci; assembly: GCF_036365525.1. Lineage (NCBI taxonomy): Eukaryota > Metazoa > Chordata > Chondrichthyes > Heterodontiformes > Heterodontidae > Heterodontus > Heterodontus francisci. The sequence continues at coordinate 14,953,288 of NC_090415.1, forward strand.
TCCATTTGGCTTATTGTGTCTGTACCAGCCAAGAAAGTTCTAACTAGCCCAATTGCACTTTGGAGCTCTGGCATGTATCCCTACTGGTAATGGTGTTTCAAGTGCATATCCAAGTTTTTATTGAAGGACTAGGACGAATGGTCTCTCGTTAGCGCCTGACCTTTCAGGATTGGAATTCTAGAATACTGTTATGCACAAAGTAGCCGTTCAGATCTCCCTTCAGTAAGGTTGTAATGACATTTGAGAGGGTGCAGAACAAAGGATTTGAAGGCATGGTAAGTATGTTGAAATCATTTACGACAATGGTCTCGTGATGAGAGCTTCAGCAATGAGGACAGAATCCAAAATATGGAATTTTTATCTTTATCGACATAAGGTTGAGTCGATACGTGAGAGAAGTTCAAAATCATGGGGGTTCAAGACAGAAGAGATAGAGGGATACTATTACAATTGGCAAAAGGGTCCAGGAACAGAGCACTCCAATTGATGTTGATAACAAAATATATACTGGCGACATGAGGATCAATCTTTTATATGCAGCAAGTGGTTCAGATCTGAAATGCACTGCCTGAGAGTGTGGTGAAGACAGATTACATTGTGGCTTTCACGCGGGAATTCAGTAATTATTGTAAGAAAAGATTCTCGGCCTGCAGGAAAGTAGTCGAGTGGGACTTGTTGAGTATCTCTTGCCGAAAGCCGGCATGGAGATAACTGGCTAAATGAACTACTTCTGTGGTATGACTATTTCATGATTCTGTGATTCTAAATAAACAACAATTGTTGCTTGAGTATTGATGAAAATAGAGACATTTTCGCAAAGCTTTTCATCTTGCAGTCATCAGGACAAATCACAAGAATACCGATGTAAAGTAAATAACTAACTTGAACCGTTTGGGAAGAGACTGCGGATTGCTGGGCACGTGGAATCTGATTGGTAGAGGCGTTGCCATGGAGATCGCACCAGTTAATACTGACTGACAGTTAACTGCCAAGCTTTGATAGAAATTTAAAGTGGAGAGCTTGACTCTGATTGGTCAAGACATTGCTCTGAGGAATGAACCAGCGAAGGCTGTCACTTATTTTGTGCAGCTGAAACATGTACAAAGTCTATACATGCTCTTTCTGTCTACAAAGAACAGGGCCCCGTGGATTAATATATGTCGCTTCCAGTACGTGAAAATGCACCTTCCTGCAGCCAGAATGACCATCTTAATTTGGTTGTCAGCGTAATTTGTATCGCACTGATGATTATTTTGCAAATGTCCAATCACAGAATCACATCTAGAGTTTGACACCGTCTGCTGAGATTTGCAAGTACGGGATTGTTGGGTATGACCTGTACCTTGTCTATTGCGGACAGTGGAAGTGACATGCTTTTTCATATGTTCCACTACTCTTTTCGATGTACGGCATCTAACGACCTAGCATCACACTGGCATTAAAATGCATATATCACACTACTCATTTGTGTGTTTAGCAGAACGTCTTTTTGGCTCGACGGCAGGAATCTGCTAGTGACAGTACCAGACATGTGGCAGGGTGCTTTTCTGAATGGAGGAATGTGACTAGTGGTGTTCCGCTGGGATCAGTGCTGGGACCTTTGTTGCTTATAGTAACTATAAATGATTTGGAGCAAAATGTAGCTGGTTTGATTGGTAAGTTTGTGGATGACACAAAGGTTGGTGGTGTTGCGGATAGAGATTAGGATTGTCAGAGGATACAGCAGGATATAAATCGGTTGGAGACTTAGGCAGAGAAATAGCAGATGGAGTTTAATCCGGACAAATGTGAGCTAATGCATTTTGGAAGATCTAATGCAGGTGGGAAGTATACAGTAAATGGCAGAACCCTTAGGAGTATTGACAGGCATAGAGATCTGGGCGTACAGGTCCACAGGTCACTGAAAATGGAATCGCAGGTGGATAAGGTAGTCAAGAAGGCATACGGCATGCTTGTCTTAATCGGTGGGGGCATAGAGTATATAAATTGGCAAATCATGCTGCAGCTGTACAGAACTTTAGTTAGGCCACACTGAGAATATTGCATGCAGAAGGACGTGGAGGCTTTGGAGAGGGTACAGAAGAGCTTTACCAGGATATTGCCTGGTCTGGAAGTCAGTAGCTTTGAGGAGAGGTTGGATAAACTCGGATAGTTTTCACTGGAATGACGGAGGTGGAGGGGTGACATGATAGAGGTTGACAAAGTTATGAGCGGTATGGACAGAGTGGATAGTCAGAAGCTTTTTCCCAGGGTGGAAGAGACAGTTACCAGGGCACATCGGTTTAAGGTGAGAGGGGCAAAGTTTGGAGGGGATGTGCGAAGCAGGTACGATAGCTACGTTTAAGAGGCATTTTGACAAATACATGACTAGGATGGGAATAGAGGGATATGGTCCCTGGAAGTGCAGAAAGTTTTAGTTTAGGCAGGCATCAAGATCGGCTCAGGCTTGAAAGACCGAATGGCCTGTTCCTGTGCTGCACTGTTCTTTTTTCTTTGATATTGCATAGTAACAGTGTGAATCCGGCGGTTACACACGTTGCTCAAATGTCTGGAAAACATTACCATTCCAGGATAATCTGAGGGAGAATGGGCCCTTTTCAGAGACGCAAATGACGGCTTTATGCCCGTTCATACCTCTGCATGATATGCACTGAAAAATTATCCAACCATTGTCACGCAGGATTTCTTTGCATCATTTTATTTCAACATCCAGCTCTGTCCCTAGTGACAAGGTTGCCAATAAGGCCAATCTTATAGCACATGGAGCTTAAGAACCCCAACGCGTGTATTGACCAGTTAAGGTCGGTTTATGATAGACGGTGGTAGACAGCCCCTTAGCAGATTTATCAACTAGTACATCAAGGGAAAGGAGCTCATTTGACTGTTCCAATTCAAAGGTGAATTTGAGCCCAATAAGACATGTACGGACATTATTACATGTAGCTTCGAATTCAAATAAAGCAGATGTGTCATCGACATATCAGAACTACGGTATAACTTTGTTGTTTCCCTTACATTTATATTCTTGCAAATTGTCCAAATGAGTGAAAGATGAAAAGTTTTGATCCAATACCTTCGTTTGCAGCAATACTCAAGATCTGCAACACCAAACAACTAATTTTTGCCTGATGAATTGTTGATGCTTAATTTGTATTTGTGAGACATTGTTAGCGGATGACGTTGTGGGATGTGGGGCAAAATTGTGTACGAATCATTAGATCGAAGATCATCAATGATCTAAATGAATACTGCGTTTTTTCCAAGTGTATAAGTGAAAGAAGCCTGCTCTCGTCTTGCTATGATTATGCTTGCATTTGAAAGGGCAATGCAGACCAGCTACCATATTTCCTCAGTATTCTATTCAACATGCGACGCTCTGAATAATCTTTTCTGGGTCCAGGATGCATGGAATGAAGTGAGGCACAATTTTATTATTTACCAGAAAGTGCAAACTGATGCAATCAAAGTAGGATATCAATTTATTGAGCTTGCAAATTTAGTGTTCCATAATTTAGCAAGGTATAATAGAATGGAACATAATCAATGTGGCGGAAACTCCTCACGAACATCAACAGGTATTTTATTTGTCACACGTGCGAAATGTTATTTTTCCGACAATGACAGCATATACTTCATAAAATGTCGTTACTGCTTTTCGTGATATTCAACAAGTTGTAATCATAGGGGTTTTCGGACGAGAACTGGCCATGCAGCACTTTAGTGTTCTTCCACAAGTCAATTACGTAATGGCCGATGTGTATCTTAACTTCATCACTATTCCTTGCTTCAGCAATCCTTAAAATCCTTGGCTAACAAAAATATTATCGGTTTGGGATTTGACATTGAAAACTGAAATGCCTCAGCAGTTTGATAAAGAGGTCAATTCTAAATGTCAACAAAACTCTGTTTGAAGAAGTGCCCTGAAGCTGCCAGCTTTAATTTTAAGGTCATACAACCTTGTTTTTGATGCACCAACCCAAATAATGTGCAGCCACCTGTCTCATCACTTAAATTAACCACCAGCATGACATCCTGTTGAGACTGTTCCATTTTGTTGCATTACGTTAAACACCAGAGTACTCAGACATCAATAGTAACAAGCACAAAGTCTGGCTTCTGACGTGCTCATGTGTGCTGACCCAACAGTATTATACGATTCCATTAGGGTATGCTGTATTTTATTGTTGAGTTCATTTTTCTGTGTGAGAGCTCAGACACATCACACTCCATGATCCAGCATGAGAGCAGTTTACGTGCTTTATTCATACCGTGATAACAATTCTAACTTTGGTCTCCAGATTCCATGCATGCTGCCACGAAATTACCCTAGAAAAATACATCAAATGTAGACATCAGAAATCAGAAATATATGGAACGAAAAAGATACACTTATGTCCTCTTAATCTCTCCCTATGCTTCTGTGACCATCGTTATATGCCTCCTTTAAGCTCTTCAGTCACGTTATTTCTACACTCTGTCATAATCAACACCCTGAGGATAAGGGTGAGTGACGTGCAGGCATTCCGTCAGCTCCTCAAAGTTTCCTTCGGGGTGCTTCACAACGGATGCCTCTTCATCAAAGTTAACACAACATGCCTGATCCCTCGACCCGCCCAAGACATTGCGATACAAGGGTTTTGTGAGCACAAACCTGTATCACGTCGGGCCTAATTCGGCGGTAATGACGGAATACAAAGCTATTCCATGCATATTATTAGCATTTTATGGTCGGCATCATACTGGTGATTCGTGCGTTTTTTATTGTATGCTCGCAAAGGCAAAAAATTAACAGGGATAAATATTGGTGAACGAGATGCATATTGATGTTCTTGTGTGTCTCTCGTTAAGCAATGATGAAAAGCTTTCTTCGACCAAAAGTAAGCAAGTGGAAAGTGTAGCTAAATAGTTGCAATTGAATGGACGTTCAAAGAGCTGTCAAAGGAGCGATGGCCCTAATTGGTGTCACTTTCTGTTCTGTATGATCCTATCATTCCATTAGCAAAAGCCGACGATTATGTCGCATCCACAGTCGCAGTATGCAAAACAAAAGTCATTTTCTCTTGTTCAAGTCTTTGGTAAAGCTTTGTTTAAATAGTGCCTTTAGTTTGATATCCTCAGATTGTGAGGATTGGCTCAAAAATCATTAGTCTGGCCAACATATTTATGTTTTGTATACCGAATGATTTTTCCTGTCCTTTCCATCAATCTTTCCCTTCTCCTTTTTCGCTTGTTTGCACAAATGTGTTCATAGCAAACGAATTCATTTATTTATTTGCTTATTTGTTTGCTTGTTTGTATTTATTCGTTCCTTCAGTTATTAATTCATGCCTTTCTCAGAACAAGTTCAAACCAGACTTGTAGATGGAGACAGCCCATGTTCAGGAAGAGTCGAGATCTTTTACAATGACATATGGGGAACAGTTTGCGATGATGGTTGGGACCTATCTGATGCTGACGTCGTCTGTACAGAGCTGCATTGTGGGTTTGTTGAATCTGCACCTGGAAGTGCCAGATTTGGAGAAGGCATCTCATCCATTTGGCTGGATTCTGTTCAATGCAATGGGTCGGAGACCAACCTTTGGCAGTGCCAGTCAGCTGGCTTCGGTGTGCACAACTGTAATCACCATGAGGACGCATCAGTAATTTGCTCAGGTACAATATTCGTTGTTTTTTTCCCAGTAAATTCGGAATGATTAACAGAAGAATGAAAGATAGAAATATAAGTAGAATGAAATAAATATACAAACAACAGGGGAGGAATCATAGAGGAAGATTGCCTCGCCGAAACATCAATTTCTTGTAAATTAATTGTATTTTAAAACTGCTTTTAAAGGTCCGAGAGTTGTATTTATATTTCCAAGACCACATACTGAATAATGATAGTTCAAATAATGTGAAGCTCATTGGCATTTTAGCGACGGTGCTTTATGGCGATCATCTGTTGAGCATGCTGAAATAACTCCCTTCGCATCTTTGAGTGGATAGCAACTACCAGAACAGCAGTAAATTGGATTAACACACCAATATAACTGAAATTCTGTATGGAGTATTATTCTGTGGAGACCTGGGAGCCGATGGGACAAATCCTTATATGGAGATGAAAGTTATGTATTGCTCACTCCTGAGAAATTTTGAGGCATATAAGGAATTAACTTTCAACCCAACTAATTGCGTCCATAACATAAACAGTTCAATTCTGCATTGACTTTGCTGAGGAATTGGAGTGATGCCAGAAACTTCTGATCACACAATAGGGAGCAACTTCGATAGAGAGCTCCTTTGCAGGACGATGTGCGGCAATGCTCCCTGCTAGTGAAATAAGGAGTAAAGTCGGGTTTGAATTGAAAACTGTGCTTACTCCTTTGTAATTGAAATTCAGTGACACATTCTGACAGAGGATATATGTATTGAATTGGACCAGATAAGAAAAACAAAAAGTTGAGCGACTTGGAATTGCAGACCATGCAAAGTGAAGAGAATAATTTTGGTACCTCCATGCATAATGACGTTTAGATTCTGCTCAGTTAGTTATTGACATGGAAATACTAACAGTTTTAACTTTGGATTGCAGATCGACCACTGAAACCCATTCTCTCTCCGGAAAGGAAACGTGGTAGTTTCATAACAGGAGAAAGAATAATGCTGACTTGCACGGCTTGGAGTTTTTACTCTGGGAGTACGTTTTATTTAAAGAAAGCTGGTGAAACTGATCCCATTGCTACTGGAAATGCTACAGATGGAGCTTACAGTTTTAGCTTCGACATCCAGGATATGAATGCCAACACGAGTGGAAACTATACGTGTCACTACCAGACGAGCAAATTCGGAAATCTTACGAACTCAACCAGCAGCGACTCAGTGCATGTGTACGTTAATGGTAAGTGAGAACGAGCCAAGAGGGTCTCTGTGCCGTGAGTATCAGGCAAACACAATGTTCTCTCTTTTTGACTGTCCGACTTTGCTCAGTTGCTCGTACTTTTTCTTCTGAGTTGGAAGTCCTGGATTCAACAACCACTCCAGCCAGTGGAATACAAAACCTATGGCCATTATTCAGTGTCATACTGATCAAACTCATGTTCCCTCTATCTGTCCGAATTATTTCAATTTGTTACACTTGCGCCTCTCAGAAGAAGGTGTAATTCAATCCCATTAGAGAGACTTGAGTACAAAATGTCGACTCACATTCCAATGCAGTACTCCAGAACTGCTACAATGACAGGATTGAGACTTTTATCAAGAGGGTTAACAATATAGAATTTCCAGAACAGAAGCAGATTTCTGGGCCAACAGAAATATGCAGGTATCAATGCTCCGCTTCAGCATCATCCAGTCGCACCCCTTCTCACCTGAGCAGCATACTTGCCCAACTTCAGTTCAAAGGAATCTACAACACTCGCCTTTAGCACTCCACGTTGCATAATATTGCAAACACACAAAAATATCTGAGTAAAGATGCTGCTCCTCCATTCCCCCACGGGTTCCATCAGTGGCCAACCGACATTCACGGTCCCCAGATGAGGAACAAGTGGAAAGATCACCGCTGTGCCTTGTATTTATTATGGTAGCTGAGCCAGGGCAGTAAGTGCAGATTTATTGGTGTCACTGACAGTCCAAAGACAAATATACAAAGTATTCTCTCGTGAATCGAGATATTTGAAACTCGACTGAACACATAAACGAGGGGACTTATTGCCTTTCGATTTGTGAAATTTGAATGAGGTTATTCCATTCAATGGCATGTATTTTAGTAAATTATAATCGAGAGAGCACTGAGGTGGACAGGTTAGACAACGCATGGTCCTAATTCGAAGATGAGCAGTTGACTTCACATGGAACCCTGCCCAATATTGCCCCCGCAACCTACATCACAAGAACAGATTATGTGATGTTGGTGAAATTTCTGTTTGTGTCAATTCGCCTACTTTACTACTTTATAACATTGTCCAACATTTAATAAGTATTTTAATTCCTTAAAATAACCTTGCGAGATCCTGATTCAAATGAAAACGGGGGGGGGGGGGGCGGGGGTCGGTGCGGGGGTGATGCGCGGAGGGGAGATACGCACACTTGCCTAAGTGTCTTCCATTATTTGTTCAGGTACAATTACATTACTTTGCTTTCATCAAAACTGATTTGACAGATCAACTTTGACATGGGCTCACGAAGGAATCATTACGTTGTCGCTCTCAAGTCCTACTAAGGAACATGGCTCCCCAATTGACATATTTCGGGCTGTAATTTTATTTCGGCTGGTGGTGCAAAGCTGGCGATATCGTATTAACAACCACTTATACGTCCAGAACGATATTCAGTTCCATTGAAATCAATAGAACTGATTATGGGGCGAAGCATAAGCTGGGCTGTGGATGCAGTCCTGACGATTCTGTGGTATTGTCCAAGACGTGGTCTTACCCCTTTGGCTGGTTATTGGGTCATTTAAACTTTTGGTTATGACCTGGATGAAAATAAATATCTGGCGGTGTTCGTAATGGGCGACTGAACTGATGTCGCCTTTTCAACATGTCGCCAAAAGTATGTATTTCTGGTCGGTGTGAGTGGAAATAAGCGTGAAGCAGTTTGACTATGCCTTCTCAAACCTTGAAATAAATAGTTTCGCTTAACAGTGAATGAAAATGGTCGCGGGTGTAGGCCTGTGAATGGGGAACCTGGAAGTCGATCATCTTTACTAAAATGTCTTTCCGCAGTTAAAAGAATAAGAGTTAAGACAAGGAACACAAAATATGGAAGTATAGACAAGAAATTGCGGGTTCAGAAATATTTGAATAAAGGACAGTCATCCACATTTCTCAATCTCCCCACTGTCAGATCAGATACCAATGCGATTGATGAATGGGAGAAACTCTTGCTCTGGACGAGTGGAGGTGTATTACGACGAGACTTGGGGAGCAGTCTGTGATGACGATTGGGACATACTTGATGCGAAAGTTGTCTGTAGGCAGCTGGGCTGCGGACTCGCAAAATCCTCTCCGAGCAGTACTCATTTTGGACCAGCGTCTGGGTCCTTTTGGTTGGTTGATGTTCAGTGCAATGGCACTGAGACGAATTTATTCCAGTGACAAAGAAACACGTTGGGAAAACACAATTGCAATCCTGACGAGGCAGCATCTGTTATTTGTTCAGGTCTGGCCAGATATCACATCATCTTAAAATGCGACAGTGCTCAGTGCAATTGCAAATAGATTCCATTTACCTCTCCATTGTCCTCCAATACAATATGGCAGCAATGTGAATATCAGGTATTCTGTTACAAGGGTGGTGCTGTGTTCGAAGCACTCAGAAATAATTCCAATGCAATACTGAAGAAATCCTGCATTGACTGAGCTGAGCTCTGCTGACGATAGTTAACAATATAGAGTTTGCTGCACAGCAGTTGACTACCGGGCCAACAGAAATAAGCAGTTGCCAATGCTCCGCTTTGTCATCATCCTGCTGCAGCCCGTTCTCATCTGATCAGCATACCTTTCCAATTTCAGTTCAAAGGCTTCTTCACCACATGCCTTAACGACAGCACGTGACTTTTCCACAAACAACAAGATGTGAGTAACGAGGTCCCTCCTGAATACCCCTCTGTAGCCTCAGTGGCCATCCGACATTAATGATCCCCACAGTAGGAACAAGTGGAAAGATCGCCACTGTGCCTGTTTTTTTTTATTCAGGCAATGTGGGTGGGAAATAAATGCATGTTTAGTGGTGTCACAGGCATTCGAATGACAAGGATATAAGCAATCAATACTGAATCAGGGTACTTGAAAATCGACTCCGCACATAAAACAAGCGATTTATTGACTTTCGATTTGTGAAGTTTAAGTGAGGTTATCCCATTTAATGGGTACTATATTTTAGTAATTTAAAATCGAGGCCCCTCTGAGGTGGATGGTAAAAATAAAAGGCACGACTTGAAGGAAGAGCCGGTGACTTCAAATGGAGTTCTGCTCAACATTTCCCTCTCAACAAACATCACGGAAACAGATTGTGATGGTGATAAAGTTGCTGTTGTGTCATCATGCCAACTTTACTGTTTTACAACAGTATGCGGACTGAATAAATATTTTAGTCTCTAAAAATAGCATTGCAACTTCTTGAAGTACAAAAGAAGTAAGACAAAAAAGGCAAAAAAAAAATGTCGGCCTGCCTAAGAGGCTTCCATTGTTGGTTCAGCTAGAGGTACATTTCTTCTCTAGCATTAATTTGAACGAATAACTTTGACATAGCCACACCAAGGATTCGTAATGACAGCCACGTAGACCCCCAGAGCAATATCCAGTTCTTTTGACTTCAGTGGAACTGACAATAGGGCGAAACATAAAGTGGACTGTGGATGCCGTACTGACGGGTCTGTGGTACCGTCCAAGAAGTAACTTTATCTCTGTTACAGTTAGGTGAAGAGGGCTCGAAGGGCTTCCCCTTTTTCCCTCTCCTTGTTTGACCACAACAGGTTTAATTCTGGTTTTAAAGTGGATACACTGGCGAAATCATTAGGTGTTTGATTGCATACTTGCTATAATCATAACACGAACCAGTCGGATAGGTTGTCTTGAGTTTCACAACCAGTGCGATTGATCAATGGGACAAGCTCTTGTTCTGGAAGAGTGGAGCTATATTAGAACAACACTTGGGGAGCGGTGTGTAATGACGATTGGAACATACCTGATGCGAACGTTGTCTGTAGGCAGCTGGGCTGTGGACCCGCAAAATTAGCTCTAAGCTTTGCTCAGTTTGGACCAGCGTCTGGACCGTTTTTATTGGATAATGTTCAAAGCGATAGTAATGAGACACATTTATTGCAGTGTCAAAGAAAAACTTTGGGAGAACTCAACTGCAGTCGTGACCAGGCAGCATCTGTTATTTGTTCAGGTAGGGCGAGATTTTGCATGCACACCTTCACATCTAATGTTTTTGGCCATGAAAGTCACACTTTACAAGCAGGAAGGAACAGATTCGGTATGAACTTACAGTGACAAGTTCCACAATGCAATTCAAAGCAGTTTCAATTTACCTCTGTAATGTCCTGGAAAACAATATGGCGGCAATGTGAATATCTCGCATTCTGTTATGATGGCGGTGCGGCGTTTCAGGTACTCAGAAGTAATTCCAGTGCAATATTGAATATATCCTGCACTGACAGAGATAAGATCTCTCCGACCAGGGTTCACAATACAACATTCACAGCACAGAAGCGGACTATTGGGCCAACAGAAATGAGCAGCAATCAATGCTTCACTTTAGCATCACCCTGCAAAAGCCCCTCTCACCCGATCAGTATACCTATCCAACTTCAGTGCAAAGGCTTCTGCAGCATTCGCCTTAACTACTTCGAATGGCAAAATGTTCACACAACCAACAATATGTGACAAACGATGTCCCTCATGAATTCCCCTCTGTATGCATGAGTGGCCATCTGACATTCATGCGCCCCAGATTAGAAAGAACTGGAATGATCACCGCTGTCATCGGCAATCGATGCATATTTATTTATGTCACGGACATTTCAATGACAAGAGTATAAACAATCACTGTTGAATGAGGATACTTGAAACTCGATTTCATAAGCAAACCGGGTGACTTATTGATTTTCGATTTGTGAATTGTAAGTGATTATCCCATTCAATCGTTATTATATATTAGCGATCCCACTGAGGTGGGCGGTAAAAAATAATACATTGCGCTACTTAGAAGAAGAGCACGTGACTTCACACTGACTCCTTCCCAGCATTTCACCCTCAACCAACATTACTGTTCCATCAAATTGCAAACTTTACTACTTTACAACACTATCAATAATTCAAGAATACTTTAATTTCTTTAAAAATCCTTGCCAATTCTTCAACTCAAAAGAAGGATGAGAAAGAAAAAACACAGAACTGTCAATCTGTTTAAGGGACTTCCGTTGCTGCTTCGGTGAGAGGTACATTTCTTCTCCAGCGTTAAAACTGATTTCAATGATCAGCCTTGAGATAAGCATGCCAAGGAATCATTACATTTTGCCACTGAAGTTCCGCTTAGAGAACATATCTCCCCAATTGACATATATAGGCTTGAATTTCCTTACATTTGTGGTGCAATACTAACAATATCGCAGCCACTAATGCTCCCAGAACAATATTCAGTTCTATTGAAGTCAACAGAACTGACTTCGGGGCAAAGCAAAGAGTGGATTGTGGATGCTGTACTTAATATTCTGTGATACGGTTTAAGAAGTAATTTTACCCCTGTTATGGTCAGGTGAGCATGGCCTCCCTCTTTTCCATCGCCTTTTTTCCCACGACAGGTTTAATTCTGGTTTAAAGTGGATGTGCTGGCCAATTCCGTCCGTGTTTGATTGCTTATTTGCCATGATCATAAGAGGAACCAATCGGCCAGGTTTTATCGAGTTTAACAGGGAGGAGGTTAACTTTATTGTACTTAATCCGAACAAAATAAAATAATATACTACACCGCACCTGTCACACACACACACATAAACCAGAGATTCAGAAACACATAAATAGGTTGCAGAGCGGGATAGGGTAGATTGGTTGAGTTAGAGTCACAGAAAAAATAACGTATACAGTCTGTAGACTTAGGTGATTCAGCTGGCTTCTAGCTGAATTGGGTGGCCCTGAGTATTTTAGTTTGAAAAGCTAGTTGACTGATTCAGTGGGTCTCTGGAAGACGGTGTTTGAGAAGATTTCTTCCAAAGGGGCATCTGATTGTAGCTTGAGTATGCAGAGGTGGTCAGTCAGAAGGTAGGGCTTGTTGCTTGCAAGCTGGAATGGAGACAGTGAGAGAGATAAAGTGGAGGGACTCCCACTTCAGTCTGCACGTGTCAGAATCCAGCAGCATCTCCTTGATGATGCAGGGAAATACCAGCTGAAAACCACAGATGGTGGAGAAGGATTGCCACATGACAATTCCCCAGTGATTCAAGCATGGTAGTGAGAAGTATAATTCGTCTTCCTAAAAAGAACAGGTCGTTTCCTTAAATTTCCTGGATCTTAGTACTTGGTGGGGTCAACAGACATTTCGTCTCCCTCCTCACAGGACGTACAATGTAGGATCCCGTAATGTAAATTAAATGGTCATCTTAAGCTGTTAGCAACCTCATCTTCCATCTGTTTCTTTTTAAATTCCTTCAAACAAATATAAATTCAGATCAGTCAGTGGTTTAACGAAACTTATTCAGCAAAGCACGTTGGCATCATAAACCCATTGGCTGGCTATGGGGTAGGTTAAACGTGTGTTTCTCACCGGTATGGAAATGAAAGCCATGCGGTCGTTATAATCGGCGACTGAACTGATATCAACCTTTCAACATGTTGCCTGCAGTAAATATTTCTCCTCAAGTGTGAGCAGGAACAAACATGTAGCCATGACACTTTGAACCTTCACACTTAGAATACACAGTTTCTCGTCACAGTCGAGGGAGTTAATAGAATAAAGAACAAATAACAAAGAACAGTACAGCACAGGAATAGGCCATTCGGCCCTCCAAGCCTGCACCGATCTTGATGCCTGCCGAAGCTAACATCTTATGCACTTCCGGGGCCAATATCCCTCTATTCCTTTACTATTCATGTATTTGTCAAGATGTCTCTTAAACGTCGCTATCGTATCTGCTTCCACCAACTCCCCTGGCAGCAAGTTCCATGCACTCACCACCCTCTGAGTCAAAACGTTGCCTCGCACATCCCCTGTAAACTTTGCCCCTCGCATCTTAAACCTATGTCCCCTAGTAATGGACTCTTCCACCCTGGGAAAAAGCTTCTGACTATCCACTCTGTCCATGCTGCTCATAACTTTGTAAAGCTCCATCATGTCGCCCCTCCACCTCCGTCGTTCCAGTGAAAACAATCCGAGCTTTTCCAACCTCTCCTCATAGTTAATACCCTCCAGACCAGGCAAGATCCTGGTAAACCTTCTCTGTACCCTCTCCAAAGCCTCCACGTCCTTCTGGTAGTGAGGCGACCAGAATTGCACGCAATATTTTAAGTGTGGCCTAACTAAACTTCTGTACAGCTGCAACATGACTTGCCAATTTTTATACTCTATGCCCCGACCGATGAAGGCAAGCATGCCTTATGCCTTCTTGACTACCTTATCCACCTGCGTTGCCACGTTCAGTGACCTGTGGACCTGTACGCCCAGATCTCTCTGCCTGTCAATACTCCTAAGGGGTCTTCCAATTACTGTATGCTTCCCACCTGCATTAGACCTTCCAAAATGCATTAGCTCACATTTGTCCAGATTAAATTCCATCTGCCATTCCTCCGCCCAAGTCTCCAACTGATCTCTATCCTGCTCTATCCTCTGACAATCCTCATCATTGTCCGCACCTCCAACAACGTTTGTGTTGCCCACAAACTTACTAATCAGACCAGCTACATTTTCCTCCAAATCATTTATATGTACTACAAGCAGCATAGGTCCCAGCACTGATCTCTGCGGAACACCACTAGTCACATCCCTCCATTCAGAAAAACACCCATCCACTGATACCCTCAGTTTTCTATGACCGAGCCAGTGCTGTATCCATTTTGCCAGCGCACCTCTGATCCCGTGTGACTTCACATTTTGTACCAGTCTGCCATGCGGGACCTTGTCAAAGGCTTTACTAAAGTCCATATAGATAACATCCACTGCCCTACCTTCATCAATCATCTTCGTCACTTCCTCAAAAAACTCAATTAAATTAGTAAGACACCACCTCCGCTTCACAAAACCATGCTGCTTCTCGCTAATAAGTTCGTCTGTTTCCAAATGGGGGTAAATCCTGTCCGGAATAATCCTCTCTAATATTTTCCCTATCACCGACGTAAGGTTCACTGGCATATAATTTCCTGGGTTATCCTTGCCACCTTTCTTAAACAAAGGAACAACATTGGCTATTCTCCAGTCCTCTGTGACCTCACCTGTAGCCAATGAGGATGCAAAGATTTCTGTCAAGGCCTCAGCAATTTCTTCCCTTGCCTCCCTCAGTATTCTAGGGTAGATCCCATCAGGCCCTGGGGACTTATCTACCTTAATGTTTTGCAAGACACCCAACACCTCCTCCTTTTTGATAATGAGATGACTGAGACTATCTGCACTCACTTCCCTAGGCTCATCATCCACCAAGTCCTTCTCTTTGGTGAATACTGATGCAAACTACTCATTTAGCACCTCGCCCATTTCCTCTGGCTCCACACATAGATTCCCATCTCTGTCCTTGAGTGGGCCAACCCTTTCCCTGGTTACCCTCTTGCTCTTTATATATGTATAAAAAGCCTTGGCATTTTCCTTAATCCTGTTTTCCAATGACTTTTCATGACCCCTTTTAGCCCTCATAACTCTTTGCTTAAGTTCCTTCCTACTGTCTTTATATTCCTCACGTGCTTCGTCTGTTCCTAGCCTTCCAGCCCTTACAAATGCTTCCTTTTTCTTTTTAACTAGGCTCATAATATCCCGTGTTATCCAAGCTTCCCGAAACTTGCCAAATTGTCTTTCTTCCTCACAGGAACATGCTGGTCCTAGATTCTAATCAGCTGACATTTGAAAGACTCCCACATGTCAGATGTTGATCTACCCTCAAACAGCCGCCCCAAATCTAAATTCTTCAGTTCCTGCCTAATATTGTTATAATTAGCCTTTCCCCAATTTAGCACCTTCACCCGAGGACTACTCTTACCCTTATCCACAAGTACCTTAAAGCTTACGGAATTATGGTCACTACTCCCGTAATTCTCCCCCACTGAAACTTCGACCACCTGGCCGGGCTCATTCCCCTATACCAGGTCCAGAATGGCCCCATCCCTGGTTGGACTATCAACGTACTGTTTCAAGAAGCCCTCCTGGATGCTCCTCACAAACTCTGCCCTATCCAAGCCCCTAATACTAAGTGAGTCCCAGTCAACATAGGGGAAGTTAAAATCACCCACCAGCACAACCCTGTTACCTTTCCATCTTTCCTAAATCTGTCTACATATCTGCTCCTCTATCTCCCGCTGGCTGTTGGGAGGCCTGTAGTAAACCCCGAACATCGTGACGGGACCCTTCCTATTCCTGAGCACCACCCATATTGCCTCGCTGCATGACCCCTCTGAGGTGTCCTCCCGCTGTACAGCTGTGATATTCTCCTTAACCAGTAATGCAACTCCCCCACCCATTTTACATCCCCCTCTATCCCGCCTGACGGTTCAAAAGCATGGAACATTTAGCTGCTAATCCTGCCCTTCCCTCAACCAGGTCTCTGCAATAGCAACAACAACATATTGCCAAGTACTAATCCAAGCTCTAAGTCCATCTGCCTTACCTGTTATACTTCTCGCATTGAAACAAATGCACTTCAGACCACCAGTCCCGCTGTGCTCAGCAACAGCTCCCTGCCTGCTCTTCCTCTAAGTCCTACTGGCCTTATTTACTATGTCCTCCTCATGTATTCACTAACTGTCCTACTGCTCTGGTCCCCACACCCCTGCCACACTAGTTTAAACCCTCCTGAGTGACGCTAGCAAACTTTGCAGCAAGGATATTAGTGCCCCTCCAGTTTAGAAGCCACCCGTCCTTCTTGTACAGGTCCCATCTGTCCGTGAAAAGAGCCCAATTGTCCAGATATCTGAAACCTTCCCTTCTACACCAGCTGCTCAGCCACGTGTTTAGCTGCACTATCTTCCTATTTCTAGCCTCACTGGCACGTGGCACAGGGAGTAATCCAGAGATTATAACCCGAGAGGTCCTGTTTTTTAACTTACTACCTAACACCCTAAAATCTCCCTGCAGGACCTCGTCACTCTTCCTGCCTATGTCGTTGGTACCGATGTGTACCACAACCTCTGGCTGTTCACCCTCCCCCTTCAGAATGCCCCCTGTCCGTTCAGAGACATCCTTGACCCTGGCACCAGGGAGGCAACATACCATCCTGGAGTCTCTTCCACGTCCACAGAAGCGCCTATCTGTGCCCCTGACTATAGATTCCCCTATAACTATTGCTCTAACTAATGTGTGAAATGTCATGAACACTTGTGAACAGGAGGTTAGATCAATTCACTGTACAGGTTATGAGCTACAGTCCATATGTCAATCTTCCATAACAGTGAATGAAAATGTTTCCGGGTGCAGGCGTGTCAATGAGGAATGGGGAATCTTGAAACTGATCGCCTAGTATAAAATGACTTCTGTCAGATAAGAAAGAAAATGCAATGGTTAAGACACAGAGCACGGAATATGGAAGCTTCGGGAACGGAAAGGTAGGTACTGAAGTATTTGAATAGAGTAAAATCGTTCACATTTCTCACTCTTGCTGCTTGCAGGTGAGATACCAGTGCGACTGATCAATGGGATAAACGCTTGTTCTGGACGAGTGGAGGTGTATTATGACGGCACTTGGGGCGCAGGCTGTGATGACTATTGGGACATATTTGATGCGAACGTTGTTTGCAGGCAGCTGGGCTGCGGACCCGCAAAATCTGCTCCCAGCAGTGCTCATTTTGGAGCAGCGTCTGGGTCCTTTTGGTTGGATGATGTTCAATGCAATGGCACAGAGATGCATTTATTACATTGTCAAAGAGAAACGTTGGGAGAACACAACTGTCGTCCTGGCGAGGCAGCGTCTGTTATTTGTTCAGGTACGGCTAGAGCACATCTGCACATCTAATCTGTTTCCCCTACAATTTCCACTTCACAAGCATGAACGAACAGATCAGATATGAACGTAAAGTGATGAAGCCCACATTGTAATTCAAAGTAGTTTCCGTTTACCTCTGTACTGTCGTGGATAACAACATGGCAGTAATGTTAATAACTGGCATTCTGTTGCACTGGCGGTGCTGAGTTTCAGGTACTCAGAAAATATCCAGTGCAATACTGAGGAAATCCTGCATTGACAGAGATGAGATCTCTCTGACGTTGGTGCACACGATAGAATTCACAGCACAGAAGGAGACTATTGAGCCAACAGAAGTGAGGAGTTATTAATGGCTCGCTTGAGCATCACCCTGACACAGACCCTCTCACCCGATCAACATAGCTATCCACATTCAGTTCAAATGCAACTGTATCACTCGCGTTAACCACTCAACGTGGCAAAGTTATCACTCAACCAACAATGTGTGACGAACGATGTCCCTCCTGAACTCTCCTCTGTATTCATGAGTGGCCCTCCGACATTCGTGCTCCCCAGATTAGAAGCAAGTGGAATGATTACCGCTGTGATGGACAATAAATGCATGTATTGGTGTCATGGACAGTCCAATGACAAGGATATAAACAATCTCTACTGAATCAGGATACTTGAAAATGGACTCCATACATAAACCAGGCGACAGATTGACCTTAGATTTGTGAAATTTATGCGAGGTTATTCCATTCAATCCTTAGTATATCTTAGTAATTTAAAATAGAGATTCCTCTGAGGTGGACGGTTAAGAACAAGTGCAGGGCAGTACTTCGAAGAAGAGTAGGTGACGTCACATAGACTCCTTCCCAACATTTCCCCCTCAACCTACATCACGGAAACAGATGATGCGATGTTGCTGGAATTACTGTTCTGTCAATTTGCAAACATTTCGACTTAATAACACGGTCCATTCTTCAAAAATACTTTAATCTCTTTAGATAACCTTGCCACTTCTTGAACTACAAAAGAAGCATGAGAAAAACCAAACGAATTGTCAGTCTATTTAAGCGGCTTCCTTTGGTGTTTAGGGTAGTTGTACATTTCTTCTCCAGCGTTAAAACTGATTTTAATGATCAACCTTGCGATAAGAAAACCAAGGAATCATTACATTTTGTCACTGAGGTTCCGCTTAAAGAACATACCTCACCAATTGCCATATTTGGGTCTGAATTTCCTTTAGGCTTGTAGTGTAATGCGACGAATATCGTATTGACAGCCACTTATACTCCCAGAGCAATATTCAGTTCTAGTGCAGTCAACAGAACTGACCTCTGGGCAAACAGTAGAGTGGAATGTGAATGCTGTACTTAATATTCTGTGGTGCCATCCAAGAAATAATTTTACCCCTGTTATGGTCAGGTGAGCAGGGCCTCCCTCTTTCCCCTTGCCTTGTTTGTCCGCAACAGGTAAAATTTTTGTTTAAAGTGGATCTACTGGCCAGTTCCCTCGCTGTTTGATTATTTACTTGGCGTGATCAGAACATGAACCAATCGGCCAGGTTTTGTCGAGTTTAATAATGAAGCAGGTTAATTTTATTGTAGTTAATCTGAAATAATTGAAATTATTAAGTAATTAACCACACTCCAAATTTCACACACACACACACACACACACACACACACACACACACACACACACACACACACACACACACACACACACACACACACACACACACACACACGTAGTTCAGAAACACTGAAGTATGTTACAGAATGAGGACGAGTAGATTGGTTGAGTTACCATCACAGAGACCAAAAAAACAGGTATACAGTCTATAGAGTGTGGTGTTTCGACTGGCTTCTAGTTGAATATGGTGCTCCTGAAGATTTTACTTTGAACAGATAGTTGACTGATTTTGTGGGTCTCTTGGAGACAGTGATTTGGAAGATTTTTTACCAAAGATGCTTCTGATTGTAGTAAAAGTGTGCAGAGGTTGCCAGTCAGCAGCCATGGTTTGATGCTTGCAAGCTATAATGGAGTGAGGGAATGGAGGGACCCCCACTTGGGTCTGCACGTTTCAGAGTCCAGACCTATCTCCTTGCTGCGGCAGAGAATACCTCCTTAAAACCACAGATGGCGAGGAAGCCTTGCCACATGGCAGTTACCTAGTGATTCAAGCATGGTAATTAGCAATGCACTTCGTCTTGCTCATAAAGAACAGGCCGTTTCCTTAAACTTCCTGGAATTTATTTCTTGATGGAGTCAAAATACATTTCGTTACCCTCCTCACAGGCCTTACAATGTAGGATCCAGTGTTGCAAATTAAGTGGTCAGCCTCAGCTGCTAGCAACGTCATATTCCATCTGTTCCTTTTTACATTTCTTTATAAAATGTGAATTCAGATCAGTCAGTGGGTTAAAGAAAATTATTCAGCAAAGCATGTTGGCGTAACAATCCCGTGGCTGGTTATGGGGCAGCTTAAACGTGTGTTACTCGCTGAAATGAAAGTCAAGCGGTCGGAATAATAAGCGACTGAACTGATGTTGCCATGTTGCCATGTTGCCATGATGAATATGTTGCCAGCAGTTAATATTTTTTTCTTAAGTGCGAGCAGGAACAAGCGTGTAGCAGTGACACTATGTCGATTCACACCGAGACATAAACAGTTTTTTGTAACAGTCGAGGGAGTTAATGTATGAAATGCCATGAACACTTGTGAACAGGAGGTTAGATAAATTCGCTGTATTGATTATGAGCTACAGTCCCATTTCAATCTTCCTATAACCAAGAATGAAAATGGTCCCGGGTATATGCGTGTGAATGAGGAATGGGGAACCTGGAAATCGATCGCCTAGACTAAAATGAATTTTGTCAGATCAAAAAGCACAGCGGTTAAGACACGGAGCACAAAATATGAAAGCATAGGAGAAGTAAATGCAGATTCAGAAATATTTGAAGAGAGTTCAATAGCTCACATTTCTCACTCTCCCTACTTGCAGATAAGATAACAGTGCGATTGATCAATGGGACAAGCTCTTGTTCCGGACGAGTGGAGGTGCACTATGACATACTTGATGCGAACGTTGTCTGCAGGCAGTTGGGCTGTGGAGCCACAAAATCAGCTCCTACCAGAGCTCATTTTGGAGCAGGGCCTGGCTCCTTTTTGTTGGAGGATTTTCAATGCAACGGTACAGAAATGAACTTATTTCAATGTCAAAGCAAAACGGTGGGAGAACACAACTGCAGTTCTGGAGAGGCAGCGTCTGTTATTTGTTCAGGTACGGCTTGATATCACAAGTAGACCCGCACTCCTAATGCTTCTACCCCTAAAAGCCCCACTTTACAAGCATGAAGAAACAGATTAGTTATGAACTTAAAGTGATACAGTCCACAATGTAAGTCAAACAAGTTTTAATTTACATCTGTATTCTCCTGCAAAAACAACATGGAAGCAATGTGAATAGCTGACATTCTGTTATGATGGTGGTGCTGAGTTTCAGGCACACAGAAATACTTCCAGTGCAATACTGAATACATTCAGGATTGACATAGATGAGGTCTCTCTGACGAGGCTTCACACGATAGAATTCACAGCACAGAAGCACACTATTAGGCCAACAGAACGGAGCAGTTGTTATTGGCTCTATTTTGCATCATCCTGACACGGTACCTCTCACCCGATCAGCATAGCTATCCAACTTCAGTTCACAGGCTTCAAGAATACCCACCTTAACCACTCCGTGTGGCATAATTTTCACAAAACCAGCAATATATGACGAATGATGTCCCTCCTGATTTCCCCTCTGTAGCCATGAGTGGCCATCCGTCATTCATGCTTCTGAGATGAGGAACATGTGGAATGATCACTGCTGTGATAGGCTATAAATATAGATGCATCGGTGTCACTGGTATTCCAGTGACGAGGATGCAAACAATTTCTACTAAATCAGGATACTTGTAACTCGACTCCATACATAAACCAGGCGACTTATTGTCTTTCGACTTTTGCAATTTAAGTGAGGTTATCCCATTCAATCGATAGTGTATCTTAGTAATTTAAATAGATACCCCTCAGTGGTTTACCGTTAAAAAACTAAAGAAAAACAACAGGGCAAGGCTTCGAAGAAGAGCAGTTGACTTCACAAGCACTCCTTACCAACATTTCACCCTCAACCAATATCACAGAAACAGATTTTGTGATGCTGATGGAATTGTTGACCTATCAATTTGACAACGTTACTACTTTCCAACAGTGTCTATACTTGAATCAACACTTTACTTTCATTAAATGGCCTTGCGACTTCTGGAAATCGAAAAAAAACAAGAGAAAAATAACTACACAGAATTGTCGGCCTACCTAAAAGGCTTCCATTGTTGGTTTGGGTAGAGTTGCATTTCTACTCTAGTATCAAAATGGATTTGCATGATCAACTGTAGATATACACACCAAGGATCATTACATTTTGCCACTGAAGTTCTGCTTACAGAACATACCTCCCCAGATGAGTTGTTTTGGGATTGAGTTTTCTTTTGGTTTGTGATGCAATGCAAGACATATCATAATGAAAACCAGTTATACTCCCAGAGCAATATTCAGGTCAATTGAAGCCAATAGACCTGACGATGAGCGAAGTGTACAATAAATTGTGGATATCGAACTCACTATTCTGTGAGACTGCCCAAGAAGTAATTTTATCGCTGTTAGGGTCAAGTGAGGAGGGCTTCCCTCTTTAACCTCGCCTTGTTTGACAACAACAGGTTTATTTCTTGTTTAACGTGGATGTACAGGCCAATTCATACGTTATTTGATTACTTGCTCTGATCAATCAAGAATTACGTTTACGAAAGTAAGAGATTAACTTTATTATACTTAAAAAGAACTAAATAAAAGAATAAACTAAGCCTCAACTTTCACCCACATGCACATACACAAACACACACGAAAGTTCCACACACATCTACAAAGATTACAAAGAGGCGAGGGTAGATTGGTTGAGTTAGAGTCCATAGGCAAAACAGTATACAGTCGGTGGCGCTGGCTGATTTGGTTGCCTTCCAGCTGAAATCAGTGGTGCCGAGGCTTTTAGTTTGAAGGGATATATGACTGACTCTGTGGGTTTCTTGGCGACAGTGATGTGGATTTCCTCCAAAGGTTTTTCACATTGTTGCTGGAGTATGCAAGGTGTTCAGTCGGCAGGCAGGGTTTGAAGCTTGCAAGCTGGTATGGAGGGAGAGAGAGAAAAGGGATCCCCACGTGGATCTGCACGTGTCAGTGTCCAGATGCTTCTCCTTGCTGCCTCAGTGAAATGTCAGCCGAAAACCTTAGATGATTGGGGAAGTCTTGTCACATGGCAGTCACACAGTGATTCAAGCATGGTCGTTTGCAATGTATTTCTTTTTGCTAAAAAGCACAAACATCCTGGGTCTTGGTTGCTGTTGGGATGAGCAGACATTTTTTCTGCACCTCACACGACTTGCAATGTGGGATGCAGTGTAGCAAATTAAGTGGTCATCTTACGATGGCAGCAAAGTGATATATTTTCTGCTCCTTTTCACAATTTCTTTAAAAAAACATCAATTCAGGTACTTAGTCGAACAATGAAAATTATCACTCAACAAAGTACATCGCAGTGACCACCCCATTGGCTAGATTTGAGGTATTTTAAGCATTTGATTATGGTCAGGGTTGAAATGAAAGTCCGGTGGTCTGCATAATGTGCGATGACCTGATATCTCCCTTTAAACATGTTGAGAACAGCAATTACTTCTTGACAGGTGTGAGTAGAATGACCGTGTAGTCGTCCCACTGCCGACTCACAGCTTGAAATAAATAGTGCCTTGTAATAGTTGAGGTAGTTAATTGGTGAAATTGCATGATCACTTGTGAACAGGATTTGAGATCAATGCACTGTACTGATTATGATGCTGTCCGTACTTCCTTCTTCCCAAAACGGACAATGAATTTGTTCCTGAGTTTAGGCATGTCAACGAGCAATGTGGAACCTGTAAAATGATATCACAGAATCTCAGAATAATACAGTGCAGAAGAGGCCCTTCGGCCCATCGAGTCTGCACCGATGCATTAAAACACTGACCTGTCGATTTAATCCCATTTGCCAGCACTTGGTCCATAGCCTTGAATGTTATGACGTGCCAAGTTCTCATCCAAGTTCTTTTTTAAAGGATGTGAGACAACCTGCCTCTACCACCCTCCCAGGCAGGGCATTCCAGACCGTCAACACCCTCTGGGTCAAACGGTTCTTCATCAAAGCCCCCTTAAACCTCCCATCCCTCAACTTAAACTTGTGACCCTTCGTAACTGACCCTTCAACTAAGGGGGACAGCTGCTCCCTATGCACCCTGTCCATGCCCCTCATAATCTCGTACACCTAGATCTGGTCACCCCTCAGTCTTCTCTGCTCCAGCGAAAACAATCCAAGCCTTTCCAACCTCTCTTCATAGCTTAAATGTTTCATCCAGGCAACATCCTGGTGAATCGCCTCTGCACCCCCTCCAATGCAATCACATCCTTCCTATAATGTGGCGACCAGAATTGCACACAGTACTCCAGCTGTGGCCTCAACAAAGTTCTATACCACTCCAACATGGACGATAGTAGAATAAAGGGTATCTAGGTAGTTTGATCTTAGAGTAGGTTAAAGGGTCGGCACAACATCGTGGGTCGAAGGGCCTGTACTGTGCTGTACTGTTTTATGTTCTATGTTCTATGACCTCCCTGCTTTTGTAATCTATGCCTCGATTGATAAAGGCAAGTGTCCCATATGCCTTTTTCACCACCCTGTTAACCTTTCCTTCTGCATTCAGAGATCCATGGACAAACACGCCAAGGTCCCTTTGTTCCTCGGAACTCTTCCCAGTGTCAGGCCATTCATTGAATACTTCCACGTCACATTACTCCATCCGAAGAGTATCGCCTCACACTTTTCAGTGTGAAATTCCATCTGCCACTTTTCTGCCCATTTGACCATCCCGTCTATATCTTCCTGTAACCTAAGACACTCCACCTCACTGTTACCCAGTCGGCCAATCTTTGTGTCATCCGCGAACGTACTGATCCTACAGCCTCACATAGTCATCTATTTCGTTTATATAAATGACAAACAATGGAGGACCCAGTACAGATCCCTGCGGGACGCCACTGGACACTGGCTTCCAGTCACTAAAACAGTCAGCCCACCGAGTCTGTGCCGACCATCAACCACCCATTTATACTAATCATACTCTAATCCCATATAGCTACCACATCCCCACCTGTCTCTATGTTCCCCCACTACCACATACCAATACTTGGGGCAATTTATAACGGCCAATTTACCTATCAGCCTGCAGGTCTTTGGCTGTGGGAGGAAACCAGACCACCCAGCGGAAACCCACGCAGATACAGGGTGAACTTGCAAGCTCCACACAGGCAGTACCCAGAATTGAACCTGAGTCGCTGGAGCTGTGAGATTGCGTTGCTAATCACTGCGCCACTATGCCACCCAATCCACCTTATCAAGTTACCTTGTGTCCCATGTGCATTTGCTTTCTTGATAGGTATTCCATTTGGGACCTTGTCAAAGGCTTTGCTGAAATCCATGTAAACTACATCAACTGCACTACCCTCATCTACACACCTGTTCACATGCTCATAAAATTCAATCAAATTTGTTAGGCATGACCTCCCTCTGACAAAACCATGCTGACTATTCCTAATCAAATTTTGCCTCTCCAAGTGGTGATAGATTCTCTTCTTCAGAATTTTCTCCAACAGTTTCTCTACCACTGACATGAGACTCACTGGTCTGTCGTTCCTTGCCTTATCTCTACAACATTTTTTACATAGTGGGACCGCATTAGTTGTTCTCCAGTCCTCTGGCACCTCTCCTGTGGCCAGAGAGGAAGTAAAAATTGGGGTCAGAGCCAATCTCCACCATCGCCTCCCACAGCATCCTGGGACACAAATCGTCCGGACCTGGAGATTTATCCACTTTTAAGCCTTACAAAACCTCCAATACCTTGTCACTCCCTCTGACAATTTGGTCAAGAACCTCACGGTCTCTCTCTCTAATTTCCATATCTACATCCGCATTCTCTTCGGTGCAGATAGATGTGAAGTATTCGTTCAACACCCTAGCAATGTCCTCTGGCTCCACCCAGAAATATCCTCCTTGGTCCCTAATGGGTTTCCCTGGTTATCCTCTTCCCATTGATATGCTTGTTGAATATCTTGGGATTTTCCCTACTTTTACCAGCCAGAGCTTTCTCATATCCCCTCTTTGCTCTCCTAATTCCTCTCTTAAGCTCCATCCTACACTTTCTGCACTCCACTAATGCTTCCATTGATTTTTTCTCCTTGTATTTGCTGAAAGCCTCTCTTTTCCTTCTCATCGTACCCTGAATGTTTTTGGTCATCCATAGTTCTCTAGGCTTGTTGCTCCTACCTATTACCCGAGAGGGAACATGTTGGGCCTATTCCCTCCCCATTTCCTTTTTGAATGCCCCCCACTGCTCTTCTGTACATTTCCCGACAAGCTTTGACTAAAATGATTTTCCGCAGATAGAAAGAACAATGGTTAAGGCACGGAGTACAAAATATGGAACTCGAGGATTGGGATAATGCTGGTTCAGAAATATTTCAACAGAGTACACTCATCCATATTTCTCACTCTTCCCCACTTTCAGACGAGGCACCAATGCGGCTGATCAATGGGACAAGCTCTTGTTCCGGACGAGTGGAGGTGTATTAGGATTACACTTGGGGAGCGGTCTGTGATGACCACTGGGACATACTTGATGCGAACGTTGTCTGTAGGCAGATGAGCTGTGGAGTCGCCAAATCAGCTCTGAGCAGTGCTCATTTTGGAGCAGCGTCTGGACTGTTTTTGCTCGATGATGTTCATTGCAATGGCACTGAGACGAATTTATTACAGTGTCAAAGTAATACGTTGGGAGAACACAACTGCAGTCCTGACGAGGCAGCGCCTGTTATTTGTTCAGGTACGGATAGATATCACACGCACACCTGTACATCTAATCTTTTTGCCCCTGAATGCCCGACCTGACAAGGATGAAGGAAGAAATTAGAGACGAACTTAAAGTGATTAAGTCCACAATGCAATTCAAAGCAGTTTCCGTTTAGCCCTCTATTGCCCTGTTAAACAATATAGCAACAATGTGAATATCTGGCATTATGTTAAGTTGGCGCTGCTGAGGTTCAGGTCCTCAGCAATAACTCCAATGCAATACTGAATAAATCCTGGATTGACATAGCTGAGATCTATCTGACGAGGGTTCACACCATGGAAATCACAGCACAGAAACACACTATTAGTCCAAAAGAAATGAGCAGTTGTCAATGTCTCGCTTCACAATCACCCTGACAAAGGCCTTCTCACCCGATCAGCATAGCTACCAAACTTCAGTTCACAGGCTTCTCCAACAGTAACCGTAAACACTCCGTTTGCATAATTTTCACACAGTCAGCAATATGTGACTAACGATGCCCCTGCTGAATTCCCCTCTGTAGCCATGAGTGGCCATCCATCATTCGTGCTCCCTAGCTTATGAACATGTGGAATGATCACCGCTGTGATGGGCAATCAATATATATGTATCGGTGTCACTGACATTCCAAAGACTAGGATACAAACACTCTCTGCTGAATCAGGATACTTGCAACTCGACTCCATACATAAACCAGACGACTTATTGTCTTTCGATTTGTGAAATTTAAGTGAGGTTATCTCATTCAATCGTTAGTATATTTTAGTAATTTAAAGTGGAGACCCCTCTGAGATTGACTGTTAAAAAATACAGTATGGCACTACTTCGAAGAAGAGCAAGTGATTTCACAAGGATTCCTTACCAACATTCCACCCTCCACCTACATCACAAAAACAGACTATGTGATGTTGATAGAATTAATGGTCTGTCAGCTTGACAAATTTACTACTGTACAACAGTGTATATATATGAATAAGCACTTTATTTTTATTAAATAGCCTTGCAACGTCTTGAGGTCGAAAAGAAGCAAGACAAAATACGACACAGAGCTGTCGGACAACCTCAGAGGCTTTCATTGTCGGTTCGGGTAGAGTTATATGTCTTCTCTATCGTGAAGAACGAAATAAAACAATAAACTAAGCTCCAACTTTCACTCACATACGCACATATATACTCGAGGTTCACTCACACCTAAATAGGTTACAAAGAGGGGAAGGGTAGATTGACTGAGTCAGAGTCGATAGGAAAAGCAGTGTAAAGTCGGTGGAGTTTGCTTGTTTGGCTTGCTTCTAGCTGAATTTGGTGGTCCGGCATATTTTAGTTTGAAGAGATAGATGACTGATTCTGTGTTTCTCTTGGCGATAGTGATGTGGAACACTTCCTCAAAGGTGTTTCCGTTTGTAGATGGAGTATGCAGAGGTGTTCAGTTAGCAGGCAGGGTTTGAAGCTTGCAAGCTAGAATGGAGGGAGAGAGAAAAGAGGGATCCCCACTTGGATCTGCACGTGTCAGTGTTCAGATGCTTTTCCTGGCTACTGCAGGGTAATACCAGTCTAAAACCTGAGATGGTGGGGGGACGCTTGTCACATGGCAGTCACACAGTGATTCAAGCATGGTAGCTTGCAGTGTATTTCTTCGTGGTAAAAGGAACAGGCCGTTTCCTTAAACTTCCTAGGTCTTGGTTGTTGTGGGCATGAGCAGACATTTTGTGTAGAGATCATACGACTTCCAATGTAGGATCCAGTGGTCCTTTTATTATTATTATTCATTCATGGGATGTGGGCGTCGCTGGCCAGGAAGCATTTATTGCCTATCCCTAATTGCTATTGAGAAGGTGGTGGTGAGCTACTTTCTTGAACTGCTGCAGTCCATGTGGGGTAGGTACATCCACAGTGCTGTTAGGAAGGGAGTTCCAGGATTTTGACCCAGCTACAGTGAAGGAACGGCGATATAGTTCCAAGTCAGGATGGTGCGTGACTTGAAGGGGAACTTGCAGGTAGTGGTGTTCCCATGCATTTGATGTCCTTCTTCTTCTAGTTGGCAGAGTTCGCGGGTTTGGAATGTCCTGTCTAAGGAGCTTTAGTGCGCTGCTGCAGTGCATCTTGTAGATGGTAATCACTGCTGACACTGTGCATCGGTGATGGAGGGAGTGAATGATTGTGCATGGCGTGCCAATCAGGCGGACTGCTTTGTCCTGGATGGTGTCGAGCTTCTTGAGTGTTTTTGGAGCTGCACCCATCCAGGCAAGTGGAGAGTATTCCATCATACTCCTGACTTGTGCCTTGTAGATGGTGGACAGGCTTTGGATATTCAGGAGGTGAGTTACTCGCTGCACTCTGACCTGCTTTTGTAGCCATGGTATTTATATGGCTATATATTATTTATAAATCAATCTCTTGATCCCACTTAGGTGCCTTTAATGGTCTCTATTTGTCTAGAAACAGCCTTCAACACCCAGAGGGGTCGCATTCAATACATTGCCTGCTTGTGCCATAAGAAGGACCTGCAGGAACTCTGTAAAGGCATAAGTTTTGCAGGGGCTTCAACTACTTTCTTACAACATTAAAGGTGGTACACTTGTACAATTACAATTTCATTTGCAAAGCAAAAGCATAAGCAGTGTAGTATTGAAGAAAGCACAATTTTAACATCACTATTACATAATCAATCAATTGTGCGAACATAATACAGTCGCAATTTCATTCTTAGAGTATACTGATCATTCACTAATTCATTTTAACAATATATGAATAGGTTATACAATTACCCTTTTATGACATAACTAATTGTCCCTCCTTTTACAGAGAAAGTTCGAACACTAATTGCTTTTTGGGTAGCTGTCCAACCTGTGTTCATACATCCTCTTACATCGCCTAATTAATTTCTAAAGTTGCCAAATTAAGTAGGTCACATATAACACCATGATACCCGAAACCACTATCAGAGCATGGAGATAATCCTAAACCAGGGGTGTATCTGCACGTCTGACCCCCAGTTCCATAAGTCCTCCTGCCAGGTAGAATCATTTATCTCGTCAATCTCATCTTGTCGCATCTTCGACTGTTGTTCCAAATTGTATTACACGATAGCAATGACTTCTAGCTGCTGTCTCTCTTTACCCAAGCGTGTGGGCAATGGCTGAATAGTATATTCATATTCTTGGAGGTAATTTGTCAAATCCTCTAATACTTTCTGTCACAGTTATCGTTTCTGTCTTTTGCTTATGTATCTGTACCAACTCCATCTTCCCTACTCGGGTTGGTATTTGTGGGTTGAACCAAAATGTACTGTTGCTCACCGGACAAGTCCGTTTATGTCCATACTGGTACTCCTTCGCTGTGGTGGTTAAGCGATATCCCCCCTTTCCCATATAGGCCACATGGGTTAGCTCTGACAATGCTTTCCTAGTCTCCATGGTGTAATTTGCAGTGGCATTAAACCCACATTTTGATTCTGCCGTTTTATATTTATGATGAGGACGTATGACCACCTGGTTTTCCAGACTACACTCAGACAATGGACAATATTGTTCCAATTACATCTTTTCCAATTTCCATAACATAGGGTAATATATCATTGTATTTTATGTAATCTTTTCCCCTCATCACTCCTGTATTTTCTGCATTGTATAATTGCATCCCTAACTTATCTCTCAGAATTACAGGTATTCCCAACACTACTCCAATACTCATAGATCCTGTATTTACACATTCCTGATCTTTCCTTACTTCAAGTTTTCTGATTTGGCACCTGGTAATTTTATCATTTGTGTGACTAGCTAAATTCTCCGACTGGGTGTAATTTATCCAAACTGGTACCTGTCCTGCACCAATTTGCCTCCAATTTTCCTTCGTTTGTTCTAACATTCACGAACTGTATGTACTACAAACGCTTTCATTATTTGAAATGTCACTGTTCATTAATATATGTTACTGGTTATTCAAATAATATTTAAACAGTATGATATTTACTGCAGGTGCCTCTGCGCTTGGGAATACCCTACAACAATCCCCGCTTTCGGTAGGAGACTAACCCTAGTCTTCCCAACCGATACTATTTATTATTGTTGGTTTTTTTTTACATTAATGTGATCCAAATGACTTATTCCCCTGGATAGACAAATTGTCTGTCTTGCTTTTGCTCTAGTTTTCACCCTCCTTCGCTACACATATCGCCTGTATGATCGGCAGGCCAGTATGCCCCATGTTATGGCCAGTATCAACTGTACTCCGACTAGCACATGAGAAACTATCCGAATCTAGGGGTAGATATTCACATTCATTCCCCAATCCCAAATCTTCTCCTACCAACTCCGGTCCTGCAATTCTGTGTCCGTATCTTTCTCTAGCTTTTTGATTTTTGTCTGCAGTTGGTGGCAGAGTTTTATGGATTGGCTCACCCTGAGCCTTAATTCCCTTAGCACTTCGACCAGGTGTGGGATGGGGACTGGTTCTGGTTCCTTGTAATCCTGTAGGCGGTCATGGAGATGATCAGTGATGTTAATGATCTTGGTACCTGTACGCCGAACCTGGATAATTCGGGCTTGCCCTATAATGACTGGCTGTAAGGGCGTAAAGTAAAAATGAGAAAATGGGATAGGGCATTGTAGATTATTGTAGCGGTAGGAACTTCCTGTGGTGGAAACGCAGTATTTCCCTTTACCTCCGTAGCCTGTTCTTGCAAAATGCTTTGGAGCAGGTATGATCTCTACGACACAACCGTCGGTTCGATTGAACCCACATTCATCCAGTTCTCCCTGTCCCACTGGGTGAGGACATACTGTAAGTCCCCCCTTTGCTTGCATCCCATGAGGGAGGTTTCATATAGTGTATTGTTTCTGAGTATGGCGGAGGTTTCAATTAAATAGTAGCGGAGGGAGGTATTACCCCGTAGGACCCCAATATTTTCCAACTGGTAATGGAGACATGGCCCTGATTCCCTGCAGTGACTATTGGGATCATCAGGACTATTGCCACTCCTATAGCTTTGCCCATTTCACAATCTGGGATCACTGGGTATACTCTGGTGAGTACTTTCGGAGTACAATTGTTCAGTGTCCCTTTTCTCTCGGCTAGCCGAGCCAGATGTGGGCTGTCTATCCAATCGGGCACCTCCCCCCTTTGTACCTGATCGAGGTTGTGTCGTGTCTGTCCCACCATCCACAAGCCATAAGCGTGACCGAGTTGTCCCTGCCTTGGCTTTGCAGCATCTTCCCGTTCTCTATCTATGAGGTGGTTGATGGTTCTGGCATGTGCCTCTAATATCGTAATTCCATCTAATTGCATCTCCATACCCTCTTTTCCCAGATTGGTCTGATCCTCCTGATTTTTCTCTGCTCTCTTTAATAGTCCCTTCATTACTCCTTTAAGGTGTTCCATCTTTTTAAGTATATCTAATGAGTTTACGATGGAGGCATCGGTATCGAATCTGGTAGCAACGTCATTAACTGTTCCCCTCTTTGTTCTATAAAGCTGATCCTGGCCTCTAAATCTGGTGGCACCCATGGCATCGGCAGCCTGCTGCATTACAATCTTACTTAATAAACTATACATATTTCTTGCCTGTTCCGCACAATATCCCGGCATTTGAGATATTGACCAGGGCAGGCACAATCTCATGTTTAACATTATCATACAACGCTTCCCCTGGGCTCGATGTACCCGCACACATCCATGTTCCTTTCAACTTTCCTTATCATCTGTTGCCCAATGGGGGGGCACAAACAATTCCGAACACACAGCTCTCAGTCACCCCTGCCACTTTCTGTCTGGTCACGCAGTTAGCACGGTCATCTGTGGAACACCGTACACACTTCCCATCCAGCATGTTGTGCTATGCCCCATAGTTCATATAGTCCATATTAATACTCCTTTCATTAATCTGTTGTGCATCCATTACCGGGTCTTTGTTCTTCCTCTCCGGATATTAGCATCAGGCCCCACAGCCACTGCAGTCCGGTTCTTTCCCATTCGCCACCAGTGGTTATATCTGTAATTTGAACACACTGCCCTGGTGGTCACCAGGTGTTAGTACTTGTCCATGTTGTGAGTATCCTCCGATGAGGGATACATGTCTACCTGTGGGGACCAAACATGTCCTGGGGAATCCAGGAGTTAATTTATATTATCATCTCTACTCTTTTGAAATTATCTATATGGTCCCGTTGTGCTCGGGTTTCGTTCCCCACAATCCTTGCCCAGTTAGTAACCCATCTAATAATAATCCAAATACCTATCAATACTATCATTATTCCCTTGATTGTATTTCTTTCAGTTGGGACCATGTTTCCTCCGGCTTTTCCCCTTACCATTACTTTGTCTCCCACAACAGCTACCTTTGTCTGTTCCTCTCATGTTTCTATAGAACCTCCTGCCACACCTTGTGCAGTTGTCTGCACAGCTCCTTCACAAATCTTTAACCCTTTCTCTTGCGGGTCCTATTTCCTCACTACCTGCTACGACATACCTTGGCAGTCTTAGCACCCTTCCTGTCACCGTATTCATCAAGTCCTTTCCTATTTTAGCTACACCACTCTGTCCTTTTTGTTCCTTTTTCAAAATATCCTTTACTAGCTGACTAAGTGTTCTAACATTCTGGTCCACATTTTCCAAATCTATAGTATTGACAATTGAAGTTCCCGTATTAAGGACTGTGGCTGCGTTATTCACTAAGCTATGCTTATGTCTCTTTCTCTTTATTATTCCCTCATTACCAAATTCCTGTCTCAACAATTGTTACAGTAATACCTTGTACTACTCTCGGGTCTTAGGGCACCAGCCAGGTAGTTGGATATCTGAGATATTCAATATTACCAGTACCAACTCAAGTTTTATGTTATCGTATACACTTTTATTAGCTTTATTATCGCAAGTCCATTTTTTGGTCCTGTAGTCAAGGCCGGGCAAGGGAGACCAGTCACTTGTGGCTGTTGGGTCGTAACCTTACTCGTTAGTAATTAAAATGTGGGGGTAATCGAGCTAATTGGAGCTTGTTGTCCGTTTGATAAATTTTGAATGCTGGTTTGATTGTTAGCTCCTTCCCTTGTACACCCCCGAACAATGATTTTGACACAAAAGGTCCGTTGAGGGCCTTTGCTGTCAAAATCTGACACACCTGGTAGATTAAATTGTTCACTAAAATAAAAGCAAAATACTGCAGATGCTGAAAATTGTCTCATTGATCTGCAATTAAGGTCTTAAATTCTCAAAGCTGCTGGATCTCTTGCTGTGGCATCAATTCTCACATGGCCTGTCGTCACCTGCTTAAAAACAACCCACAAAGAATCCACTGCGGCTCTGCCCCTGAGCCCAATGGGTTAATTTGTCCAATTCTATCGGTCAATTTAGAAATTTAAGGTTTAATAATTTCCATTATATATACATTTTACTCTCAGCAATGCAAAATTGTGTGGTGGGTTAAATGGAAAAACAGCAGCTGCAGCGGTGTTTTTTTTTCAAGGGGCGGAGTAAAATCGTCTCAGCTGCGTCACTTTACAAAACCTTTTTCTTTTCTGATCGGAAAAAAAACCCCACACTCCATTTTAATCTATTTTTTTCAATCCTTTTGGTATCCTTAGGGTTGCACGCCTTTGAAGTTGAAAATGCCACAAATGCTTCCGTTGCTTTCCAAATAACAAATCACATCTGCACACTTACACTGGTATCCCACTGTCATGCCACATATTCTGAACTCTCAGGTGATCTTATCAAAAGATCAAATATCAGCGGTGATAAAAGAGGGGGGGATGCTGGTGGTGTCTGTCTGAGATCTTTGCTTACCTCCCCCTGCAGCGTCCTGATGTCTCAGGTTATGGCCAGACTTTCAAATGTAGCTCTCTTAAAAACTCATATCTCCAAGAGAAAACTATCAATTGCCAGTCTTATCTACACTTTCCTGACTTTCACTGGAAAATTCGAGGCTTCTTGGAAATTAGCTGTTTATTTCACTATTTGTTTATCCCCAGAATTCCTTTATTAGCGCTTGCATCAGACAGATCTGATTGCCAATTCCCATTAATTATAATTCTCTCTCATTTTGAGCCCTGGGGAACCTTTACAATTAATATTCATAATTCTTTGAAACAGAAATCAAACATTTCCATTTGATTCCAGACATTAGTGTATATTATTCATGTTTTTTTTTTTACCTTAGGTGACATTTTAATTCCTTAAATAACTTGCCAAATTAAACTGGATTTTTGACATCTCAGATTATTCCAAATTCAAATAACAGTAAATTTTCCTTTGACTGCTTTAAATAACCACTCATATCAATTTAATTTTGTTTATCGATTCCAATTTCTTATGCCCAGACTTGGTTGTACTTTTTGTACGATAAAGACAGAAGTGCTTGCAACTATCTCGCCTTCTCAAGCACTTTGTCTCATTGATCAGGGTGGTTGCAGCAGGATTAATTTCTTGCTTGTCTCCAAGGGGGCCGAGCAAAGCATTCTCCACTGCGCTGCTCTACGTAACCCTTTTTTTTAATGGAAAAGAACTAAACTCCTTTTTAAATGTTTTTTTTTATCCTTAGGATTTTCAAACAACAAAATCTTTAGTAAAATTCTCAACTTCAAAGGAAACCATCTCCATGAGGAAAGACAGGATTTTAGATTAAACTCCAATTGTTTCCAAACTTATTTTTTTGCATCTTTTATAAGAGGTTTCTAATCCAAGGATTTTTTTTTTTTAGCAAAGATGACTCCAAATTCCAATTCACTGCAATAATATTTAAAATCAAAACTGCCAATTTTATATGAGTGAGTCCTCTGTCCGGAACCGAAGACTCCTCCAAAACATGACATAATAAACTTGAAAGTTCATTGTGGCAACAAATGAAATTTCCAGTTCTTCAACTTAAACAGGTCAAATAACCTTAATAGTATTAATTCAATTCAGATTTATTAACTTATACTACTTATTAACTACACACAGAACAGAATCGAACGTGCTTATTTTAAAAGATAGGTAAACTACATCATTTTCTTGTTCATTCTACAGGCGCCTTTTCAAATGACTGTAATAAAACCAAAAACTAAAGTAAAAGTTATTTGACATTCTTAACACAAAATATTTAACACCAGCTTCTTAAACAAACTTTAAACAGACAGAATATTTCCTATATCTCCTTTGTTTATCCTTCTCTCCCTTAGACCAATATCCAATTCCTAACATTTGCTACTTAAAACAGTCAGTAAAACATGTCTTTAATTTAAACTCCAAAAAAACTAGAACAGATTTTAACCTGGAACTCCAATTAAAGCAGGAGTTGTAAATTTCAAATTGGATTTCTGCCAAGCATCTTCAGACCTTCAAGGCTGAAGCTTATCTCTCAGAAAATTGTTCATTGCCTTTTCACCGTTGCAAAACCAGCTAAAAATAAAAATAGAATTTTAACTTAAAATATAATTCAACTTTATAACCCATTCCTGGGTGCACAACACTAAATCGAAATGAACACACTCAACAATCACTTTTCACACTCATTCAATTCCAAACAACTTCGAAAATTGATTTCTGCAATGGGTTACGAATTCAAAATACCAAATCTCTTTCAAAATTCCCTGTCCCGATGTCAAGGAACACACACAGGTTCAACTAATTCACAACCAAGACATGACTCAAGGTTCCCACAAAATATACACTTGTAAAAATAGAAAAAGTAACAGACTCATTCTCTCATCATTAAGGCCAGACAACAAAGAGTTAACGACAGTCAGTTTTACAGAACACAAGCTGTACATCCCAGACATTCAATTCATTCGCGGAAGATTCCAACATTCTCACATTCAAATCAAAGACACAGTAACTGGTTTTTATTCTAAAACATACCTATCTTTAAAACACATGTTTACCATGGTGCTTCTGCGTCTTTCTCGAGTGGGCAAACGGACGTGGGTCGCCTTTCTCCAGAGGACATGGTTTACTTGTCCCCGGGGGCAACCCTTCCTCCTTACAAGCCGTCAAGCCCATTCTTCCTTCTACTTTCTCAAACCCGAGTTATTTTCTATGAATCAAGCAGCATTAAAACGAAAGAAAACAAACAAGACACAAGAAAATGAATAGACACAGTAACACAAACAAAGGACGAACCACACACAAGGCGACGAACAGGTGCAGTCAATGTTGGGATCAACAGAATTTTTAGAGTCTTTTGGTTTCCCCCTTCACTAATCGATAATTCTGTTTGAGGGCGTTTTCTTGCCAACTTGATAGGAGGATTCTATTTTTTTTTCTCCTGACAATATTGTCTCCATAATCCAATTAATTCTTTGGCCCTATTGCCTTTATTTTGTTTCCAGATATTTTCTTGGGGTTTTTTTTTAAGTCACTTCCAAATCTTTTGTCCCACCTAAGGGCCATTGGTCTCCTAATTTCTTATTTAAGGCTGCCGATAATTGTCTGAAGTCTTTCCCTTTATCCGGATACTTATCACACAATACTGGTAATGGACAGGATGGATCACTTGTATTATCTAAACAGTTTCCCATTTTCACAACTATCATCACGAACTATTATTACAAACTACAAACTGCGTTGTACGCCCCGACAGTCCAAGAGGTAAAATTTACTTACAAATTATTGTCTGAACAGTTAAAATTACTTACAACTTATCTAAACAGTTAAAATTTACTTACAAATTATCTAAATAGTTAAAATTACTTACAAATTATCTACACAGTTATTCACAATAAAATAATAAAACCTTAATCTCAGCCGTTCTAAAACGACCTTGCATAACCTTCAGTCGCGACCGACTTTAACTTTAACCTCAGTCCCCATCAGCCGTAGTCTAAACTAACTGACGAATGCTGAGAAAAAACTTTAACCTCAGTTCCTCTCAGCCGTAGTCTAAACTAACCGACTAATCCTGACATAAAACTTTAACCTCAGTTCCCCTCAGCCGCAGTCTAAACTAACCGACTAACCCTGACATAAAAGTTTAACCTCAGTCCCCATCAGCCGTCGTCTAAACTAACCGACTAAACCTGACCTTAAAATTAACCCTCAGTCGTACCGACAACGACTGATCCTTGTCTTTCTAATCCGCCAGACTGATCGTTGATCTCGTCCAGACAATCTTACCTGACCATAA
Source organism: Heterodontus francisci (assembly GCF_036365525.1). Classification (NCBI taxonomy): domain Eukaryota; kingdom Metazoa; phylum Chordata; class Chondrichthyes; order Heterodontiformes; family Heterodontidae; genus Heterodontus; species Heterodontus francisci. Next base: position 14,990,979 of record NC_090415.1, read on the forward strand.
GCGAGTGATCAAACTTTTATCAGACTACGAGACAGGGGAAAACCGACGTGGTCACATATCAACTACTCACATCGGGGGCCCATTTCCCCTCTCTCCGTCCAACACTAGTCTGATTCTGATTTCGCTGATGATCGGCGGTCGCATGTTGATATCCCACTTCTGACACCAAAATGTTCTTTTTGCCTTCAGTCTGGTTCAGTAAATATACCGAGTCGGATGTGCAGGTAAAATCAATTACTTTATTTGCGCAGTCGCCAGAGGACTTACTCTGAGAACAGCGGCACTGACTCCACCAGAGTCTGTCGGGTCCCCCCCGCCCCCCCCAGAGTAAGTTAAGTTTGTGATACAGGTACTACTGTTTATACATTAAGATTTATGCTACACCATCAGTGCGGTACAATTCGACTTCACCCACGTGGTGACATGCAGTACATCTGTTACTGAGGTTACAATACACTCCATTCTCAATACATACTTGTTACGAACATAATATTGTTTTGCATCAGCAAGATCAAAAGAAAACAGACATTAAGACAATTAACAAACGAAGAGGGGTTAGAAACAAGATACTGATTTTGATTCCCACAGATACTGCTTTTGCTTCCCACAATTGTCATAAGTCCTGGGATCCTGTAATCTCTATCAAGTCACATCATGAAGTAACACCAAGCAGCAACAGTATACAGTGATAGTGTGGCCTTTCATTCCTTATCATCACTCACACAGGGATGGCCAGCATGTCTCACAGGAATCCATTTGTTCCAAACCACAAGGAGTCACACAATCAAGTCATAAATGAACAAATGTCCTTGCAATTACCAGAGCCTGTAAGTTTATACGATCTCACACTCTCAGCCTTTACTTTTAACTATTTAATTGCAGTTTCTCAAGCTTTAAATCATTTCATCAGAGCTCAGCAAAGCTACTATTCCTAACTTGGCTATATTTCCCATCAAGCATAGTGCCATGCCTTTCTGCTCACTTCCACATTCTGGAGCTCAGGTCTTCAGTACTATTGCCGGAATATCCAGGCCCCATAGTCTTTGCAGTATCCAGTGCCTTCAATCGTTTCTTGATACCACGTGGAGTGACTCGAATTGGATGAAATCTGGCAGTTGTGATGCTGGGGACTTCAGGAGAAGGCCGAGATGGATCATCAACTCCGCACTTCTGGCTGAAGATTGTTGCAAATGCTTCAGCCTTATCTTTTGCACTGATGTTTTGGGCTCCTCCATCATTGAGGATAGGGGTATTTGAAGAGCCACCTCCTCCAGCTTTTTAAATGTCCACCACCATTCACAACTGGATGTGGCAGGACTGCAGAGCTTAGATCTGATTCGTTGGAAATGGGATCGTTTAGCTCTGTCTATCGCATGCTGCTTAAGCAGTTTGGCACTCAGGTAGTCCTGTGCTGTAGCCTCACCAGGTTGACACCTCATTTTGGGGTATGTCTGGTGCTGCTCCTGGCATGCACTCCTGCACTCTTCATTGAACCATGTTTGGTCTCCTGGCTTGATGGTAATGGTAGAGTGGGAGATATGCCGGGCCATGCGGTTACAGATTGTGGTTGAGTGCAATTCTGCTGCTGCTGATTACCCTCAGCGCCTCATGGATGCCCAGTTTTGCATTGCTAGATGTGTTCGAAATCTATCCCATTCAACACGGTGGTAGTGCCACACAGGACGAAGGAAGGTATCCTCAATGCGAAGGCGGCACTTCGTCTCCACCATGACTGTGCGGTGGTCACTCCTACCAATACTGTCATGGAGAGATGCATCTGCGGCAGGCAGATTGATGAGGACGAGGTCAAGTATGTTTTCCCCTAATGTTTGTACTCTCACCACCTGCCACATACCCAGACTAGCAGATGTGTCCTTTAGAACTCAGCCAGCTCGGTCAGTAATGGTGCTACCAAGACACTGTTGGTGATGGACATTGAAGTCCCCCACCCAGAGTACATTCTGTGGCCTTGCCACCCTCAGTGCTTCCTCCAAGTGGTGTTCAACATGGTGGAGTACTGAGTTATCAGCTGAGGGAGGGTGGTAGGTGGTAATCAGCAGGTGGTTTCCTTGTCCATGTTTGACCTGATGCCATCAGACTTCGTGGGGTCCCGAGTCGATATTGAGGGTTCCAAGGGCAACTCCCTCCCTACTGTATATCACTGTGCCGCCACCTCTGCTTGCTGGGACTGGACACCAGAGACGGTGATGGCAGAGTCAGGGACATTGTCTGTCAGGTATGATTCCATGAGTATGACTCTGTCAGGCTGTTGCTTGATTAGTCTATGGGACAGCTCTTGCAACTTTGGCACACGCCCCCACATGTTAGTAAGGAGGACTTTTCAGGGTCGACAGGGCTGGGTTGGCCTTTGTCGTTTCCGGTGCCTAGGTCGATGCGAGGTGGTCCATCCGGTTTCAGTCCTTTTTATTGACTTTTTAGATGGTCATGTTAAGATTCTAGCTAAATGATCTTTTATCTGCTTCTTTTTAAATTTATTTTAAAAAATGCCAATTCAGATGTATCTAGTCCGTTGATTAAAGAAAGATGTCACTCAACAAAGCAAATTGCATTGGCCACCCCATTGCCATATATTGTTGTAAATAAAACCTTTGATTATGATCAAGATGCAAATGAATGTCAGGTGATCTGCATAATATGCGATGGCCTGATATCACCCTTTAAGCATGTTGAAAATAGTAAATACTTCTTAACAGGTGTGAGTAGAAATGTACATGTAGTCGTCCAACTGCTTATTCACACCTTGAAATGAATAGTGCCTTGCAATTGTCCAGTAAGTTAACCGGTGAAATTCCATGAACCCTTGTTAACAGGAATTGGGATCAATGCACTGTACCGATTATGAGCTATGGTCCGTATTTCCATCTTCCCATAACAGAGTATGAATATTTTCGCACGTGTCGGCGTGTCAACGAGCAATGGGGAACCAGTAAATTGATCGCCTAGACTAAAAACATTTTCCACGGATAGAAAAAACAAAGTTTAAGTCAGGAGCAGAAAATATAGAAGCAGAGGATTGGGAAAATGCGGGTGCAGAAATATTTCAATAGAGTACAATCATTCACATTTCTCACTCTTCCCCACCTTCAGGTGAAAAACCATTGCGATTGATCAATGGGACAAGCTCTTGTTCCGGAAGAGTGGAGCTATATTATAGCAACACTTGGGCAGCAGTCTGTGATGATGATTGGGACTTACTTGATGCGAACGTTGTCTGTCGGCAGCTGGGCTGTGGACCCGCAAAATCAGCTCCGAGCAGTGCTCATTTTGGAGCAGCGTCTGGACCCTTTCTGTTGGATGATGTTCAATGCGATGGCACTGAGGCGAATTTGTTGCAGTGTCAAAGAAAAACGTTGGGAGAACACGACTGCAGTCCTCGCGAGGCAGCATCTGTTATTTGTGCAGGTACGGCTAGATATCACATGCACACCTGCATATCTAATGCTTTTTCCCCTGACAGTCCCTCTTCATAAGCTTGAAGGAACAGGTTAGGTAGGAACGTCAAGTGATAGAGTCCGCAATGCATTCAAAGCTGTTTGCGTTTACCTCTGTAATGTCCTGGAAAGCAATATGGCCGCAATATAGCATTCTGTTATGACAGCGGTGCTGAGTTTCAGGTTCTCAGCAATAATTCCATTGCAATATTGAAGAAATCCTGCATTGACAGAGATAAGATCCCTCTGAAGAGCGTTCACACTGTAAAATTCACTGCATAGAAGCAGACGATTGGGCCTGCAGAATTGAGCAGTTGTCAATGGTTCGCTTCAGCATTACCCTCACACAACCCGGGGTGGGTTTCCTTCGGGTGCTCCGGTTTCCTCCCACATGCCAAAGACTTGCAGGTTGATAGGTGAATTGGCCATTATAAATTGCCCCCAGTATAGGTAGGTGGTCGGGAAATATAGGGACAGGTGGGGATGTGGTAGGAATATGGGATTAGTGTAGGATTAGTATAAATGGGTGGTTGATGGTCGGCACAGACTCGGTGGGCCGAAGGGCCTGTGTCAGTGCTGTATCTCTAAAAACCCCTCTTACCCGGCCAGCATACCGATCCAACTTCAGATCAAAGGCAACACTCGCCTTAAGTCAATATAACTGACTTCGGGGAGAAGCGAAGAGTATATTGTGAATGCTCTTCTTAATATTCTGTGGTACCGTCCAAGAGATAATTTTACCCCTGTTATGGTCAGGTGAGAAGGGCCTCCCTCTTTCCCTCCTATTATTTGTCCGTGACAGGTTTGATTCCTGTTTACAGTGCATGTAATGGCCAGTTCAATCGGTGTTTGATCATTTCCTTGCCGTCATCAGAACACAAACCAATCGGCCTGGTTTGATCGAGTTTAACAATGAAGGAGGTTAACTTTATTGTGCTTAATCGGAAGTAAATAAAATAATAAACCATGATCCAAATTTCACACATACACAGACACTAGAGATTCAGAAACTCATAAATAGGTTACAGACCGTAGAAGGTTATTTTGGTTGAGCTAGATTCATAGAGAAAAAAGATATACAGTCTGCTGAGTTTGGTGATTCGGCTGGCTTCTATCTGAATTTGTTGGTCATGTGGCTTTGGTTTGAAGTTGACTGATTCTGTGGGTCTCTTGGGGACAGTGATGCGGAAGATTTCTTCCAAAGGGTCTTTTGTTTATAATTGGAGAATGCAGAGGTGGTCAGTCAGCAGGCAGAATTTGATGCTTGCAAGCTGAAATGGAAAGAGAGAGAGAGAGAGAGGAGGGACCACCACTTGGGTCTGCACGTGTCAGAGTCTAGACGCATCTCCCTGCTGCTGCAAAGAAATACCAGCTTAAAACCGCAGATGGTGGGAAAGGCTTGCCACATGACAGTTACCCAGTGATTCAAGCATGGTAGCTAGCAGGGTATTTCGTCTTGCTACTAAGAACAAGCCTTTTTTTTAATTTTCTGGATCGTAGTTCTTGTTCGGGTCAACAGACATTTCGTCTTCCTCCTCACAGACCATGCAATGTAGGATCCAGAATTGCAAATTAAGTGGTCATCTTGAGATGCCAGCAAAGTCATCTTCTGTCTGTTCCCTTTTTAAATGTTATAGAAAAATATAAATTCAGATCAATCAGTGGGTTAAAGAAAATTATTAAGCAAAGCACGTTGGCGTGACAACCCCATTGGCTGGTTATGGGGTAGTTTAAACCTTTGCTTCTCGCCAGGATGGACATGCAAGTCAGTTGATCGGTGTAAGGGGCGAGTGAACTGATATCACCCTTTCAACATGTTGCCAACAGTAAATATTTCTCCTCAAGTGCGAGCAGGAACAAATTTGTAGCACTGACACTATTTCTATTCACACCTAGAAATAAATAGTTTCTCATAACAGTCGAGGGAGCTAATGTGTGAAGTGCCATGAACACTTGTGAAAAGGAAGTTAGATCAATTCGCTGTACTGATTATGAGCTACAGTCCTTGTTTGAATTTTCCATAGCAGAGAAAGAAAATGTTCCCGGGCGTAGGCACGTCAATGAAGAATGGGGAACGTGGAAATCAATCGCCTAGATTAAAAAATGGCTTTTGTCAGATGAAAAAAAACAATGCTTTAGGCACGGAGCACGAAATATCGAATCATACAACAGGAAGGTTCTGAAATATTTGAATAGAGTACAATAGTTCACATTTCTCACTCTCCCTACTTTCAGATGAGATACAAGTGCGATTGATCAATGGGACAAGCTCTTGTTCCGGACGAGTGGAGGTGTATTACGACGACACTTGGGGAGCAGTCTGTGATGACGAGTGGGACATACTTGATGCGAATGTGGTCTGTTGGCAGCTGGGCTGTGGAGCCGCAAAATCAGCTCCTCCCAGTGCTCATTTTGGAGCAGCCTCTGGTTCCTTTTGGTTGGATGATGTTCAATGCAATGGCGCAGAGATGAATTTATTGCATTGTCAAACCAAAACCTTGGGAGAACACAACTGCAGCCCTGGCGAGGCAGCGTCTGTTATTTGTTCAGGTATGGCTAGATATCACATTCACACCTCTTCATCTAAATTTGTTGCCCATGAAAGCCCCACTTTACCATCATGAATGAAGAAATTAGCTATTAACTCAAGGTGTTACAGTCCACAATGCGATTCAAAGCAGTTTCCATTTGCCTCTGTATTATTCTGGCAAATAATATGGCAGCAATGTTAATATCTCACTTTCTGTTACGATGGCGGTGCTGAGTTTCAGATACTCAGATGTGCATTATTTTCTTGCGTGGCTGGTTTTAGGAAGAGATAGGGCATGGAAAGAATGAAGGGATGTCTTTGATAACTAAAACAGTTTTGAAATAGATTTACATAGGAATGCATAGCAATTAGATAACCTAAATAGAGCGCTGGGTCTGTTCGTCCATGCCGGGTTCATGCTCCACACGTGCCCCCTCCCACACTAGGTCCTTTCTCTCTCATATGCTTCACGGGTTTTCTCTTCACTGCCTCCAGTGAAGTTGAATGACTAGCAAGTTCCACCTTCTAACCACTCGGTTGGTGATGATGGTTGTCCTCAATTGCTTACTGATTTGACCACTGACGACTTTATTATGATGCGTTTAAAAGCAGTAGAAATTCGGAGACTTGATTTTGTGGCACAAAGATTGTGACAACATCGTCAGCCGGTACAGACAACCACCTAAGTGCTTTTGAAATGCTGCCCTTTGTATCTGCAGGATAGAATGCATGGAAAATATTCACTGATATTTAGAAGGTTCATAGGTGATTTAATCCAAATTGTCGATCGAATAAGTGAAACAGATATGGTAGAGAGAAATACACTAATACGGTCACTTTGGGAGTTTAGCACATGCCAACATCCATTCGGCTCAACGTGCCTGGGCGGCCAAAAAAGAGCTACCCAACCTCGTCTCACATTCCAGCCCTTAAAACGTAGCCTGTAGCTAAACGTGCTTGAAATGCATATCCAATTATTATTTTTAAAGGATTAGTATGAGTAGTCAGCCAACACTTTTGTTATGAATAAAAGTGGTACAGGAAATTGATATCTAAATGCAGAAATGACTGCAGTGGGGATACAGTTTCTGGTACAATTGGCGATTGTGGATCTAGTTACGCCCAACATGAGAAGTGTTTTTCTTTCGTTTTTCTCAGATTAATTTGCATATCCGCAATCACAAACTCTCCCCTGAATCAGTAATATAATGCTGGCCAAATATTCTTTGATATATTTGCGAGTAGTTATTTGGGGAAGTTTGATTCATACGTTGAAAATCGGTTTATCACAAATATAAATCGGCGTGTCTCGGCCAGCAGCCTCGAGTAATCCAATGTCAGATTACTGAAAATGCATTTTGTAAAAATATATAAAAATATATTTTCTATTTTGATTGGATTAAAAATAAAATCAAATTATACCCATTGTGATATCTGCACCCATACGTTCCAGCATATGATTTGCAGCCTTAACCAGGTCCTTGAAATCCGTGGAAACTCCAAATGATGATAGATTTAACCTAGAGGAGTGGTGATTAATGTGGGAACCACTGCCTTCTAACAGTATAGTTTCAAACCAATGAAAAAAATACATGACGAACTTTAGTTGTGATGTAAACAATTTGTGCAGAAGTTCTCCCAATCCTTTGCACCTTTTATGCTGATATCTGGAGAATTGTGCTAAAAGTAACAGCATAATTGATATGAATTGTGACAGTGTTGTGCTAAAATTTGAGACAAATGATTTACTTAAGCTGTTATTGTGTGAATGCAGGAAAATGCTGTGAGGTAATCTTTTTAATAGAAACAGAGCATTGCTAGTAAGTGGCAGAGCTTAGTTTGCAAACTTATGGGAAGTGATGCAAACATGTGATGACCGAACAGCTCTGTTTTCATTGAAAGCGTGCATTATATGCAACGACATTCATCTTAATTCATTAGGTTGCGTTTTGAAAGTTGCATGAATATGAACTGTTGCATGGCATGAGTGACGCAGTAGCAGCAAACGCACCTCTGAGTCAGAATATCATGGGTTCAAGTTTCTCATCAAGAATTTGAGAATAGAATGTAGGCGTACAATCCAGTGTTGTTAAAAAAGGTTTTCTGCATTATCTCTCGTGCTGAATTGTATATGATACATAACAATGATGCATGGCTGTACTCTCAAATAGACTTTTTAAATCTATGGAAGTATTTCATTGAAGAGCAGGCGAAGCTCCCCCAAGTTCCATGACCAATGTTCACTAATCAAAAGGCATCACTAAAAAGATTTCTCGTCTCGTTGCTGTTTATGGAAACTTATTATGTGGAAATTGCAGAAGGAACACAAAAAAAATCAGCATGCAGCTACAACGAGCAGTTAGGAAGGCAAATGGCATTTTGGCCTTGACTGCAATGTGATTGGAATACCAGCATATGGACGTCTTGCTACAAGTGTACAGGGCTTTAATGAGACCACATGTGGAGATCTGTGCGCACATTTGGTCTCCATATTTCAGGAAAAATATTCTAGCCCTGGATAACGAACAAGGAATTGTTCCTAAATTAGTTCCAGCCATGATAGGGTTGTCCTATGATGAGAAGCTGAGTAAACTAGGTCTATACTTTCTAAACTTTCGAGAAATGTGAGACAATCACATTGAAACATGCACATTCTGAAGGAGATTAATAGAACAAATACTGATAGGTTGTTTCCCCGACTGGGGAATCTGGAAGACGGGGTCACAGTCTCAGGATCAGGGTCCGGTCATTTATGAATGAGAGCAGGAGAAATATCTTCACTCAGAGGATTGCAAATCTTTGGTATTCTCTAAGACCGAAGGTTGTGGATGTTCCATCTTTGAACATGGTTAAGGCTGTGATGGATGGATTTTTGGTCCTTCAGGGAATCAAGCGATATCGGGGCGGGCGCAAAGTATTGTTGATATGCAGTGAAATTAGACCTGGGCGTGGATACTAACTGTACGGGAAAGCAGGGAGAGCCTGTTCTAGTGCATAACAGATGTTACGCTCTGTTGAGTCAGCTCAATTGCATATTGGTCAAGGGTTAAAACGGGCGATATGAAACCGCCAGTTTCGCACTATTGCTCGAGGTGATTTCAGCACCTCGTTAGTTTACACAAATATCGACGACCCACAAGTTCCTTGTTTCCGCCCGTATTGAGCGAATCTCTTTCACATTAATACCGGTGTCGGGGATTTACCAATGTTTATATTCCAGACCACAATTACATGGAAGGATTTATCCACCTCTGTGTTGCCGCTGCTATCCCGGTTCTAACTATAAATTTGCTTAGGTGGGAACTGAAAAAATGTGGTTGCTGAATAGCACAACTTGTATTACAGGTGCGTCGGCAATGTGGATGATACAAAACTTCAGGCTCAGTGTTTTTTTTTCACCTTATTTTAATCATCTTTTACATAAGTTAACATTTGCTGCTGGTTGGGGACCATGTGACTTGTAATACTGACAACAATTGTTGTTGAAATTAGTTAATGTCTCACTTTACCTTTATTTAAATAGAGTACGGACAATGGTTTGTTATTTTTTATTTAAAAAAAAGAAAATCTGGCCTTCTAGTCAAGTGCCGAATCACCGCTGAAATTAAAACTGCAGAGCGGTGATGGGGGCGGGGAGAGGGAGGAGGGTTGTTGAAACTGTCTGGACGCAATAGTAGCCTCACTAAATAATTTATTAATGATTAAATTGGAACCCCGTGCCTGGCTTTGCAATGTGAGACATTGAAAATGGAACAAACGTTTGAATACTCAGCAAAGCAGGGACTGAAATAGGCCCTCCGCTTCTGCCCGCTGTATACTAAGAGCTATAATATTAGGGCTGATACAAAGGACAGATAGAAAAATATATTCTGATATACTCTCCCTGTTCCGCAGACCAATTTATATTCCCGAACTCACGCAAACCATGTGATTTCCCGGGAAAGTGAAGGAAAAGTTAAAGCCCAAAATCAATTCAAGCGGAAGAAAAAAACAAATTGCTTTTCAAATCCCGAGGCAATAGCAAACATACCAGGAGATTACAATACCCCTGAAAATAACTGTGTTATGTTGCTGTGACCTGTATCTTACATCCATTTTACCCGCCTTCTTTTCATAAGCATTAAAAATAAGTGAATTAACATGTCGTCTGCAATCGGTGGAGGGAAATCTCCTTAAACTATGTTCTAACAGTGTCATTCACTGGTGTTAAAATGATGCTGGGAGAATCTAGCCCAACATCAGTATGAAGTATATCTGGGTAATTTAGATGGAGATATTCAGTAAATAAATTCAAAGGTATTTTTCATGCATTAGTGCAGAAGCTTATATTGGAGTAACAAAAACAACTGGTATTTATATAGCGCCTTTAACATAGTTTAACTGTCTTTCATAGGAGCGTTATGAAACACAAATTGACATCACATTAAATGTGCATCTTCTAATTACATATTTGCATAATATCATGGCCCTGGCACAAAAAAAAAGAAAGCAACTGCACTCATTGTTTTCTGACCAATATGTTATTTTCCTGCAACAGAAAATGGCTCAAAAAGTAAAGATTCAGGAAATCGAAGCCAGTTTTCAACAAGCGCAGCTGACAAACTCCATGAAGAAAGCAGTGTGTAGATACTGACATTTCGCACACAACGGATGCTTATTGAACCACCCAGTTCAACTGTCCGATTTTGAAAGCGATGCAACTTGGATCTGAACGCTCATAAACAATGAAACCCCATGTCGTTCTGCTTAGAACGTAATTTGTTCCGTTAGAATGTCATGATTCTCTCTGTATGTATTTTGCTGCATAAAGGTTTTACAGTCATGTTATTTTTTGCTGGAATGCTGTGTGAAGGTGTTTCGCTATAGATTCCTGGAGCCCCATTTCAGGTTGGCGCTATGCAAATTGACAGCTGTGTAATTATGCATTCCACTCACTGGTGGTCCTCCAATCCCTGGCTTTGCACCTTTCTGTTTCTTGCTCTGTTTATCAGAGAAATTTCGATGTTCTGACTAACTCTGCTTCTACCATTACCAGAGGTTTAGCTACTTAACTGTAAATAGTACGGCCAAAGTGCAGTTCAAAGAACACAACATGTATTAATCAAAACGGGGACTGATTCCTATTGGCGGACCTTTAGCCAATTGTTCCATAACCTGCAATGTGACTTCTTCTGTAGACAGCACTTGGTCTTGTTTCGAATGTGCGACTTACTCTGGAGGACATCCAGACGAACCATGTGATATCAAACTGTAGTGCTTCATTGCCACCGCTGAAAGGATGTGAATTCGGCATGACAGTTTACAAAGACAGGTTCCATTACAGTTGTGGGTATAGAACATAGACTAGTGTCTCGAAACAAGAGTTATGTTAATGTTAATCAGTATATATTGTGACTGGAACTCTCCAGTGTTATTACTGGAGATGCTGAATGCATAGCTGTCTATTTGCATTATGCATTGCTTTATAGTGTTATGCTTTCTCACTGGCTCATAATATATCATGCTTTGACCTGCCATTGAGTAGCAGCATTGAACATATATGCGCAATTAAATATAACATTGTTTACAAATTATTTGCATGTCAAAGGAATGCCTAGCAACAATCGGTATGTAATCATAATAACAAATAAATGAAATAATAATAAAATTACGAAAATAGATTATTTATTGATGAATCAATGATTACATGAGTAACAGAACCATTCCAATGGAAAACAACGCGGTGACATCACTATTTAAGGACAAATTCACAGACACTGGGAAGCTGTCTGATGGCAGATCCAATGGTTCGGAGGTAAATGGCCCAAACAGCCTGACGAATGGCTTTGAAATTCATTTGAGAAGCCGAACAACTCAGGAGATTGAGTATAGGCAGCTCTATGTACACCTCATCTGACTTCTGTTTCCATTTGTGAATGGTAGCCGAAGTTGAGAGCTATGTAAAACCGGCAGCCAAACCGCTGTTGCCCATTTTGTGTCTGAAAAGACAAAATGTTTCATATGTGTTTAAAATAGGAGAAAGCAATAAGTAAAAATATTAGATAGCTAAGCATGATAGAAAAGGCATTTTAGGAACCATTCAAGTTCATCGGATGATTTTAAGAATTTGTTTTTTTTCTTTGCACGAGTGAGGCAAGAGCAATGTACAGAATTGGTCTCTCTGTTAATTGAACATATAACAGCAATTATGAAGGAATGAAACGATAAAATGGTGAATAGCTGTTGTAACCGTTTTGCTTTCCTGGGAGAACTGGGACTGCAATGTTCTTTGAACAGTTCTCAGAATGATTCCAATCAGTGAACAGTTCCCACCGACCCCATCAAGATCCTGAGTGAATTCAATTTTTCTAGCTCTCCTTGATACGATACTGTTCAAATGCCTCGATTTCAAGGGCAGTGACTCTCACCTCACCTCTGAAATGCAGCTCTTTTCCCAGTTATGGTCTGGAGCTGAGTGGTCTTAGCAGATACCAAACTGAGCATCAGTGAGCAGTTCGCTGATGATTAAAAATAGACTGACGGCGCCGAGTTGCATCTGTGATGCCGGGGACATCAGGAGCAGGTGGAGATGAATCATCACTCAGCACTTCTGGTGTTTGCAAACGCTTCAGCCTTGTCTTTTGCACTCCCATGCTGAACTCAGGTATCATGATAGACGGGAGTGCTCGTGGGGCCTCCAGCTCCAGATGGTTGTTTAAGTGTTCACCACTGGATCTGTCAGAGATATCATCAAATCGTTTGGTTCTAGGAACACTGAATTATGTCTGTAGCATGCTGAACCCGCGATTTCTCATTCATGTCAATTAGATTAGATCAGAGATACAGCACTGAAACAGGCCCTTTCGGCCCACCGAGTCTGTGCCGAACATCAACCACCCATTTATACTAATCCTACACTAATCCCATATTCCTACCAAACATCACCACCTGTCCCTATATTTCCCTACCACCTACCTATACTAGTGACAATTTATGATGGCCAATTTACCTATCAACCTGCAAGTCTTTTGGCTTGTGGGAGGAAACCGGAGCACCCGGAGAAAACCCACGCAGACACAGGGAGAACTTGCAAACTCCACACAGGCAGTGCCCGGAATCGAACCCGGGTCCCTGGAGCTGTGAGGCTGCGGTGCTAACCACTGTGCCACTGTGCCATCCTGTATTTTTAGCCATGCCTGTTGCTGCTTCACATGCTCTCCCAAACAGTTCGTTAAACTGGGGTTGGTTGTGTGGTACCATGGTAGAGTCAATCGAATGTGAGCATCGCTGAGCAGGCAAGCCTTTATTATCCATCCCCAAATGTCCTTGAGAAGGTGGTGGTGATCTGCCTTCTTATACCACTGCAGCCCATGTGCTCCATGAACATAGATTGCAGTAGAGACGTTAATGCGGGTGGAACGATAACATAGTGGTAATGTTACTGGATTAATACTGCAGGAATTTCGAGGCGTACTTCATTAACACGAGTTTAAATCCCACCGTTGCAGGCAATGAAATTCAACTGATTGAGAAATGTAAAGTTCCAGTAGTACTAACAACAATAATACGTTTGGGTTGACATCTCCCGCACCCCACCCCCATCTCTGGCTCATTAGTGTTCTTCTAAGGAGCATATCTGTCAATCTCACCCAGTGCGGCTGACATGTGACTCCATATCCACACCAACGTGTTTGACTCGAAACTGCCTTTTGCAATATCCTCACGAGACACTCCGCTCTGGTTGGCTTAAAAACCGTTTAGGTCCAATGAGGGATGGGCGACAAATTCTGCCTTTGCCAGTGAGGCTCCCATCTCAAGAGCAATGAAAAAAAAATGTAGTGAACAACTGGAGCGTGGTGTTATGATTATTCAAACTGTAGCAAGGAAACATTTCTCATTTACTATCATTAAAAAATAGAATCTCGGACTGTAAAGGCAAAAGACCGATAGCACAACAGGAAAAAATAAAACAGCAGGATAGGTTCCGATCCCGGTCAGCTGCTGCCATGAGGAAAGTTTTGCAGTCAGTAGAGAGTATTGCTCCTCTCCAAGGGTCAGCGTAAGCAAAAATAAAACTTACCTTTAAAATTGTGGTTGCCGACATCTTCTCCACTTGGAGCCAGGCAATTTGTTAGAGAGGTCGTAAAACAGGCACTCGGTTGTCATTCACACATGCAAATAATTCCAATAATGCCTGACCACAATTAATTTAATCTCGAGCATTTTTGATCTTGCAGAAAGACAGAAAAAACAATATAGTAGATACATAAATGAATTAATGGACTGATAGATTTAAACAGAAAATAAACAGGTAGATAAGTGATAGCTTAAAACGGTGATAGGGAGGGAGAGAGACATATGGAAGATAGGTAAGTCTATGATGTTTACTTTCCACTCAGCTATATTGCCGCCAGCTTCATTTTTTCCTTTTTAATGCTGTGCGATGACATTGGTCAGTTCCTTAGAGATAGGCTTTTTCTTTCTCTTGCAACATTCACAGCTGTATTTATGGATCTGATTAGGGTTAAACGAAGAAAGATTTTAAGCATGATGTTTGGAAAAGAGCATGATATTGGGATCTCTTTCTGCTTGCGACACAAAGACCATAATACCACGATGAGGCAGATTTATCTGGTGAGACTAGAGATTTGGGGATTATACTTGTTAAAGTTTAACCTTGAGAAGAGATTTAGAATACATACTTAACATTCAGAGGGAATTTGATAGAGTAGTTCGGAAGACACGTTTGCCAATTGCAGGATGGTCAGTAATCAAAGGACGAAGATTTAAGATAATTGGTTAAAACAATCCAGAGGGGCGAAGAGATTTTATTGACGCAATGACATGTTATGATCTGAAATGAACTGACTGAAAACACAATGGATGCTTTGCGGTGGTAACCTTCAAAAAAACAGTGCATTTATCTCTCAAATGAAAACATTGCAGGGTTCCGTGGAAGGTGAGCTATGTGGGGAAATATTGAATAGCTCTTTCCAAATTTCTTCCAGACATGGTGGCCCGAATTTCCTCCCGTTGTACTAGTAAACACTCTGATTCTATCAAATGCTGTGGAAGAAAATAATAATCAGGGAAAATAAGTAAAATAATTATGCTTGCTAAGGAACGAAATAGTTAAAAGTAAATGCTGATGATGTGGAATCATGTAGACTAGCAGACGCCTGTGATTCCAGTAATTATCAGAACATTTGCTCCTTTGTGGTATAATCAGGTAACCCATTGTGATTTGGAACAATGGGCTCTTTTCCAACAATACTACCTATCTCTGTGAGATTAATGATAAGGAATGCCCTTGATGGGGTCAGAGATGACTAATGTAAAGGAATATAAACTGATAGCGCAAAGTCGTTTACTTTGGTGTATAAATGTAAGCACTCTTCTCTGTTCGGGAGAGTGCTGCTTACAGTGTGGACTGTACGGGCTCTCCGTGATATCACGTCAATAAACTCCTAGCAGCGAATCACGAAGTCTCCATCTGTATTATTGAATTTCCACGACAAAATTGTCGTAGTCGGCAGGATCCCTAAGTTAACGGGATCCAAAACAAACCTAGTGAATAGTTAATCGGCAGGATCAGGGGTAAGTCAACTCTTCTGCGACCCTAATGTCTCAATCACCCAGCCTGAGAAGGAATTAAGAGGGCGACTGGGCCCCACGTGAAGGCCAATATTAACTCGGCGAAGTGACCAGAGGGGGCAAGGGACAGTTGGCTGAAGCCTGATCCCAAAATATCTAAATTTGGGAGCTGACCCATTGGGAAAGTCGCGGAGCCCCCTAGCTGAAAGGGGGAGAGTTCCTAGCGCGTCCCAGCTGAAACGAGGACGGCGCTGCGCGTCCGAGCTGAAAAGGGGACGGCGCAGGATTGCTTAGTCTAGTCCGGCCGATGACTCGAGCTGAGCCAAAGCCTGTTGAGCTGAGGCAAGATCGCCGAGAAGGAAAGGAGTGAGACTTAAAGCAACAGAATATAAGAAAGTAGCTACTATAGAGAATAAGGGTTGACTTCGAGGCTCGGAAAAGGGAAAAGAAAAACGGTGAGCGCTCATTGTATATTTTTATAAATTATAGATCGCGGGCACTGTTGTATATAACTAAAGACATTTAAGTTACAGGAGGAGAATGAGTAACAAAGGCAGTCGAGCGGACACATCCGCTCCTGCCAAAGGAGTAACAAAAGGTAAGGACACCCGTGTGGGAACGGGTGCAAACTGCCAGCACAAGAAAAAGACCGAAGCAAGAATACGAAAAACGATCCGACCACGAAGGAAGGTAGGAGATCCCATTGTTCCACCGGGATCGCCAGCTGATACAGTAATAAGAGAAACTGGAGATGATCAATATGTGGTAACTTTTAGTAGCGATCTATATGGTTGGTCTAACGGTGACTGGCCGTATGGGTGAAGTTTTAAGTAATCTCGAATACAGGAATGAGAAGATATTACAAAGGCAGAGGGAGGAGACCCCGATTGGGATATCTCCTATATGTTATGGAGTTTTGCAAAATGGAAGGAGGTGGCCCAAAGGCACCAGCCTCCAAAGAAAAAAGAGAAAAAAGAAGAGGAGGTTATTAAGGCAATTCCACCTACCACCCGTATAGTAGGAATGTATCCTGGACTACCAGCCAAGGAATCCACTGACCCCGGAGAGGAATTAAATAACTTACTACTGATGGCTGCTGCTTGGAGACACCAGCAGCCACCTCCCTATAATCCTAATAATCCCGCTCATAATCCAGGGAATGGGGGAGCAGAAGCACTCCCAACAGTTCAAGAGGAAGAGGTGGTGGAACGTCCCAGAGATGATCCATAGGATAGGGGCGCGGGAGGTCCCGCTGATGGGACCCGATCCAAAATGCAAGTAGTAGGTTCCACGACGGAAGATGATCTGGAACCCCCAGATAGTAGTACAGGCATGGAAATGTATCCAAGAGTAATGATTGGCGATATGCCGGTCTTAAAACCTTGGCCCCCAGCAGAAGCTCGGGATATGATAACCGAAGCCCCAAATCCCCTAACAAAGCTGATTGCCTTTCACAACTGGCTGCAGCAAATGTGTGACATTTATTCACCCCTTCCTGGGGATGTGTTAATGATACTAAAATGTGCCTACGGGTCCTCGTGGTCTACCCTCCTGGAGAAAATGGACAATTTAGGCAAGATAATGAACAACGGGATCAGGGAAATGAGTCACTTGTGCATTGGTTAGAGAACAGAGGAAAAGAAGCCATTTTGAGAGGAGCAAAGAAACATAGTGATATAGGAGAAGTAACCCGCTGCTTGCAACGAAAAGATGAGACTATCCCAGATATTGTGGCCCGATTTAGGAGTAAATGGGAAGAACATGCAGGAGTCCCAATGGAAGGCAATCGACCCCTAGCAGTACAAACTTTATTGAATTGCATGCTGCCCTCCGACGCACAAGCTTTTAAATTGGTTAATCTAAATTGGCAAGAACAAACATGGACACAAGTAGTCACAGCATTAATAAACATGGACAGAGAAGGACTTTTTAGCTCCGCCAGAGAACAAAAATTAAAACCACCAGGACAATTTTTCCAGCAAAATAGAGGAGGATTCACAGCAAGAGGGGGTTATGGAAGAGGAAGAGGAAGGGGCCGAGGCCAGTGGCGAAGTAGAGATAAAACACAGGATGAGTGCAGAAATTGTGGCAAAATAGGTCACTGGGCAAGGGATTGTCAATGTCCCCCGAAACAACAGGGATGCCCTCAGGCTAGAGAATACCAGAGAGAATACCCGAGCCAAAGACCAACCCCATTCTCCTTTAATAACCAATCTGCATAGGACAGCCCGGAAGAAGTGGCGGTACAGGCGACAGTAATCAGACAGTCCAAATCAATGAAGGAGCAGCCTATGACCACGGTAAAGTTAGGCAATAGTTATTTGGATCTTTTGGTTGATACCGGAGCTGCTATGTCCTCTGTGCCCCCTTTTGTGGGACTGCCCGAAAGCCAGACAAATATCCTCAGCATGGGTGTAGCCGGTGTCCCCATGTTAGAACCCTTATCCGAGCCAACTGAACTTTATATACATGGAAGTTCAATTGCAGACACTCTCATTGTTTCAAAAACTGCCCCTCTCCCCATGTTAGGACGACAGGCATTGTGCAAATTCGGAGCCACCCTATTTTGCACCCCTGATGGTATGTGGATGGAACTCCCCCAAATAAAAGCATACCAATTAATGAATACATGAATGGAAACAAAAAAAGAAAACGTCCCCATATTATACTGCTGGCAGTTGAATGATAATCCGATTGATACAGCAAATATATGGTGTCTTGACAATTGATGAAAAACACGAAAATAATTTGCAATATATCATCATGGCCAGCAAGGAAAAACAAAGGGTCCGTTGTCCGGCCTGGTTCACGCATACAGATTCCCAGCAATATCGGCAGTTTGACAACCCATATTTGGGCCTGCCTGAATTAGTACAGGCTTCACCCTACTTATATTTTGGAAATGAAAGTCTGGGAGTCCTGATTTAACTTAATCCTAGTCAGTACGCGAGATTTGAAATGGGGAACACATCGGAACCTCATCTTACATTGGCAGTTAAAACACCTGCCCGCCCGAAAGAAGTAGGAGAAATGATAAAACGAATAAAAGATTATCATCCATTATTTTCAATCGTCCTCCCATGAGGGGACGAAGAGGGGGAGGTAGATTTTTTCAATGAATGTGAAGGGGGAATGAAGATAGGTAAGAGGCAATGGGATACCATATTTGAGAGACAACAGTCCCCTGGAGAATCTCGATTATTGTTGCCCCTCGCGTTGATAAAAGTACCTCCAGAATTATGGGCCCAACATAAAAATCACGTTGGAAGAATATACTCAGCCCCTGAACACAGGGTCCAGTTTCAGAAAAACGCCATATTACCGTGTCTCAAGCAATATCGCTTAGCTTCAGAAGCAGAGGAAGGCATAGCTCCAGTAATAGAAGCACTGATAGAACAAGGCGTGTTGGAAAAAGCACAAAGTCGTTGCAATACGCCGATGTTGCCTATTACAAAAATAGGACGCACTAACAACTGGAGATTAGTGCAAGATCTGACGGCCATTAACAAGATTGTTGTCCCTATTGCCCCTCTAGTACCGGATACTAATATAATACTCTCATCCGTTACATTCGGACAGTCAGTATCTATTTGCGTTGACGTATAAAAATCAGCAATATACCTGGACTCGTTTGCCTCAAGGTTACACTGAAAGTCCTGCCGTTTATGCCGCGGCAGTGAAGAATGATTTGGAGCAGTGTCAACTATCCAATCAATTCACCGTAATAGCGTATGCCGATGACCTGTTAGTATCATCTACAACCGGACTCGACTGTCTAGAAGATACCCTAACGCTGCTACGACACCTGGCCAAAAGGGGTCATAGGGACTCTCTGGTCACCGCATTATAGGAAGAATGTGGAAGCTTTGGAAAGGGTGCAGAGGAGATTTACTAGGATGTTGCCTGGTATGGAGGGAAGGTCTTACGAGGAAAGGCTGAGGGAATTGAGGTTGTTTTCGTTGGAGAGAAGGAGGAGGAGAGGTGACTTAATAGAGACATATAAGATAATCAGAGGGTTAGATAGGGTGGATAGTGAGAGTCCTTTTCCTCGGATGGTGATGGCAAACACGAGGGGACATAGCTGCAAGTTGAGGGGTGATAGATATAGGACAGATGTGAGAGGTAGTTTCTTTACTCAGAAGTAGTAAGGGCTTGGAACGCCCTGCCTGCAGTAGTAGTAGATTCGCCAACTTTAAGGGCATTTAAGTGGTCATTGGATAGACATATGGATGAAAATGGAATAGTGTAGGTCAGATGGTTTCACAGGTCGGCGCAACATCGAGGGCCGAAGGGCCTGTACTGCGCTGTAATGTTCTAAAAAAAAAATTGCAATTTTGCCAGACATCAGTACAGTATTTTGGCTTCGTGTTGGAACACGGGCAGCGCATCAAAGCGGTTCAAAATATGCCCATCCACAAAAACTAAGATAGACATTTTATCCTTTTTGGGGATGGTGGGATACTGCAGACAGTGGATCTATGATTAAAGAGAAATGGATGCAATTCTGAGATCAGCCACGTTGCAAAATGAACCCTCTATCATTGAATGGACACCAGAAAGAAATAAAGCATTCTTAGACCTTAAGAAAGCGATGGTGGAGGCCCCAGCTCTAGCACTACCCGTATATACCAAGCCTTTTTTCCCTGTATGTTAGCGAAAAACAGGGATTTGCAACAGCAGTGCTAGCACAAGAACATGGAGGAGGAAGGCGACCGGTGGCATATTATTCCGCATCTCTACCTGCTGTAGTAAAGGGAACGCCAGCCTGCTTGCGTGCGGTGGCAGCTGCTGCCACTATGGTCGAAAAATCTATCCCCATTGTGCTGGATCATCCTTGCACAGTCACTGTTCCCCATGCTGTTTTACTGCTGTTAAACGCAGCGGCTACGCAACATTTTACAGCGGCTAGAAGCACTGGCTACGAAGTTATCCTTTTGTCGCACTCTAACAATACTTACCTACGATCTCCAGCCGTTAACCCAGCGACTTCAGTCCCGCTGCAAGAAGCCTCCTCTGATGAATTAGACCATGATTGCTTATTGACCGTGGCAGCAGCCACTTCACCAAGGCCAGACATATCAAGAGAACCTTTGGACAATCCGGATTGATAAAATACACTGACGGCTCTTTAAATAGACTGTGAGACGATCTATTACTGGCCGGACATGCAGAAGTCACTCCCAGTGATATATTGGAAGCAATCCATTGCCATCGGGTACTTCCACACAGGCAGCCGAGTTGTATGCATTAACCAGAGCATGTATTTTGGCAGAAGGGAAAACTGTCAATATCTATACGGACTCTAGATATGCATTTGGGGTGGTCCATGATTTTGGCCAATTATGGAAAAATAGAGGATTTATTACCTCCTTGGGGAAATCGATTAAGCATGCGCAATTAGTAATAGACTTGTTGGATGCCGTTCAGTTGCCAGAAAATGTTGCTGTGATCAAGTGCGAGGCCCATACCCAAGGCACGGACGAAGTGTCCTGTGGTAATCGCTTTGCCGGTCATGTTGCCAAAGATGTTGCATTACAACAACCTCTTATACAGGCTGTGAAAAGTGATACAGCACTTGAACCCCCTGCAACTATCGATCTAGAAACGCTTCAGCAAGCCCAAGAACGGTGACAGTACAAGAAAAACGTACTTGGGAGAAGGCGGGATGCCATGTGTCAGCCTGTGATTGGAAACATCCAGATGGATGAATTGCATGCCCCCACAGTTTGTTTTTGCCCCTGTCTCGTCTGGTGCATGGCCAGGCTCACATGGGAAAAGGAGGGATGGTACATTCATTGTCCTAACAATGGTATGCACCTGGAATACCGGCAACAGCTGAAAAAGTCGCCAGAACTTGTTTAATATGACAACAAAATAATAGAGGAAAATCACCCGCAACTTTTGACCATCTACCCCAGCCTGAGCTGCCCTTTGAAAATTTACAGATAGACTTTGTACACATGCCACCAACAAAAGGATGTAAGTATATACTGGTAATAGTAGACATGTTCTCTACATGGGTAGAGGCCTACCCTACTAGGAGGGATGATGCTAGAACAGTAGTAAATACGCTGCTAAAGGAAATAATCCCTCGATTTGGAATACCAATGGGAATAAGTAGCGGTAGAGGAACCCACTTCACCAGTAAATTGGTAAAAGATTTAACATAAGCTTTAGGCTTCCAGTGGAAACTACATATCCCATATCAACCTCAGTCATCAGGAATAGTAGAAAGGGTAAATGGAGAAATTAAAGCAGCTTTGAAAAAAGTGTGCCAAAAAAATGACATGAAATGGCCCGACGCCATGCCCATTGTAATGTACAGTTTAAGGAATCAGAAAAATAGAAATACTGGGCTGACTTCCATTGAAATGCTAATGGATAGACCCATGACCACCGGGACGCGCCCTCCCATGGCACCTGAAAAAGTGGCATTAATTTGGAATGATGAACAATCATTAAAATATGCTCAAGCCATGTGTGAAACGGCAAGAAAAATACATGAAAGAGTCAGAGAGGCACAGGTGCGACCCACTGAAGGAAATATGCACCCCATTAAACCAGGAGATCAGGTTTGTATCAAAGCACTAAACAAAGATGACTTTTCTCCGAGGTGGAAAGGACCATACCTGGTGCTACTGACAACCCGAACAGCCCTTAAATTGAAGGACAAGCCCGATTGGATACACGCCACCCGGTGTAAATTACATCATTCAGATGAATAAGAGGACATCGAAAAAGAAGAAAGCATAAAAGATAGGATCTTGGGGTAGCAATTAGCTGCTCAGAAAGACCCCCGCTTACCGCCCTCCCGGGTGGAATTTTGAATGGACAGGACTAATATTGTTTGTGTTGTTCGGTATAATATATGCATGCTTAAAGACTATAATTATATGAATCTGAAAGGTATATTGTTACTAATTGGGTGCTTGGCAATAGTAAAGGCCACCTATAGTATTCAGTTATCACAGATAAAAGGGAAATCAGGATGGACAGGGAAGATGGGTTGGAGACAGGGGAGTAAAATTAGAATGCAAGGAAGTTTTACTTGTGAGGCTGGAAACCGCTGTGCAATAGGTAATTGGACTGGAACCTGCAAAGGATGTGGAAGGTGGGTAGGACACGGAAAGGTTATGTTTACCCTCAGTAAAGGAGAAAATGGAACACTCAAGATAGAATTTAAAGAAGGGGTGAAAATGGCTTGTAGCCTGGATGGGAATATTAGCAGATTGCAGGATGGACAATGGAAACACCACTGGGCATACAATGGTACAGAAGGCATGAGTAACATAACAGGAAAAAGATACATTAGTGTAAATACAACCCACTGGTATGGATGCAAGAATAGCACCCCCATAAGTAATCGGAACTCTATGGTGCAACTATTTTACGTAAGGAAGACAAATCAGCAAGAAACACCTATGGGTCACCTACAGAGATTACACTCCACCTGTACGCAGGTGTTAGTTTCCCCTTACACTTTAAATTTGACAATACAAGTACAATATAATAATAAAAACAATCCAAATTGCAATGTCTCAACTATACAGGCCAAACTTAATGAGGTAAGAGGAAAAAGAGATATCGGAACGGTATTAGGTGGACTGGGAACAGGAATAGGGGCACTCAATGCGATAGATTTAGAAACGCTGCAAAATAAGATACAACAGGTGGGAGGACTAACAGGGGATGCGATAAAATTACGTAATGGATGGGACAAAATTTTGACAGCAACAGTTCTAGCGGTGTCGGACAAAATGAGATGGGAACAAATGGATAAGATAGCAAAGGCGCAAAAAGATGTGATGAAAGATCAAGAGAAAGAACAAACAAAGCAACTGCTATGGGCAGAATTGGAACGAATTGCCCTATCAGGACATAGTTGGATAAAGTTATTTAATTTCGAACAAAGTAATTTAGAAATAAGACCAGACCGGAGGTATACTGTCTGTGATTCGAAGGGATGTAATTTTACCATGAAAGTGGTGAATTCATCAAAAGCTGAAACTTGGTGCCAGTTTTTGGTCTTGCCACACTTGTTTGGAGACAATTTTTGGTACCCAGAGTTCATAGGGAAATGGATAGATCAAAAGAATCGAACTCATGAGACAGTGGATTGCCAGGATTGGCCATTTCGAAAGGTGTGCCCTTTACATACTCCGGTGTATGAACCATGCTCCATGCAACATAGCCAAGGAGCATGTGCATGGACCCTGAAACCCAACAACGATACCAGTTTGCATGAAATAGGACAAAATAAAGTGTGTATTAGTGGACTATGGCCAGTCTATATAGATGTAACTTTCAAGAAACCCCATTGAATACATGTATAAATGATGTGTATACCATCTATGATCCTCATAGCAATAAAACATAGCAATTAGGAAGGTGGACCAATGTAGATAAAAAGAGAACTGTGTTGGGAGTAAAAAATGTACCTCCCACAGTAAATTTGGTAAATCTGACAAAAATAATAAAAAATAATAGTATAATATCGGAAATATTGAAGAAAAGAGGCAGAGATTTGCAATATTTGAAAGTAGTAATGAATTATGGCGAGCAAGGCTTAGTAAGAATATCTGATCAAATTACGAGTTTAACAACACACTATTGGTGGGATGTATTTGAAGGCTGGTCACCAAAAACCTCCAGTGTGTTAACATTATTTGTGCACCCAATGGTACTGATATGTGTTGCAGCGGTAATTTTGTTGATTTTGATTTGTATCATGTGGCTTAGAGTGAAGTATTGAATAGCGCAAGTCACAGAATCAGTGGGAAAAGTGAGAAGAGTTACTAAGATGTTAAAAAGAAAAGAATAAACCAGAGCAAAAAAGCATGATTATGATTAAAAAGAATGTCTGAATATGCGACCACTCCCACAAGGGTACCATCCGCCTTACGAGCAGGAAGATTATACAAATGTGTGAAATGTTGTGTTGATCTAAAAGATCAACAAGGAGCTATTTGTGGAAGAAAATAATAATCAGGGGAAAATAAGTAAAAGAATTATGCTTGCTAAGGAATCAAATAGTTAAAAGTAGATGCTGATGATGTGGAATCACGTAGACTAGTCGTCGCCTCTGATTCCTGTAATTATCAGGACATTTGCTCCTTTGTTGTCTAATCAGGTAACCCTTTGTGATTTGGAACAATGGGCTCTTTTCAAACAATACTACCCATCTCTGTGAGATTAATGATCAGGAATGCCCTTGATGGGGTATGAGATGACTACTGTCAAGGAATGTAAACTGATAGCGCAAAGTCGTTTACTTTGGTGGATAAATGTAAGCACTCTTCTCTGTTCGGGAGAGTGCTGCTTACAGTGCTGTCTGTACAGGCTCTCCGTGATATCACGTCAATAAACTCTTAGCAGCGAATCTCGAAGTCTCCGTCTGTATTATTGAATTTCCACGACAAATGCTTACATCAAGAGAAAAAGGGCACCATTATGACAACGTGGAGCACAATACCACTATTTGTAGCATTGGTTAGATTAAAGATTTCAGAAAAATTTGAAAGCTTTCAAAAGCAAGCTTTTCAGAGAATAGGGACCAAGTTCGATGCATGCGCATTTTTAAACCTGACACTAGGCTGAATACGTAATGAAATGCAAGTACAGAAAGGGTAACAGAGATGATAATGGATAACATAAATTCCGTCCTACAAACATTGTGAGAGTTGAAAAATAGCACATTCTTGAAATTGTCTCACACGGTCTCAGTAATAGTCCTTTTTTTAGTCCTCATGAACTGTAGAATTTCAGTCGATGGCATGTGAATAATTAGCCCCAGTGGATCATAATCCGTTGTTTCACTGGGGACGCTTTAAAAGGTTGAAGGCAGAAACAATTTGGAAGAACATCATTCGAGATAAAGAATCTGCTGTATAATGGGAGAACAAGTAGAACAAGAGAACTAATATCGTATGTGATAGTTGATCCAAAACTGGTAACTTGAGTGAAAGTATCCATCAGGTTTCAGGATACAAAAGTTGGTGATGCATCCAGGTCAGTACAATAATGGAGTAACAAGCATGGTGGATAATGGGTAATCTGTAGATGCGGTGTACTTGGACTTCCAAAAAGGCATTTGGCAAGGTGTTTAATGGTTATGACACAGGGTCAGAGCTCACGGTGTAGGGGGCACCCAAGTAACATGAACAGAAAATTTGTTGGCAAACAGGATTCCGAGAGTAAGGACAAATGAGGCATTTTCTGGTTGGTAAGCTGTAACTAGTGGCGTGCGACAGGGCCTCAACTATTATATTCTGTATGAATGACTTGCATGAAGCGAGCAAATGTATTGTTGTTAAATTTGCTGATGTCACAAAGGTAGGTAGGATAGCAAGTTGTGAAGATGACATAAAGAACCTGCAAAGGATATAGGTAAATTAAATGAGTGGGCAAAAATTTGGTAGATGGAACATAATTTGGGAAAATGTAAACTTTTCCACTTTGGCAGGAAGAATAGAAAAAAAAGCTGTTTATTGTTTAAATTGAGAGAGATTGCAGAACTCTGCGGTACAGAGGGGTCTGGTTGTGCTGGTATATGATTCACAAAAAGTTAGTAGGCTCGCACAGAAGGTAATAAGGAAGGCAAATAGATTGCTGTCAGTTATTGCAAGGGAAATTGAAGACAAATGTAGGGAATCTTTGCTAAAGTTGTACTGGGCGATAGTGAAACCATATCTGGGGTACTGCGTACAGTTTTGGACTCCTTACTGACGAAAGTTTATAATTGCATGAGAATAAGTTCAGAAAAGGTTCACTCGACTGATTCCTGGGATGCAGAGATTATTTTATGAGGAAATGTTGGGCAGATTTGGACCTGAACCCATTGGAGTTTAGAAGAATGAGATGTGATCTGATTGAAACATATAAGATCCTGAGGGGACTTGGCAGGGTGGATGCTGAAAGGATGTTTCCCCTAATGGAAGAGACTAGAACACACCGTTAAAAAAATTATGGGCCTCCCAGTTAAGACTGAGATGAGGAGATTTTATTTTTGTTTTAAATTCTCTCAGAGCGTTGTTAGTCTGTGAACTTGTCTTCCTCAGAGAGCAAGTGGAGGCTGAGTCGTTGAATATTTTAAAGACTGACTTAGGGATTGTTTTTTTTTTGTTGACAAGGGAGTCAAAGGTTATAGGAGGTAGACAGAACGTAAAGTCGTAGCCAGGGTCAGATCAGCCATGATCTTATCAAATGGTGAGCAGGCTTGATGTGTCAAATCGCCTACTCCTGCTCCGAATTCGTATATATTCGAACATCTGAATGAGCTGTTATGTTTGAAACCACCGACAAACATTCTAATCAGCAGATGATAATTAACTAACGGATTGTGTTTCCTGCCCTCATTGAAAACTAGCGTGGAATATCATCTCGACAGGTAAGACACATGTAACGAAATTGGTACAGATTTTACATCAATGAGTATGAAAACCAGTCGGTTTCTTGAACATACTTCCTCTCAGCACCCCATTTCGAAACCCAAGCAGCACATTTACCCTGAGTAAGTCAGGCCATACAATAATTACGCAAAATCGCACTATCCGATGAAGGAAAATCTGACGATATTACACCTTTACATCAAGGATTGGGACACAACTGACACGTGTTCCGTTCTGTGAAATGTAATATTATTATGCATATGATAAAAAAATGAGGCCTTGGCACTGGAGTTCTCACTGCACCTTAGAAAATGACTGTTTTGCTAAACTGAACACTGTGCAGACAGTAACTATAAAACTTTACGTTTGACGACATTGAATGGAAGAAATCAAGGCGGACATCCAGCAGCTGTCACCTTTCACTTGTTCCATGTTTTCAGAGGAAAAACGTCTTAGAATGTGTTCAACTGACAATTTCTGTTGATGGCGCTACTACTAAAACTAAAACGGTAAGATTATCCACAGAACCCCTCGCTCTGACCGGATATGACGCGATCATAAAGTTAGCAGATGCCTGGGCAATAACAGGAATTATCATGTTGCAAGGAGATTTTCTATGTCCATTCTTTAAAATATATGCACACGCTGTAGGCTGAGTAACAAAAGAACGCTGTTATCCCTGGCTGTAAATGTTTAAGACACTTTTTCAAATCTTATCATTAGGGAGTTTGGGTCAATCCCTTTGCTATCCGTGTAAATCAATGAAGAACGTTAAAAATGTTAAGCTGAGGACTACACGTGACAGACACAAAACACAACATTTTGAAGACTTAGTCATGTCCACAAAGAATGGACATAATACGAAAAGCTTCAGCTCGGCCATGTTCTTTGGAATTCCCCTCATTCTGTCATTCATGTTAACCATGAGAAAAAAAATGGAACATTTTGATTTGAATCTATTCCTACAGGCGTTGTTTTGGGAATAAAAATGTTGCTGCTTAAAATACAGCCTTATAGCTTTCCGTATTATTTTCGAAATATTGTATACTCGCTAACATTAAACATCGCCATATAATTTTAAACATTCGTAAGTCAAGACGTTTTTTTTAGATTCATTCATGGGATGTGGGAGTCGCTGGCTAGGCCAGCATCTATTGCTCATCCATAATTGCTCATGGGCGGCACAGTGGCGCAGTGTTAGCACCGCAGCCTCACAGCTCCAGCGACCCGGGTTCAATTCTGGGCACTGCCCGTGTGGAGTTTGCAAGTTCTCCCTGTGTCTGCGTGGGTTTCCTCCGGGTGCTCCAGTTTCCTCCCACATGCCAAAGACTTGCAAGTTGATAGGTAAATTGGCCATAATAAATTGCCCCCAGTATGGGTAGGTGGTAGGGGAATATGGGATTAGTGTAGGATTAGTATAAATGGGTGGTTAATGGTTAGCACAGACTCGGTGGCTTGTTTCAGTGTATCTCTAAATCAAAAATCAAAAAGATGGTGGTGAGCCGCTGTCTTGAATGCTGCAGTCCATGTGGGTTCGGTACAGCTACAGTGTAAGGACGCGATTTCCAGGAATTTGACCCAGCGACAGTAAATGAATAGCGATATACTTCCAAGTCAGGATGGTGTGTGGCTTGGAGGAGTACTTGCAGGTGGCCATGTTCCCATTCCTATGCTACCTTTGTCCTTTTAGCTGGTAGAGGTCGTGAAATGGAAGGTGCTGTCTAAGGAGCATTGGTGAGTTGCAACAGTGCATCTTGCAGATGGTACAGACGTCTGGCACTATGAGTCGGTGGTGGAGGGAGTAAATGTATGTGGAAGGAGTGCCAATCAAGTGGGATGTTTTGTCCTGGATGGTGTGGAGCTTCTTGAGTGTTGTTGGAGCTGCACCTACACAGGCAAGTGAAGCTTGTTCGATCTCACTCCTGACTTATTTATTTTTTATTTAGAGATACAGCACTGAAACAGGCCCTTCGGCCCACCGAGTCTGTGCCGACCATCAACCACCCATTTATACTAATCCTACACTAATCCCATATTCCTACCACATCACCACCTGTTCCTATATTTCCTTACCAGCTACCTATACAAGGGGCAATTTATAATGGCCAATTTACCTACCAACCTGCAAGTCCTTTGGCTGTGGGAGGAAACCGGAGCACCCGGAGAAAACCCACGCAGACACAGGGAGAACTTGCAAACTCCACACAGGCAGTACCCAGAATTGAAACCGGGTCGCTGGAGCTGTGAGGCTGTGGTGCTAACCACTGCGCCACCGTGCCGGACTTGTGCCATGTAGATGGTGGACAGGTTCTGCAGAGTCAGGAGGTGAGTTACAAGTCGCAGGATTCCCATATCCTGCCCTGCCCTTGGAGCCACGGTATTTATATCGCTAGTCCAGTTCAGTTTCCACTCAATGGTAGCTCCCAGGATGTTGATAGTGAGGGATTCAGCGATTATAATGCCATTGAATGTCAAGGGGAGATGGTTAGGCTCTCTCTGGTTTCAGACAGACTTTGTCTGGCACCTGTGTGGTACGAATGTTATTTGACATATCAGCCCAAGCCTAGATATTGTCCAAGTGTGGCTGCATTTTGCAAGGACTGTTTCAGTATCTGAGGGGTCGCTAATAGTGTTGAACATTGAAATATTGGGCAATCATCGGTGATAATCTCCACTTCTGACCTTATGATTGTGTAAAGGTTATCGATAAAGCAGCTTGGCCTAGGACACCAGTTCTCCACTATCTAAGAGGAAATTGCCCCCTTGGTTGGAAGCCCAAAGGTCATCTTAAACATCCATTCCCTCCACCACGGTATTATTATGGCCAAAGAGCATACTATTTACATTGCACAAGATGTACTGCAGCATTTGACCTCGACTTTTTAGACAGCACGTCCCAAATCACGATCTTCACAAGTGCAGCAGTCGTATTGGTATGTCGTTACCTCCAAGTTCCTCTCAATTCACACAGCAGGCAGACATGTAAATATATTGCATTTCCTTCGCAGTCACTGGGTCAGTACAGTGAAGGTCCCTACCATCTTCACCAAACGGACAACTGAACCTCTCTAAGTTTTTCAATTTTATATAGGGAAGGGCAATAAAATTCAACCTTGCTAGAGATGTCGCCATCTCGAGAAAGAATACAGACAAAGATGGAAAAGGAAGATTAAATTTTGATTGCAGAGGAGAAATTGCTGAGCATTATTCCCTCTCCTGAGGTAAAAAACGGCCCCTTCTCTATTTTCAAGATGAAATCTGATAACGGTTCTATTTTACGTCCTGCTGTTAGGGAACTTATCCAGCAGGGGAGGAAGCATAAATCCATTCAGTCAGTTGGTGGTATATGTGACTGACCAGGAATTCAGATTATTGTGGCTGAATGTAACGGTTAGGCTCCAGCAGGTGGTTCATTCAGGCTGCAGAACTTCCCTTCCAATTTGACTTGGGGAATTTCATTTGTGGCGAATAATTTAACCCTCTTGCCTTCCTCACTACAAATTACCTACATCTCATAAGAAACTGCAAAGCTCCTATTAATTTTAGTTAGAACAACTAGTCTTAACATATTCTCTCGATTCAATGACAAAACAGAAAAGTCTAGTAGTGAAATCCTGGTAGATTTCAGACAGTTAAAAAAAAAGAAACAGGTAAATAGCGTGTATTTCTGTAGCCCCTTTCAAGGCCTCAACAGGTGGCAAAGCACTTCATAATACATTTTTGAAGCAGTTATGCTATGCAGGAAACATGGCAACAAGTTTTCACTCATCAAGCTCCCACAAACAGGATTCAGATAACGATAGGATTATGTATATATATTTTTTTACTCGATATTGGTTTTGGAATAAATACTGGCCAACACAGGGAAAACTCCCTTCTCTTCTTTATATATTGCCATGTGGTCCTTTATGTGAACCTCACAAGGCAGGCCAGCTTCGTTTTGACGTATCATCCGAAAGAAGTTACCTTTGATTGTTCAGCACTCCCTCAGCACTGCAGTGGACTGGCAGTCTACATTGTGGTGCTTATACCGCTGCAGGGGCACTTGAACTCACAAATCCCTCACTTAACCAGACTATTACCCATTGAACCACGGCTGGCAGTGGCTGCAGAAACGTTGCAGCATCGAAACAGGCTATTCAAATCAGCTAGTCTTTTCATTCACTTGAGCAATTGATACTTATCATGCTTACCTGTCTCTGCATCACCTCGATCCCTTTTCTCCAATTCGACCATCAGCTAGAAGCATAAATATTTTCTGCATAAAATTCAAACCCTGCAAGTGAATTCCAAAACATCTCAAAACTCTGCGTAGTGCGATGTCTCCTCCCTTTATACTAAATTTCTTACGCATCATCTTGTATGAGGTAAGATATCGCAAATACATGGTGTTCCGAGGGGTTGTGATGTATTTTTTGTGATTTATTTGCATAAATTATGGAAATATCAATGTTATAACTGCAGGTTATTTTTCTTGAAATTCCTACAAGATGCTTCCTCATATGGATGGTAAAATAACCAGGAACATTAAGAATTTCACAGTGTGAAAGCTTTAACGTTTCTTACTGAATTCTTGACATCGACGTATGCATGTGTTCTTATATCCGCAGACTAATAGATACAGGGTTTTGTCCCCTTACCCTACGCTGCCCACTCCAACACTACCAACAGAAGGTATTTTTATTCAATCAGTTTCCTTCGGGTATCTCTAAAAATTCTAAAAAAAAAACATAACCACCATTACCATCTTGAGTATGGGGATGCAAGCTAGAATATATGATCTATCCTCATTCTGCATCCCTTTGCGCTGTTAATTTTCTTTTGAATCCGCACTGAACTCCTTAAATTAAATTTATCCGTTGCAGGTTACGGTGCGCAACGCTTCACACAGTACTCCAGATATGGTCCAATGCGAGCGTTACCAACTTGTTTCAAAACGTCCTGTCTTTTACATTCCAGACCTTTATATAAAAATAGAAACAATCCTTTTCCTGTACGTTTATTTCCTGTACATCACAAACAAATTCAATGATTTGCATGGGTGGGCCGCTAAGAGTCTCCTCACAACTCCGAGGGTTGTCATTGGAGATCAGGATTGTGTCTCTGCAATCATATGTATATGTGTGTGTGTGTATATAGATAGATAGATAGACAGACAGATAGATAGATAGATAGATCGATAAATAGATAGATAGATAGATAGATAGATAGATAGATAGATAGATAGATAGATAGATAGGTAGGTAGATAGGTAGATAGATATAGATGTCGCTTCTCAGACCTATATATTTTGGCTTTACAGTTACAGCTCAATTTCTTCTTATTCTTTCATGCGATATGGGCGTGGCTGGCTAGGAATTGATTGTTCAGACCTAAATGTCCCTGAAAAGGTGGTAGTGATCCATGTTCCTAAACTGGTGTAGGTATACCCACAGTGCTTTTAGGAAGGGAGTTCCAGGTTTTTGATCCAGCGACAATGAAGGAACAGCGATATATTTCCAGGTCACGAACTTGCAGGCAGTGATGTTCCTATGCATCTGCTGCCCTTGTTCTTCTAGGTGGTAAAGCTCGCAGGCTTGGAAGGTGCTGTCAAAGGAACCTTGGTGCATTGTGGAAGTGCATCTTGTATATGGTACACTCTGCTGCCACTGTGCGTAACTGGTGACAGGTGCAAATGTCTAAGTTGGTGGATAGGATACCAAACAATCGGGCTGCATTGTCCTGGATAGGCTTGAGATTCTGGAGTGTTGTTGGAGCTGCACTTATCATGGCAAGTGAAGAATATTCCGTCACACTCCTTACTTGTGCCTTGCAGTGTTGCTGGTTGCTGCTTTGCGTTTTTAGCATCAAGACTCATAGGTGTCTTTCAGCCTCTTCCTTAGACATTTCAAAAATATTCGTCTCATCGATGCTTACTTCTTTGTGCAACACGCATCACTTGTCCACTTAGGATTGCCCTTCAATATTTTGTCCAAATCAGTCCTAAATCTGTGAGCAGCCTTCTCCAATTCTATTATCCTGCCTGTCTTGCTTGGGTTTCAACAGCAGACCATTTATGCACATAGTGTATGCTACAGTGGTAGCTGCCGTGGACGAAGTAACTGAGATAGATTTATAGATTTTAGCGTTCCAGCAGAAATATCTCGGAGGCATGAAGTAGCACCTCTAAATTTTCAAAGTCACCTTTGAAAATCTGGTTGAACGATAGCGTGTCTTCGATCTGTTAAATATGCTGTTAAGATGTGCATCAACATAATCATCCAAAGTTCCTTTACCTGCAGGAACGACAAGATATGAGGTCGACTCAGAAACATTCTTACATGGTTTATTATGAAGTAATACATTTCTAGATGCAATTATAGTCGTGTTATCTGGGATGAAAAGCAGGGCGATGAGTTACAGCACTTAATGTCGAAATAACTTTGGTAAATTATTGTTGTGGCGGGAACACTGGAAAAGTGTGGGCTTGATGCTCTTCTAGGCCCACACTGAACGCTTGGGTCCGTCTGAAAAAGATTCCTTCCACTTTGTGCGGCCCTACTATAGGTCCCCTACGTTTGGTTCCAATGTGGCACTGTTTCCTGGCGTCTGGGAACCGTAGGGGCAGACTGAATGAGTGGGAAAGAACGCGGCAGATGGAATATAATCTGGAAAACTGTGGTAGGGGAACAGATGTGCAGAATATTTCTTAAAAGGTAAGAGATTAGAAAGTGTAGATGTACAAAGGGACCTGGGTATTCTCATCAATTCGTCACTGAAAGCTAGCATGCAGGTGCAGCAAGCAATTAGGAAGACTAACGGTATGTTAGCCTTTATTGCAAGAGGATTTGAGTACAGGAGTACTGAAGTCATGCTTCAATTGTATAGAAGCTTGGTTATAATGCACGTGGAGTACTGTGTGCAGCTTTGGTTCCCATTACCTTAGGATGGATATTATTACCATCGAAGGAGTGCAATGAAGGTTCACCAGACTTATTCCAGGGATGCTCGTACTGTCCTATGAAGAGAACGTTTGAAAACTGGGCATTATTCTCTCAAATTTCAAAGAATGAACGGTGCTCTCATGGATCCCGACAAAATTCTTAAAGGCATCGACAGGGTAGATGCAGGTTAGATGTTTCCCCTGGTTGGGGAGTCTGGAACCAGTGGATACAATTTCAAAATAAGGGGGAATCCACATAGGACTGAGATGAGGAGACATTTGGCTACTCAGAGGTTTGTGAGTCTTTGGAATTTTCTACCCCAGTGGGCTGTGGAAGTTCAGTCGTTGAGTATGTTGAGAACAGAGATTGACATATTTCTAAATACTAATGATGTAACATGGATATGGGGATAATGTGGGACAAGGCTTTGGAATGGATTATCAGCCATGACTGCATTGAATGGCAGAGCAGTCTCGATGGGTCGAATGGCCTACTCTTGAACCTATGTTGTCTTTCTGCATTTTGCTGCCATCCTCCTTTCAATTTGGCGCAATCCCAAATTTTGAAATTGTAATTCCAATTTCCAAGTGCAACGCAGTAAGGTGACCCACAATGGATGCAACACCTCTCCTTGTGAAACATCATTTCCCACAATTTTCCAGTTTGAATAACGACTTTTAACGATTACTCTGTAGGTTCTATGTATGTTTTAGTTAGTGTTCCATTCATTCTGTCTCCTGATGCTACATGTGCTGACCATAATTCTGGATAAGTATTCCGTGCATTAAAGAAAAAAGAGGTGTTTGAAATTCCAAATGCATTAAGTCAACTACATTACCATTATGTCCGCTCTCTGCTAAACCTTCAAAAAATTCAATTAGATCAGTCAAACATGAACGCTTTTAGTCATCGGGATAACTACTCGTTATTATGCTTTAAGTTTCTAGATGTTCCTCTATGACATCTTTGAGGAAGTATCTCATTGCCTTTCCAACCATCGCCGATAATCTAATTGGTTAGTAGTCACTTGGGCTTCCTCTATCTGCTGTTTAAAATATAGGAACTGCATTGGCTATCCACCACTCTTCTGGCAACATTGCCTTTCCTAGTGAAGTCTTGTATATATGCAAAATTCCTTCTGCTATTTTTTCCCTAACATCCTTCGATATGCACAGATGCAATCCATTCACACCAATTGTTGCTTACTTTCTGAATTTGATTAGATTAGCAATTGCCTTACTCATAATTTTTGTAACAACTTATAATCTTAAGATATATGAGCAGGACTGGGCCATAAGGCCTCATGAACTTGATCTGTCGTTCAGCAAGTTCATGTCAGATCCACCAGAGCAACACTACTTTCCTGGCGTATCCAATGTTCCTTGATTTTCTTAGTGCTCAGAAATACATTTTTTTTATATAATCAATGATTGAGCATCCTCTAAATACTAATGACATAAAGGGATATGGAGAGAGTGCGGCAAAAAACTTTAAGTGGTTTATCAGCCATGATCCTACTGAATGGCGGAACAGGCTCTATGGGATGAATGACCTATTTCCGCTCCTATGTTCCTAGGTTGTTTGCCGCAGTCTTCCTCTTTGTTAATTAGACCTCATAGTTTGGCGTCATTCCCAATGTGGTAGATAATGCCAAAGACTCACAGCCACACAAGTGAAGGCATTGCTCCTTGTCCTCGTACTGAATGGATGATACCTTAACTGAGAGTATGACCCCTCATGCTGGGCACTTGAACCAGCAATAGATCATGTATCCAATTATTCCCTGTTTAGCCCTCAAACAATTTTATGCATTTCCATTTAACATCTCTCATTCTTCCTAGCTCCAAGGAATACAGGCCTACCCTATGTAAGCGCCCTTCAGAAAGCAACCCTCTCTTCCCTGGAAGTAACCGAGTTCGCATTCTGAGCACCCCTCTAAGCAAAGTAGCTCAAGTATTATGCACAGCCTCGGCATCCCTTCCAAAGGGATACCGAGGCTGTGCATAATACTTGAGCTATGGTCTCACAAATTCCCATATAATGCACGAAACTTTCTTTCCCTAATACCCCTAATACTACACTAAAGACGAACCTTGACTTGAATTTCTAATTGTTTCCTGTCCCTGTTTGTTAGCCTTCTGTAATTCATGTAGAAGAACATCAAAAACCCTCTGAATACAATTTACTAACCTTTTACTAATCTCCCACCTTAAAACAAACAAAATAATATCACAAAATAATTCATGGAAATAATGGGAGCCAAGGTTTCAACGAGAGCAATGGACTTAAAGAAATCAGTATCAGTAAATAAATAGTATTAGAAAAATGAATGGGTCTACCCGGTGAAGAAATCCCTTGGCCTTGACAGTCTGCATCATCGGTTTTTAATCGCAGTAGCTACAGAGTTAATTAATGCATTGGTTTAAAACTTCCAGAAGGCCTTAAATTTTAGAACGGTTACCAGGGATTGGAAGGGAGCAATCATAACCTCGCTATTTAAGAAATGAGGACGAGAGAAAAAGGGGAACTATAGGACAGTTTGTCGAACATATGCAATAGGCAAATGCTAGAAACTAGGGATGTTAAAACAGAACACTTAGAAAATCATACCTAGTATGTTTAACCAGAGTGAGCACGGAATAATGAAAGGAAAATCATGTTTAGTAAATCTTTTCAAGATTTTTCTGAGGGTGTAACTAGTGAGGTGGGTAAGGGCGGGGGGTGGGGGTGGGGAGAGCTCCTGGATTATATAAAGGCATTCATTAAGATACAACACAATAGGCTATTTAAAAAAAGCTCATGGATTGGGGTAACATATTGGATTGAATTAAGAGTTGGTTAATTGAAAGAAAAAAACAAAGAGGAATAAATGGGACATTTTCTGGTTGGCAGGTTGTACGTATCACAAGGATCAGTGATTTGGCTGTATCTATTCACAACCTATATTAATGCCTTAAATAATGGGACTAAGTGTCTCGTATCTATGTTTACTGGTTATGCAAAGTTAGTGGCAGAGTAAACAACCACAGGTCGCAAAGAGGCTGCAAAGGGATGCAGAAAGGTTGTGCGAGTGAACAACAATATGGAAATGAAATACAATGTGAAGTTGCAAAGAGTGGCGTTACCCAATTTGGTGGGGATAAAAAAAGAATATTTTGAATGTTGAGAGATTGGAGGATGTTTGCATTCATGGTGAACTGGATGTCTTTCTACATCAATCACAGCATGTTTACATGCAGGCCCAGAAAGCAATTGGGAAGGCAAATGGTATGTTAGGTTTTGTTGTATAGGGATTAAATTATAAAAGTAAAGGAGTCGCACTACAATTGTATAGGGCTTTGGTGAGGCCATAACTGGAGTACTGTGTGCAGTTTTGGTCTCCTTATCTAAGGAAGGTCATACCTTCCCGAGAGGGAGTGCAACGAAGGTACATGCAACTGGTTCCGGCGATGAGAGGACTGTCCTATGAGGAGAGTTTGAGTAGATAAAAGCTATATCACCAGGAAGTTGCAAAAAATGGATCTGTATTTTGCACATTTATGAGTCATGTTTATTTGAATCATAACCCATAAATTGTGATACCTTAGATAAAGGGCTAGAAATGATTAGAAAATATTTGTTGGAGATCCAAATCTAACATGATGGTGGAAAAATATAATGCAATGAAGCAAGCTAAAGAAAACGTAAATGTATCATCGACCGACTTTCCTGCTTTGTTGCTGGCTCAGTGTTTTTTTTTAAATAAAATCACTAGACTGACGCTCAATGAAATTGTCATAGACACAAGCTAGACATGAGAAAATCCGTGTGAGACTTATTTGATTTTCATTGCTACAGGTTATATGTATACAAACGTTAGTGCTTTGGACGTTATGTTTTCACAGTATATGATAAAAGGTAAGTGACAGGGTATATTGTGATATCAAGCTGATTGATGAGCTTCGTTTTTTGTGGATCTTTACTATTTTTGTATCTATATGTGGCATAACCTGCACACAGATGTTTTGACCCCTATTCTTTTGTGTTTGTTCATGGGATGTGGGTGTTGTTGGCTCGGTCAACATTTATTGCTCTAATTGCCCGTGAAAATGTAAGAGTGAGCTTCCTTCTTGAACCTCTGCAGTCTTTGGATAACAAGAACACCAACAGGGCTGTTAGGAAGGGA
Organism: Heterodontus francisci; assembly: GCF_036365525.1. Classification (NCBI taxonomy): domain Eukaryota; kingdom Metazoa; phylum Chordata; class Chondrichthyes; order Heterodontiformes; family Heterodontidae; genus Heterodontus; species Heterodontus francisci. Next base: position 15,029,009 of record NC_090415.1, read on the forward strand.
GTTCCAGGATTTTGACCCAGTAACAGTGAAGGAACGGCGATATAGTTCCAGCACACTGTAATTGAATACTTGTATCTGGTCGATAAATTAATGCTTCATTTAGACGTAGCCCTGGAAAGACCACAATTGGAGCACTAACAGCAGCTCTGAGCACCACACCATTGCAAAGACGTATTGGCATCGGAGGTAGTGCAATTTAAATTGACCAGAATGATGTCTGAAAACAACGGGGAAGCGATTACACAAAATAAGGCTAAATTCTCTCGAATTCAGAATATTGAGGTGTGATCTGATCAATTTTTCAAGATAGGAAGGGGAGAAGAGGGGGTTGAATTATAGAATCATAGAATAGTTACAGTGCAGAAGGAAACTATTCCACCCGTCTTGTCCATGATGTCACTTTGTGAACAAATCAGCTGGTCGCACTGCCCTCCTCTTTCCACTAGCCCTGCATTTTCTCCTTTTCGTCATAATTGAATCTGCCAACGCAGGCAGTATACTCCAGATCCGAACCACTCACTGCATAAATATATATATACAGATAGTCATGGCACCGTTGGCTCCTTTGCCATTCGCCTTAAATAGATGCCCTCTTGTTCCCCACCCTTCTGCCAATGTGAACAATCTCTCTCTCACTCTATTCTGCCCAGATCCCACGTGATTTTGAATAGCTCCATCAAGTCTCCTCTTAACATTCTGTTCTCAGAGGAGAATAGACCCAGCTCGCCAACCCATCCATGGAACTGAAATCCTTCATCCCTGGAACCATTATCCGAAATCTTCACTGCACGCTTTTTGAAGCTCCCGCATCCTCCGTAAATTGTTGTGCCCAGAATTTGGCGCAATGCTCAAGTTGAGGCCGAAACAGTGTTTTATAAGATTCATCGTAAAGCTGATCTTCAGAAGGATTACAGGAGACATGAGGAAAAAGGTTTGCACCCAGAAGGTGGTGGATGTCTGGACTTCACTGCAAGAAATGGCATTGGAGGTAGAAACCCTCAATTCATTTAAAAGATAACCGGACATGCTCCTGAACTTCTGAAGCCTGGAAGGCTATGGACCAGGTGCTGGAAGGTGGGATTCAATTGGGTGGCTCGGTTTTTCGGCTGGTACAGACACGCTGGGCTTAATGGCCTCCTTCTGTGCCGTAATTTTCCAATGGTTTTATGGTTAAAATTCTGTCTTCATTCATCCCGTTATGCTTATCTAACTTAACTGCGTGCAAGCGATTCGCCTCCAATACCGCTTCTGTTAGTAAGGTCCACATTCTAGCCACTCTGGTACAAAAAAAACTCCTAAATTCTTTATTGGATTGGTAGTGACGATCATGCATTTATGGCTGCAAGTTGTGGTTTCTCCACGTATTGAAACATCTTCTTAAAGTTTACTCTATCTAATTCTCTCATATAAATTTCGATGGGCATCATATCACTCCTCAGCTTTCTCTTCTGTGCAGCAAAATCCTCCCTCCCCCCGTTTAATCTTCCCTGATAGATGTATTACTCGAGGAAAGTCGACATCTGTGTAGGTTACTTTGAGGTTTGACTATCCCTGAAAGTGTGCTCCCTGATTCTGACACACGGGTAACCTCTCGCCGAAGGGTCCAGCATACCGTGATGAACGTTAGGGAATGAAACCTACCGTCGTTCTGCGGGTTGGACATACAAGTGTCCTCCGTCCCACATTGACATGGCTGACATTGATTCTGTGAGAAAATACTGGATTAGGGACACTTTCCCTTCCCTGAAAGCCATTAATGTAACAATTAGAATTTACCAGCTATTCGGCAGATTTGTTCATTGTTTTTGCTCCATCTTAGAAAATTGCCTGTCATTGGACATTATTTCTAGTTCAATGGTCCTGTAAAGGATAAATGGGTCTTTTTCCGAATGGCAGGTAGTGACTAGTGGGGTACTGCAGGATTCGGTGCTGGGAACCCAGCTATTCACAATATACGTTCATGATTTAGATGAGGGATCTTAATGTAATATCTCCAAATTTGCAGATGACTCAAAACTGGGTGGGAGGGTGAGTTGTGAGGAGAATGTAGAGAGGCTTCAGGGTGATTTGGAAAAGTTGAGTAAGCGGGCTAATGTATGGAAGATGCACTATAATGTGGATAAATGTGAGGTTATCCACTTTGGTAGCAAAAACAAGAAGGCAGATTCTTATCTGAATGGCTATAAACTGAGACAGAAGGGAATAGTCAGCGAGACCTGGGCGTTCTCGTACACCAGTCGTTGAAAATAAGCATTCAGGTGCAACAGGTGGTAAAAAAGGCAAATGGTATTTGGCCTTCATAGCGAGGGATGGCCTGTTGCAATTATACAGGGCCTTGGTGATGCCACACCTGGCATATTGTGTGCAGTTTTGGTCTCCTTATCTGAGAAAGGATGTTCTTGCTATAGAGGGAGTGCAGCAAAAGTTTACCAGACTGATTCCTGGGAAGGCGGGACTGACGGAGGAGGAGACATTGAGTCGATTAGGATTCTATTCGCTGCAGTTCAGAAGAGTGAGGGGGGATCTCATAGAACACAATAAAATTCTAACAGGACCTGACAGGGTAGATGCAGGAAGGATGTTCCCGATGGTGGGGAGTCCAGAACCAGGGGTCATAGTCCATGGCTAAAGGGTAAACCTTTCACGAGTGAGATGAGGTGAAATTTCTTCACCCAGAGAGTGGTGAGCCTGTGGAATTCGCAACTACAGAAAGCAGTTGAGGCCAAAATATTGAATGTTTTCAAAAAGGAGTTAGATATAGCTCTTGGATCTAAAGGGATCAAAGGGTATGGGGCAAAAGCCGGAAAAGGCTACAGAGTTTGATGATCAGCCGTGATCATAATGAATGGCGGAGAAGGCTCGAAGGGACAAATGGCCCAGTTCTGCTCCTATTTTCTATGTTTCTTTGTTTCTATGCACAGCAACCAGTAAATGACCATTCCCACCTGCTCTGCAGTCGAAAGTGACTGGAAATCCTTCTAATCAAACTGCCGTTTCGAACGACGATGGATAAGGTTTGAGAAGTTTATTATAATTTGTAACTGCTGAAAATAGAGTCATAGAGAAGCACAGCATAGAAACAGGACCTTCGGCCCTCCATATCCATGCCGACCACAATACCTATCTATACTAATCCCACCTGCCTGCATTAATTCCATATCGCTCTATGCCTTGCTCATTCAAGTACCTGTCCAGATGCCTCTTAAATGTTGCTACTGTTCCTGCCTCTACCACCTCCTCTGGCAGCTCATTTCAGTTACCCACTATTCTTTGTGTAAAAAAATTACAACTTTGATCCCCTTTAAACCTCCTCCCTCTCAACTTAAATCTATGCCCTCTAGTTTTAGTAACCCCTACCATGGGAAACAGACTCTGGCTGTCTACCCTATCTATACCTCTCATAATTGTATATACCTCTATCATGTCCCCTCTCAGCCATCTTCGCTCCAGGTAAAACAGGCCCAGCCTATCCAATCTCTCATTATAACTCAATCCCTCCAAACCAGGCAACCATCCTTGTGAATCTTTTCTGCACCGTCTCTAGCTTAATCACATCTTTCCTGTAGTGTGGCGAACAGAACGGCACACAGTACTCCAAATGCTGCCTAACCAACGTTATATACAACTGTAACTTGACAAGCCAACTGTTGTAGTCAATGCATCTTGCACCTCAAGGTGTCTCTGCTCAACAACACTCCCCAGGGCCCTGCCATTCACTGTATATGTCCTGCCTTGGTTTAACTTCCCAAAATGCATCACTTCGCACTTGTCTGCGTTAATATCCACTTGCCAAGCCCTTGCCCACTTTCCCAGTTGATCTGTATCCTTTGGCACACTTCTTCACTGTCCACTATTCCACCAATTTTGGTGTCATCTGCAAACTTACTAATCGTGCCCCCTACATTCACATCCAAATCATTAATATATAAGACAAAAAAAGAGGGCCAAGCACCAATCCCTGCAGCACACCTCTGTTCACCGGCCTCCATTCAGAAAAAAACGGACCTCCACTACCACCCTCGGCCTCCTATCGCCAAGCCAATTTTGTATCCATTTGGCTAGCTCACCATGGATCCCATGTGTTCGAACCTTCTGGACCAGACTACCATGCAAGACCTTGCTAAAGTCCGTGTCGACAACGTCCACCGCCCTGCCCTCGTCAATCCTCTTGGTCACCTCCTCAAAAACACAATCAAAGCCATGCTGACTGTCCCTAATCAGACCTTGCCTTTCCAAATGCATATAAATCCTGTCTCTCAGAATCCCTGCCAATAACTTTTCCAGCACTGATGTAAGGGTCACTGGCCTGTAGTTCCCTGGGTTATCCCTGCTGCCCTTCAGAAATAAAGGCACAACATTAGCTATCCTCCAGTCCTCTGGTACCTCGCCCATGGCTAACGATGATGCAAAAATCTCTGCCAGACCCCCATAAATCTACTCCCTTGCTTCCCATGGCATCCTAGTACACCTGGTCAGACCCTGGGGGTTTATCCAGCTTAATGCGCTTCAGAACCTCCAACTCCTCCTCCATTGCAATGTTGATCCGCTCCAGGATATCGCTATTCCCTCCCTTGAATTCAGCAGCTTCCATGACCTTCTCCACAGCAAATACAGACGAGAAGTTTTCATTTAATACATCGTCCATTTCCCGTGGCGCCACACATAGATCACCACACTGATCCTTAAGGGGACCTACTCTCCCCAGCTACCCTTTTACTCTTAATATACTTATAGAATATTTTTGGATTCTCCTTAATCTTATCTGCCAGGGAAATCTCATGGCCCCTTTTTGTCCTCCTAATTTCCTTCTTAAGTGTACTCCTACATCACCTGTACTCCTCGAGGGTCTCGCTTGATCCCAGCTGCCTGCACATGACATATGCCTCCTTCTTTGCCCTGACCAGAGCCTCAATATCCCTCGTTAACCAAGGTTGCCTTAGCTTGCCAACGTCGTCCTTCCATCTAACAGGAACATGCCGGCCCTGAACTCTTCCTATCTCACTTTTAAAAGCCTCCCACTTGCCAGACGTCCCTTTACCTGTAAGCAGCCTCTCCTATTAAACTTTTGAGAGTTCCTGTCTGAGGCCATCGAAATTCGCGTTCCCCCAATTTAGGACTTCAACCTGAGGACCAGTCCAATCCGTTTCCGTACCTATCTTGAAGCTAAGAGAGCTATGGTCACTGGTTCCAAAGTGCTCCCGCACTGACACATCAACCACCTACCCAGCCTCATTTCCTAAGAGGAGGTCGAGTGTAGCACCTTCTCTAGTAGGGCCATCCACATACTGCTTCAGAAAACTATCCGGGACACACTTAACAAAGTCTTCCCCATCTGATCCCTTAGCACTAAGGCAGTCCCAGTCAATATTAGGGAAGCCAAAATCACCTACTATTACAGCCCTATAAGTCCTACACCTATCTGTGATTTGTCTCTATATATATATGACTACTGGGGGGCCTATACTATATTCCATTCAAAGTGATCACCCCTTTCTTATTTCTAAGTTCTACCCAAATGGCCTCGCTGGACGTTCCCCCGAAATATCCTCTCAAAGTACTGCCGTGATGTCCTCCCAAATCAATAGTGCAACTCCCCCTCCTCTCTTACCTCCATCTCTGTCACGCCGAAAGAATCAGTACCCTGGAAAGTTAAGCTGCCAGTCCTGTCCATCCCTCAACCACATTTCCGTAATAACTATAATATCACAATCTCATGTACCGACCCATGCTCTGCATTCATCTGCCTTACCTGTAAGGCTTCTTGCATTAAAGTAAATTCAGTTTAGTCTACCAGACCTTCCACGTTCTCTGTTCTGCCCCTGCCCAGCCTGCCTACTGGACGGGCTTGCTTTAACCTCGACATTTGCCTCAACTATCTCAACGGAGAGACTACTACGTTGGGTCCCACCCCCCCTCCCAGACTAGATTCAACCCACCCAAGTAGTACTAGAAAACCTCCCCGCAAGGATATTTGTCCCCTTCTAGGTGATATGCAACACGTCCCTCTCGTACAGGTCATCTCTGCACCAGAAGAGATCCCAATGATCTAAGTAACTGAAACCCTCCAGCCTACACCAGCTCTTCAGCCACGCATTCATTTGCCGTATCCTCCTATTCCTAACCTCCCTAGCACGTGGCACAGGGAGTAATCCTGAGATTACAACCGTAGAGGTCCTGCTTTTTAACATTCTGGCTGACTCCCTGTATTCACTTTGCAGGACCTCATCTCTCTTGCTACCTCTGTCGTTATCACCAATATGCACCACGGCCTCTGGCTGCTCACCCTCTCCTTTCAGAATGTCCTGAAGCCGCTCCGAGACATCCTTCACCCCAGCACCAGGGAAGCAGCATGCCGAAGTAGGGTCACTGACCCGAAACGTTTACTCTGCTTCTCTTTCCACCGATGCTGCCAGACATGCTGAGTGGTTCCTGCATTTCTTGTTTTTATTTCAGATGTCCAGCATCTGCAGTATTTTGCTTTTATATAAGCAGCACACCATCCTGGAGCCTCGTTGTGGAAAATTAAGCATATTTGTTCCGTCAGCATATTAGGAAAGGGGTTACAATAATAATTCGGATTGCAAGTGCTAAATGTTTGAGAAACCTTTTTATTAATGTGAAGCCAGCAGATGCATGACTGCGTCTGGATCAGCAAACATGCTTAGTCACAATGACTAACAGATATCATTCGTGGAATGATTGATTTTACAAGATAGCCTTCGTGGAATGATTGACTGCATGCCTGTTTTCTAGCTGACCAGATAACTTCATGAGCAGCAGGAAGTAAAACGGAACCGCTATCAGATTGGAAATTCCAAAAAAGGGAAGTGGTGACAGATCTGTTAGCCAGGAGCTATATAATACTGAGATCTCAGGAGTATTTGATGCAACTTTCTGTTTGGATATTTAACCCTTTCATTGTCAATTTTGCTGTCATTGTAGGCAATACTGTCCAGATTTTCAGACCATGCGGAAGTATGTAACAGTGCCCTCAGCAGTGTTTGCCATAGCTGTGCGGCTGAAAGTCCCAGTGCAGGATGAGCCGCAAGATGGTCCCTTCGAGTTACCGCATGTGCACGGCAGCACAAACAAAAGGAAAACAAGAAGGGCCGGTTCCTTGATCAAATCGACTACAAAATGAAAAATAAAAAGGAGTATATGGCTCTCGGGAAAAAATTATAAGGACCACTGCTTTTTTGTAATGTGATAGTCTGGGGATTAATGGCATTATTCTTTATTCTTTCATTGGATGTGGGCGTCGCTCGCAGACAAGCATTTGTTGCCCATCCCCATTTGCCGTTGAACGAAGTGGTTTGTTTCGACATTTCAGAGGACAGTTAAGAGTTAGACACATTTCTGTGGGGCTGGAGTCACATGTCGAGCAGAAAAGGCAATGACAGCAGATTTTCTACACTAAAAGACATTCGTGATCCAGAATTTTACAGCTTTTTACAACAATCGCTGATAGCTTCACTCTTACTGAGACTAGATATTAATTCCAGATATTTAATTAATTGAATTTAAATTCCATAGACTGCCGTGGTAGAATCTGAACTAGTGACACCAGGGCATTACCCTGGGCTTTTGCATGATTAGTTGAGTGTCCTTGCCACTACGCCAGTATCTCCCACTTGTCCCACTCCCATGGTAGTAGGCTTAGACGCGAGTTGGCTGCATACCATGATTTTGGGACGGCTACAAGATATAATTCCCCCACCCCCCCAACGTCCCCCATTGGTGAAGATTCCCAGGGAGGGAAAGTCATGTGGATCGGTTGCCGCGCCACAGAGGCAGGCAGCCAATTTGCATTATTGAAGACCTAATCAGGTGTGAGTTTCCGGCGTCGCAGTCATTTGTCCGGCGGCCGAGCGGCCGAGCGGCCTCGCGTTCTATGGCGAGGCCGGCAGCTTCGAAGGGCAGTCTGACTGCGGCAGTCTTGTGAACCATCGGAGCTGGAGATTCCATGCCCCAAAGTGCGGCCGAGGGCGGAACAGGCACCTTCGAAGTTTAGTTTAGTTTAGTTTAGAGATACAGCACTGAAACAGGCCCTTCAGCCCACCGAGTCTGTGCCGACCATCAACCACCCATTTATACTAATCCTACACTAATCCCATATTCCTACCACATCCCCACCTGTCCCTATATTTCCCAACCACCGACCTGTACTAGGGGCAATTTATAATGGCCAATTAACCCATCAACCAGCAAGTCTTTGGCATGTGGAAGGAAACGGGAGCACCCGGAGGAAACCCACGCAGACAGGGAGAACTTGCAAACTTCACACAGGCAGTACCCAGAATTGAACCCGGGTCGATGGAGCTGTGAGGCTGCGGTGCTAACCACGATCAAACGATCCAACTTTCTTCCTGCACAATTTTATTTTCTATTGGAATTCCTTCACAAGATACTGGAAAAAGATCGAAAGTAATTTGCAAAATGGATTTGGAAACATCCTTAGTAGCAGGTGAGGGGCAATAATTGTCTCGCTCTTCAAATGAACCAGCACAGCCAGGACTGGCCGAATAGCCTCGCTCTTTGGTGTATGGTGCTATAGTTCTTGGAGGACCTGACATTCCCCTCCGCAAACACCGTGTGTCAGTCGAACAGAAATATTACCGACCTGTGATCTGAATTACAATATCAACCGAATATTCTTCATGATTCCTACTTAATAATTGCGAGCTTGCATACAGTTTTGATACTGCAAATATGGAAGTAGTTCGTGTAGGAATGCAGCAAGACCTTGACGATATCCACGCTTGGGCTGATAAGTGGCAGATAACATTTGGGGAACGTAAGTGCCTGACACTGACTATCTCAAACCAAAGAGAATATAACCATCTCCCCTTGAAGCTCAATGGCATTAAGATCGCTCAACCCTACACAAACAACATCCTGGGAGTTACCTTTGAACTGGACCAGCCAAATAAATACTTTGGCTACAAGAGCATGTCAGAGGCTGTGTATTCTGAGCCAAGTACTCGCCTCCTCTCACCCCAAAGCCTGTCCACCATTTGCAAGGCACAAGTCAGCAGTATGATAGAATACTCTCCACTTGCCTGGATGTGCGCAGCTCTAACAACACTCAAGAATCTCGACACTGTCCAGGACAAAGCAGCCCGTTTGATTATCAGCCCATCTACAAACATTTACTCCCTTCACCATCGAAGCACAGTGGCGGCTGTGTGTACTAAATACAAGATGCACTGCAGCACGCACCAACGCTTCTTCGACAGCACCTTCCAAACCTGCAACCTATACCATCTAGATGGACAAGGCCAGCAGATGCATGGGAACACCAACGCCTGCAAGTTCCCTCCACACACCACCCTGACTTGAAACTATATCGGTCATTCCTTCACTGTTGCTGGGCCAAATTCCTGGACCTCACTTCCAAACAGCACTTCTGGTGTTTCTTCCCCAAATGGACTGTGGCAGTTCAAGAAGTTGGCTCACCGCCACATTCTCAAGGGCAATTCGGGATGGGCAATAAATGCTGTCGTAGCCAGCGACGCCCACACACCATAAAAACCGAAAAATAAATAACGTTTTGTGCCGCTGTATTTTGTTTTGTTCAGCTGCAGGTGAGTGACAGTGCGAACAATTTGATTTAACATTGTTATTAGGTATCATTTCACATTATTGAGGAGAGTGCAGTAGTCGCTCTGTCAAGTAACATAAATAGCAGGTGCTGTTTATTGCGTTAATATTTTAAGGTTCATGCCTATGCTCCCGCAATGCATATTTCTGTGTGATATATGAAAAGCACAGGCAGTGGCACGAAATCACCAGAAGTATCACAAGAAGTAAGTTGCATTCATTATTTCTTTTGCACTTTTTATTAAATAATGCCTTCAAGATACGATTTGCAGACATCAGCTGCAACGCTATTAAGTTTGCAAAGGTCTTGTAATGCTCCCACTCGCTGTTGCTGCATTCCCCTCAACTGTTAATGCAGTCGCATGAAAGCAAGAAAGGTGAAGGCTGTGGCTGCAGTTTCACAGTCGTAAGTGTTCATTGGCAGAAACTGGCAGCTTCAGAACTGCTAATAATTGTCTTCTCCGGTCAGATTCCACATTGCTCACCGCTTCTGATTGGCATGTACTGTTACATTCAAGCAGTAATTCATTGCTAAAGCCTGGGTAAGTTGACGATAGTCCACCGCCCCCGCCCCGCCCCCACCCCCCCGCCACCCAGCCCCCCGCCCCCTCTCCCATTCACTGGTGACAACTCCGTGGTATAAGTTTGTTTTTTTTCTGTTATGTACAGTATGCAGGGTAGCCAAAAAAAATGCTGCAGTTACTGCTATTACTGAGACTTGGTTGAGGGAAGGGCATGATTGGCAACTAAATATCCCAGGATATCGATGCTTCTGGCGGGATAGAGAGGGAGGTAAAAGGGGTGGAGGAGATGCAGTACTGGTCAAAGAGGATATCACAGCTGTGCTGAAGGAGGGCACTATGGAGGACTCGAGCAGTGAGGCAATATGGGCAGAACTCAGAAATAGGAAGGGTGCGGTAACAATGTTGGGGCTGTACTACAGGCCTCCCAACAGTGAACGTGAGATAGAGGTACAAATATGCAAACAGATTATGGAAAGATGTAGGAGCAACAGGGTGGTGGTGATAGGAGATTTTAATTTTCCCAACATTGACTGGGATTCACTTAGTGTTAGAGGTCCAGATGGAGCAGAATTTGTAAGGAGCATCCAGGAGGGTTTTCTAAAGCAGGATGTAAATAGTCCAACTCGGGAAGGGGCCATACTGGACCTGGTGTTGGGGAATGAGCCCGGCCAGGTGGTTGAAGTTTCAGTAGGTGACTACTTTGGGAATAGTGATCACAATTCCGTAAGTTTTAGAATACTCATGGACAAAGACGAGAGTGGTCCGAAAGGAAGAGTGCTAAATTGGGGGAAGGCCAACAATACCAAAATTCGGCAGGAGCTGGGGAATGTAGATTGGGAGCAGCTGTTTGAAGGTAAATCCACATTTGATATGTGGGAGGCTTTTAAAGAGAGGTTGATTAGCGTGCAGGAGAGACATGTTCCTGTGAAAATGAGGGATAGAAATGGCAAGATTAGAGAACCATGGATGACAGGTGAAATTGTGAGACTAGCTAAGAGGAAAAAGGAAGCATACATAAGGTCCAGGCGGCTGAAGAAAGACGAAGCTTTGAAAAAATATCGGGAATGAAGGACCAATCTGAAACGAGGAATTAAGAGGGCTAAAAGGGGTCATGAAATATCTTTAGCAAACAGAGTTAAGGAAAATCCCAAAGCCTTTTATTCATATATAACGAGCAAGAGGGTAACTAGAGAAAGGGTGGCCCACTCAAGGACAAAGGAGGAAAGTTATGCGTGGAGTCAGAGAAAATGGGTGAGATTCTAAATGAGTACTTTGCATTGGTATTCACCGAGGAGAGGGACATGACGGATGTTGAGGTTAGGGACAGACGTTTGATTACTCTAGGTCAAGTCGGCATAAGGAGGGAGGAAGTGTTGGGTATTCTAAAAGGCATTAAGGTGGACAAGTCCCCAGGTCCGGATGGGATCTATCCCAGGTTACTGAAGGAAGCGAAAGAGGAAATAGCTGCGGCCTTAACAGATGTCTTTGCAGCATCCTTAAACACGGGTGAGGTCCCGGAGGACTGGGGAATTGCTAATGTTGTCCCCTTATTTAAGAAGGGTAGCAGGGAAAATCCAGGCAATTATAGACCGGTGAGCCTGACGTCAGTGGTAGGGAAGCTGCTGGAGAAGATACTGAGGGATAGGATCTATTCCCATTTGGAAGAAAATGGGCTTATCAGTGATAGGCAACATGGTTTTGTGCAGGGAAGGTCATGTCTTACCAACTTAATAGAATTCTTTGAGGAAGTGACAAAGTTGATTGATGAGGCAAGGGCTGTAGATGTCATCTACATGGACTTCAGGAAGGCGTTTGATAAGGTTCCCCATGGTAGGCTGATGGAGAAAGTGAAGTCGCATGGGGTCCAGGGTGTACTAGCTAGATGGATAAAGAACTGGCTGGGCAACAGGATACAGAGAGTAGCAGTGGAAGGGAGTTTCTCAAAATGGAGGTGTGTGACCAGTGGTGTTCCACAGGGATCCGTGCGGGGACCACTGTTGTTTGTGATATACATAAATGATTTGGAGGAAAGTATAGGTGGTCTGATTAACAAGTTTGCAGACGACATTAAGATTGGTGGAGCAGCAGATAGTGAAGGGGACTGTCAGAGAATACAGCAGAATATAAATTGATTGGAGAGTTGGGCAGAAAAATGGCAGATGGAGTTCAATCCGGGCAAATGCGAGGTGATGCATTTTTGGAGATCCAATTCAAGAGTAAATTATACAGTAAATGGAAAAGTCCTGGGGAAAGGTCCTGGGGAAAATTGATGTACAGAGAGATTTGTGTGTTCAGGTCCATTGTTCCCTGAAGGTGGCAACGCATGTCAATTGAGTGGTCAAGAAGGCATACGGCATGCTTTCCTTCATTGGACGGGGTATTGAGTACAAGGGTTGGCAGGTCATGTTACAGTTGTATAAGACTTTGGTTCGGCCACATTTGGAATACTGCGTGCAGTTCTGGTCGCCACATTACCAAAAGGATGTAGATGCTTTGGAGAGGGTGCAGAGGAGGTTCACCAGGATGTTGCCTGGAATGGAGGGCGCTAGCTATGAAGAGAGGTTGAGTAGATTAGGATTATTTTCATTCGAAAGACGGAGGTTGAGGGGGGACCTGCTTGAGGTGTACAAAATCATGAGAGGTATAGACAGGGTGGATATCAAGAAGCTTTTTCCCAGAGTGGGGGATTCAATTAATAGGGTTCACGAGTTCAAAGTGAGAGGGGAAAGGTTTAGTGGGGATATGCGTGGAAAGTTCTTTACGCAGAGGGTGGTGGGTGCCTGTAACGCGTTGCCAGCGGAGGTGGTAGACGCGGGCACGATAGCATCTTTTAAGATGTATCTAGACAGATACATGAATGGGCAGGAAGCAAAGAGATACCGACCCTTAGAAAATAGGCGACATGTTGAGATAGAGGATCTGGATCAGCGCAGGCTTGGAGGACCGAAGGGCCTGTTCCTGTGCTGTAATTTCCTTTGTTCTTTGTTCTTATTATTTAAGGTGATAAGTGCTGCAACATCAGCGTACATCTGCATGATCAAGTCAGATATCTTAAGCCATCAAACATGCCTCAAATTTATAGCAACTTCACATGTAGATATTTCTTTTTTTACAAACTGTACGATATCATTGCTTATTTCCAGTCCGAGCCTAAATTTGGTTGGGATGTTATTGCATTGTTTTTTTGGAAAAGAAAGGTTCAGATTTACGATTAGTGAATTGTCACATTTCATGCACAGTGCAGCATTGCCCAAGACAACAAAACAAAATATCTCTCAGAACTGGATTGAAATTAATGAATGTCCCAAATCTTAGAATTGATTTATCTTTCAACAGATCAACATGCCTTTTGAAGTGAAGGAGATGCTCTAATATCTTAGCAGGTACACAGGTTTTGAATTAAATTCATCCAATTATGTATATAGATAGAGGCGTATTTCAGCAGTACTCATGCATTGAATCGCATCCTGGTTTTATTAAACAAAGGACAACATTTGTTTCTGTCATCACGTCCTTGCCTATTGGTGCATGGTACCAAACCTCTTTTTACGCATTATGGCCTAAAGAATATTTGATTAGTCAACACATGATTTATTTTCTTGTTTTCTCTCTCTCTGTCTCTGTCTCTGTCTCTCTCTCTCTCTGTTATTGGTCGTTTGCTGCAGGAATCCAGAAGGCATTCCAGTATCCTGCTTTAAGACTGCACGTTCCGCTGATTAAATGTATGTTTTCTTATAGGTGACAATGTACTCTGCTTACGCTGCTGCTGGTGATACCACTTCCGAATCTTTACTTCTCATTCTCGATACTCAGTTACTATTGATTTCATGTTACTTCTAAAGTCGTGACAGTGTTTCTTTTTCTTGCCATTTTGTCAAATATATACTTAATGGGGCAGTAGCAACCTGGATACAAATGGGCCTACAATCTATAAGTAGGAAGTTGGAATACTTGCTTTTCAGACTGGAAGAAATTATATAATGGTGTCCCCCAGGGCTCAGTTACTGAGAACACTGCTCTATTTGAGATACGTTAATGACTTGGATAGAGACGACATAATTTCAAATGATCAGGTATTATGGTACTATAAATTTAATGCAGAGCAGTATGAAGTGAAGCATTTTGGAAGCAAGAATGATGAGGTGCAAAGTAAACTAAATAGTAAAATTTTGAAGGAAGATACTTATGGGTTCATATAAGCAATTCTGCACATGATAGGACAAACTAACTAAAAGAAACCAATACGTAGTTATTGCGTTTATAAATGTGATATGATGTAAATTATGAAAGCAAGGATGGTATGATAAACTTTGTGAATCATTGATTTCGAATTAGATGGAGCATTTGGTCCTAATGTAAGCATCGCATTTTAAGAAGGATGTCAGAACCTGATGCAGGATGCAGAGGACACTTATCAGAATAGTATCATGGATGAGGGTCTGAATTTAGGTTGTGAAACAATTGAAGTTGATAATGCTCTAGTTTGAGTGGAGAGCGTGTATTGCAAATTTGATATTTCTGAAAATGTAATGGTGGACAATTTAATTGTAACTTTCAAAATGTAATTGTATATACACTTAAAAGGGAAATACATGAAATTCACGGGTGAAGCATGATCTGTGGGATAATTGAAATCTCTCTCAAAGAACTGGCATGGATGTGTGGTGCCCAATCAACTCCTTCAGTGCTACCTCATTCTATAATTCTGTAATGGTTCCTCAAAAAAAAATGTTTGTTCCAATACCACGATGTTTCTGGAAAATTCATCGACCTGAAATCTTGATTCGGTTTTTCTCTCCACAGATCTGCAAGGCCTAACAAGTGTTTCCAACATTTTCAGCATTTAGTTCAGATTTGGCATTTTTTTGTTTCTGCTTACCTTTTCATGTGTATAACAATCTTTCCTCTGATCCAAACAGAAATCTGGTTGACACAGTGCTGGTTATAAAACTCATAAAGAGTTGTAAAGTCATAATGGCACAGAAAAATAGCATTCTGCCCATCGGTTCTATGGCGGCTTAATGTAGAACGATGCAATCAGCCCCATTCCAGGTCTCTAACCCTAGACACCTGTGTAAGTTTATTTCTCTCAAGTGCCCATCGAATTTCATTTTGAACTCATTCATTTTCTCACCACTCATCACCCTCGTAGGCATCGAGTTACAGCCGGCTAATACTTGCTGCATCAAAAAGTTCTTCCTCACATCCCTCCCCCTACATCCCTTCTCCAAAATCTATGTACCCTTGTCCTTGTACCATCAACTTTTCTATGTCTATCCGAGAAAACCTGTACGAATCATACGTATCTCTATCATACCTCCCCCCAGTCTCCTTTGCTCCAAAGAAAGCAACGCCAACATCTCGAAACTAGCTGAACTAGAATCATTCTGGTGCATTTCGTCTGCACCCGATAAAGGACTCTCATATTCTTCTGAAAGTGTGGTGATCGGATCTGGAATGTAATACTCTCGGTGTGACCCTAACCAGACCTTTACAATGGTTCAGCATAACCTTCCTGCTTTTCGACTCAATGACTCTATTGCTGAAGGCCAAGATCTCAAATCTTTTTTTCTAACTATTCTCTCAATATGCCCAGCCAGGGTTAAAGATCTATGCATCTGAACCCGCACGTTCCTCTGTCCCTGCATATTCTTTGCAACTGTACTATTTAGTCTATATTCCCTCTGCCTATTCATTTTGTCAAAAATGCATCACCTCACATTTATCTGTAATAAATTGCATCTGCCATCTGTCCGCCTATTCTGCTAGCCTTTCCGTGTCCGTCTGCAGTTGGTTTGCATCATCCTCATTGTCCATCTGCAGGTTTAGCATCATTGACAAATTTTGAATTTTCACTCTGTGTTCCAATATCCAAGTCATTTATGTATAACAAAAAGCAATGGTCCCAGCACTGAACCTTGGGAAACACCACTGTATGCCATCCTTTATTCTGAAAAAGAACCACTTAACATGAATCCCGGTTTTCTGTCCTTAAACCTTTATTTTATCCAAACTGACTCTAATCCTTCTATTCCATGAGCCTCCATTTTGCTCCCCAGCCTTTTATGTGGGACTTTGTCGAACGTTTTCACAAAATGCATTAAAAAAAACATCCATTGCTCTTCCTTCATCAATCTTCTCTGTCACTTCAAAAACATATCAATTTTATTCGTCAAGCACAATCTGCCTTTTGTCAGTGGGATCTACCTCTCCCGAGCTAACTCATACTGCTTCAACTGTCTGTTGATTTTGTTTTCCTTTATTATTGTTTCTTAAATCTGTCCACTTTGCATGTTAATATGATGGCCTGTAATAACTAGGACTGGCTTTATACACGTTTTTGAATAAGGGTGTGACATTTACTGCTCACCATCTGGCTCCTCCCCAACATCTGGAGACGATTGAAAGATTACGACAAGCACTTACTTTGTATCCATTCCCACTTCCTTCAGCAATCTGGAATTCAAGCCATGCACACCGAGTGACTAATCCAGTCTGAGCATAGGCAGCCTTTCCTGTAGAGCCTGCCGACCAATTTTCACCCCATACATTATCTGAACCATCTCTGTTTCTGACGATAATTTGTCAGCATCTGCATCATCAGTAATCATTGCCTGTAAGTACTCATTATTTTTTCTAAACATGCCCTGCGCCTTTAAGCATATTGTGCCATCTTTGTCCCTAACAGGCCCCACCCTACCTATTATAATAAAAACAAGAAATGCTGGAACCATTCAGCAGGTCTGGCAGCATCTATGGAAAGAGAAGCAGAGTTAACGTTTCGGGTCAGTGACCCTTCTTCGGAACTCACCCTACCTATTACTACTTGCTTACCATTTACATGCTGATAGAATATTTTGGGTTGCCATTTATGTTAATTGACATTCTACTCACAAATTCTCATCCTGCAAGTCTTGTTAGAACCGTTATCATCGCATTGAAGTTAGTCATCTTCCAATTTAGATGTTCGACTTCAGATTATTCCTTACCCTTCTCCATTTCCAATCTAAATCTTTTGATAAAATAATCACTCTTACCCGAGTCTTTCCCCGATTCCCCACAGACACACCCAGTTCACTTGGCCAGCCTCATTCCCCAGAATAAGATCCACAATACCTCCTTCCTAGTTGGTCTGAGAGCACACTGATCAGTGAAGTTCTCCTGAACACATTTCAGAAGTTGGTCCACTCCTTTGCCTTTAGTCTAACATTATCCCAAGTAATATTTCATTAATTCAGTTCCCTCGACATCATCATTGTATAGTTATTGCACATCTCTGTTATTTCGAGGCAGAATTGCTCCACTACTTCTCTCTCAGTCTTTGGACACCTATAGAATACCTCCAGGAACAGGATCATCCTCTTTACTGGGCACCTGCATGTTATGACCGTCATGACCATAACAGTATTCATAAATTGCTCTTTAAATCCAATGATAACGCTCTTTACAAGCAGATGGTGCGCTGTCTTCTGATGTCATCCTCATTGCAACACAGATGCGTTTTTCTTTGGTGAAGGCCACATTGATCTTTATTTATCATATTAATATAAACGTAGACTCAGTTAACGAACTTCGTTGATTAACTGTTCTACTTGTCCATTCCACATATGATTCATGGAAGCCAACCTTAAATGTAAATCCACACTTCAAAGTTTTCCTAGCGGGAGAGAAAATAAACTTGACCTTTCACAGTCAGTGTCCCATCACAAGGATCCAATGAAGGAAAAGTCAGAATGGGATCACCTACACTGATCCCTAAGACGGAAAGTGTAAGACCGCTTTCGATTTCATATCAGGTTATGGTCACCATGCGAATTACTCAGGCCAATGTTTATTCAAAGAGATTGGAGGTGGTGTTCCCACGCACGTTTCCGTCTGCCACTTATAAAATGCGGCCCAGGCGTGCTCTTTTCAGAGGTCTAGCCGGACGACAACACCACGCAATTTTACATCCCAGCTTCTCCATTGCATATCATGTTGGAGGCATAAAATCCTGGCAAAATTGTCTTTCCTAACTTCGGTGGATGTGAGGAACCGTAGATGTGCGGTGGGTAGAATAGGGAGGATCCTGGCCAGCTGGAGAATCAGGTCCAGGTGGTCAGAAGGAGGAGTTTGTGACGTCCCCATAACTGATGATGCCAAAATTGGCTGATTGTCCTGAAGGGTTAGAAGAGAGGAACAGTCTCTGCTATTCCCGGGTTCCCTTACAAAGGTTCACCTTCAAATACGTTTCACAAGGAAACAGAGGACCCTGGAGCAGGTGCTGGTGGGAAGATGAAAGAGTACGAGTAAGGTGAACTGTCCAGCAATAATCCGAATGAAAACGTCAGCATTTGTGCATGCTGGAAATTCGAAACCAAAGCAGAAAATCCTGGAAAAAACAGAGCAGGACAGGCAGGAACTGAAGAGTGAAAAAAAAACAGTGTTCATGTTTCAGGTCTGTGATGTTTCATCAGAACTGGCAAAAGTTAGAGATGTATTGGTTTAGAGCAACAGAAAGGGAGGAGCCGGCAGGAAGAATAAAAGGGGAAGGGTGAGACAGGTTGCAGGGCAGGAGAGATTAACTGGCAAAAGGTTACATGGTACAAAGCAAACGGAAATGGTGATGTGACAACCAAGAAAAAAAGCAAAATGTGTGGATGGACGAGGTGTCAATCACAGGTAGCAGCTGTCCGAACATAAATTAGAAAGAGGAGAGTGTTTGGAGTGGCTGGGGAAGAACCAGAAAACAAATCAGGAAAATATAAAAAAAAACAAATGGGGTTTTGGTTATGATCTAAATTTATTGAACTCAATGTTGAGTCAGTATGATTGCAAAGTATTTAGGCGAAAGCTGAGGTGCTGTTCCTCGAGAGCTTGCGTTGGGCTTCATTGGAACACTAGGCAGGCGAAGGATGGAAAGTTCAGACTACGAGCAAGATAGAAAATTCAAATGGCAGGTAACAGGAAGCTCGTGGTCACACTTGCAGCCATGACGGAGGTGTTCCACAAAGTGGTAACGCAATCTGTGGTTCTCTATCTAATCTAGAGACTTCATGGAGAGTATACCAACCTGGAACAAGTGCACATAAATCGTTATTTCACTTGGAAGCAGTGTTTGGGACCTGGGCGCGGGTAGGAGGAGGTATAAGAACAATAGTTGCATCCCCTGCACATGCATGGAAAGGTGCTACAGGAGAGAGGGGTCGTGATAGAGGGGACCGAGTAGTGCATCAGGGAATAGATCCTTTGTGGTGGAATCATACTGACTGCAGCGAAAAGGCAGTGGATGACCCGTTGAATATGGAGGCTTGTGGAGTGGAAGGCGATGACAAGGGGGGCACTATCATGGTTCTAGGTGGGAGGGGAAAGGCTGAGAGCAGAAATATGAGAAATGGGTCAGACACAGTTGAGAGCACTGGCAACCACAGTGGGAGGATATCCCTGTTTGAGGAAAAAGGAAGACACATTGGACCTACTACTATAGAAGGCTTCGACGACCAAAAACCTACAATGGAGACAGGTAGCCTGGGTGAATGAAACCGAGGCCTTGCAGGAAATGGGCTATGAGGTAACGCAGTGTAGGTAGTTGTTGGTGTCCATGGTCTTACAGTGAATATTGGTTGATAGCGTATCAGCATTAATGGTGATTGTGAAGTGGAGGAAGTAAATGGAAGAGTAAAAGATGGAACAGGTGAGGGAAGGGTGAAAATTTGAAACAAAATCAATAACATTTTCCAGTTGCTAAGGTCAGAAAACAGCATGGACACAGTCATCACTGTACCAGAAGAAGAGGCGAGGGAGACGGCCTGAGTAGGACTGGAACATGGAATGTTTCACATATTCCACAAAAGGATTGGCATGGGTACGACCCATGCAAACTAACATAGGAGGATGTGAGACAAATTGAGGGAGAAGTTGTTCAATGTGACAACAAGTCCAGCAAGGCAGAGTAGAATGGAGGTCGATAAGAACTGGCTTGGCCTCTTTTCAAGACAGAAGTGCAGAGCTCTCAAAAAAATCTGGTTGGGGGTGGGAGGTGGGTGAAAGTACAGCGGGATTGGACGTCCATTGTGAATAGGAGACGTGAGGGCGAGCGAATTGGAAACAGTTGAAGTGATGGTGAACATCGGAGGAGTCACAGTTGTCGGTGGGAAGGGACTGGACAGGGGAGTAAACATAGAGTTGAGGTATAAGATAACTTTTCACTGTAGGCAGGGACAGGCTGTGACAATGGATCTACCAGGGCAGTCTTGATTGTGGTTTGTGGGACTGAGGTAGAAGCGGTATGTACAGGGCTGGGGAAGTATGGGCTTGGATGACGTAGAGGGAAGATCTCCAGAGGACATGAGGTCAATGACAGCTCCGGGTACAATGTCTTGATATTCTGTGGTGGGATCTCGGACCAAGTGGAGGTAGGAGGATGTGTCGGAGAGTTAGTATTCCACTTCTGGAAGGTACAGGTCAGTACGCCTGACAAAGACAACAAGTATGATGACAATGTTGCGCTAGGATTTGAGATAATGGAGTCTGCAGGTTTAAGGGAATGGGGTTAGAACGAGTGAGGGGAGCAGAGAAAATGAGATGGTCAATGCCACGCTGACAATTCTCAATGTAAAGATCGAAGGAGGCTAAGAGGACAGATGGAGGGCTCGAGGTGGAGGGAGAATACAGCAGATGGGTAGCAATGTCTGCTGAGAGGGCTAGTGACTCCAGGCCAAAGAAGTGGGTGCAGAGGTAGAGGTGATGGAAGAAAAGTCAAGCCAAGCTCGAAATTCATTGAGGTGGGAATGCAAGGAGATGAGGATGAGTCTATTGCTGCTGACAGGTCGTTCAGAGTCAGAGAGGAGAGGGTCAGAGGGTATCATCAATACACAGCAAGGGATGAGACTCGAAGAAGACATGTGGTCAGAGACAAGGGACGGATCCAAAAGAGTGTCTCTCCACTCGAACTATTGAAACTTGTAATCATTCACACCTGAATGAAAAGAACCAATTTTTGTTTGCTAATGTGCCAGATGAGGCGAAGGATGAAACTATGGACCAGGACGTCTTTGTGAAAGAGTGAGTTGGTATTGCTTAAGAGAAAAGTCGAGAATGTGGACTTTGTTATGCATGACATGCAGCGTAGATGTTAGGATGTGGTGAGAACAACTGTTTAGGAATGTTGAATGTTTAGGAGATACTTACAATGGTTTCGTGGACACCAAACACACAAGGAATAAGTTGGAGCCAGAGACAGCTGCTGATGAAGCTGATGTGGCTGTGAAAGCAAGGTTTTGATAGTTACCTAATCAAACGCAAGAAGGCAGGTAGAAAGCAACGAGCTGAACAAGGTAGAAGAGACAAAGGGAAATCCCGTTGGAGAGAAGAGCAGGACTTCTTCAAGGTTATCTTTCGTGCAGGAGAAGTGGCAGTGAATTAAACACTAATACAACAGCAAAAATATTGAGAATGCTGGATATCTGAAACAAAAACAGAAAATGCTGGAAAGAATCAGCAGGTCAGGAAGCATCCTTCGAGAGAAAAACAGAATTAAAGTTTCCATTCAGAACTGGCAAAAGTTAGAATGTAATCCTAATGATATGTTTTAATCTTCCAGGAAGTTGTGGGCACGTATACTTGTTACTTGATTCTCAGCAGTGCGTTTATGAATTGCGACATAAGCTTAAGAACATTTATTGAATAATGGAACGTGATTCACTGAGAGTGACAGATGCCGATGCTTGCACAAAACCGGATATGTGATGATGGTGGCCGATTGTATTAGTCACTGTACGTTCCCGAGTTGCACTGATCATGGTCAATGAAGAATATAGCGTCGTCACACACATCAATTGTTTTCCATCTTCAAGTGATGCGTGCATTGAAGGTGAGCTGCAGAAAAAGTTGACCGGAGTAGCATGTTTGAAGGCCATATGGAAAAGGAATTGAACTATTAGGACATCGGGAATTTGTCTCTGTGCCAGCTTTTGGAATAGTCTGAATCCATATCCAGCCTCAACCAAAGATCTGTGTAATCAGTCGTCTTAAAAAGAAATGGAATTAGCTGTGGGCAGGACTGTTTCCTGGTCATCAGAGGCCAACATTAATCTCCTTGACACTTGGTAAACTTTGGTTGTCACTCTGTAGGTTGGCTTCTCTAGCAAGCTTGGCAAGATTACAGTTAAACATTTGTTCAAGTATTACATTTTTGAAAGTTTTTTGAAGCTTGTTAAAATATTTCTAAGCAATTGTCGAAGCTTATGGAAGTATTTAGATTGAGTAAAATTATTTAACATTTTCGAAATATTCACGACAGCTTAAAATCATTTGAAAACATCAACTTGAACAGTGATTGACTGCTTGCGCTCAAGGGGCGTTACTTCGTTAGGTGACGTCAATGTGGGCGTTTCTTCATCGAGAACACGCCTCTCTGCTCCCCTTGGACAGGAGCAGGCTGCTGGAGCCATGCTGCAGTTGGGGAAACAACTCCTGCTCCAGCCAACGGACAAGGTAAGTACGGATATATTCATTTATTTTTATTATTATGCACGCAACGTCGAACGCCGACGCCTCGCCGCTGACAGCAAAATCCGAGCCAATTGTTTTTTGTTATTCCAGTTAAACGGTTTAATGCAGCAAACCACCAACTAACTATATTAGAGTGACTGCAAGTCTTTCGAATGAAACCGCTTGCTGCAAGTGCAATGGATGTGGTTAAAGATATTTGTTATGATTTTTTAACTTCTCAAAAGGAAGCATGTGTGTCCAATCTGTATACCAGGACGAAAGTAAGTGATAATCTTGGAAAACGTATCACTGATGTGGAGCGAGCAGATGCATATCAGATTTTGGATCACCAAACCTGCAGAGTCACAATGACCACAATACATCCTCTGTCGAATGATTAAGTACGTGGCCGTTGTTTCACAGGCCAGATAACTGTAAGAAAGGTAGGACGTAAAACAGAACCGTTAACTGATTCGATGTTCCATAAAGGGAAGTGGTGTGAAACCAGTTGGCCAGCACATACGTTACACTGAGACCTCAACATTAGTTTGTGCGCCTTGTCTTTGGATAATGAACCCTTCCTTTGTCCAATCTACAAATAAAGCAATGTGAATACTATGATTCTTAGGAATCATTATTAGGAACACAGTTTATTTTTCATTCGCAGTAAAGAGCTGGATTTGGGAATAAAGGCATAATGACAAAGATTGCAAGGAATTCGGAAATGTGGGAAATATTGAGGGGGATCATACCGGAATTCAGGATGAACGGATGCAATGTCAGATGAAATGTAATGCATAGATCTGTGAACTAATGAATTTTGGAAGGAAGGATGTGTCGAGGCAAAATAAATTAAATGGTATTATTTTGAAGGGGGCGCAGAAAAGGTGTGATCTGAGGTCTAACATACACAAAGCCAGGAAATTCTTTAAGATAATGAACTATCCAACTAGTGAGCGGATGAAACACTAGTTTACTTCCACACAATCTTTTTTCTTTTGAATTGGAATGCAATGCTTTACAAGGTACTGGAAAATCAATAGATATTTGCAAAAGGAACTGGATATATCCTTGAAAAGCAAACAATTGCAGGGCCATGGTGAATGAGCTGGTGAGGTGTGGGGGGCGTGGGGAGGGTAATTGACTCTCTCTTCAAATTTGCTATCACAGCCACGATTGGCCGAATAGCCTCATTCTGCGCTGCATGCTACAGTACTGGGCCGAGCGTTCATTTCCCACTGCAAACACCATGTGGCAGTCAAACAGAGATGTTGCCGACTTGTGATCTGATTCACGGTGTCAATAAAGTATTCTTCATTATCCTTGCTTAATAATTCTGTGTTTGCATAGTTTTGCGCCATTTAATTTTGCTCGTCTCAGATGAAGGTGAGCCACAGTGCCCACAAAACAATGCGACGTGGTTATTGTACATAATTTCAAATTCTTGTCGGGAGGACAGAACTCTTTTGAAGTTTCATGGAACTTTAAAAGATTGCAGCACTCAAGTATATTATTCCGATCTCTGTCACTCTCTCCCTCGAGAACATTACAGTGCAGTACAGGCCCTTTGGCCCTCGATGTTTTTAGAAATTAGAACATGACAGCGCAGTACAGGCCCTTCGGCCCTCGATGTTGCGCCGACCTGTGAAACCATCTGACCTACACTATTCCATTTTCATCCATATGTCTATCCAATGACAACTTAAATGCCCTTAAAGTTGGCGAGTCTACTACTGTTGCAGGCAGGGCATTCCACGCCCCTACTACTCTCTGAGTAAAGAAACTACCTCTAACATCTGTCCTATATCTATCATCCCTCAACTTAAAGCTATGTCCCCTCGTGTTTGCCATCACCATCCGAGGAAAAAGACTCTCACTATCCACCCTATCTAACCCTCTGATTATCTTATATGTCTCTATTAAGTCACCTCTCCTCCTCTTTCTCTCCAACGAAAACAACCTCAAGTCCCTCAGCCTTTCCTCGTAAGACCTTCCCTCCATACCAGGCAACATCCTAGTAAATCTCCTCTGCACCCTTTCCAAAGCTTCCACATCCTTCCGATAATGCGGTGACCAGAACTGCACGCAATACTCCAGGTGCGGCCTCACCAGAGTTTTGTACAGCAGCAGCATGACCTCGTGGCTCCGAAACTCGATCCCCCTACTAATAAAAGCTAACACACCATATGCCTTCTTAACATCCCTATTAACCTGGGTAGCAACCTTCAGGGATTTTTGCACCTGGACACCAAGATCTCTCTGTTCATCTACACTACCAAGAATCTTCCCATTAGCCCAGTACTCTGCATTCCTGTTACTCCTTCCAAAGTGAATCACCTCACACCTCTCCGCATTAAACTCCATTTGCCAATTCTCAGCCCAGCTCTGCAGCCTATCTATGTCCCTCGGTACCCTACAACATCCTTCGGCACTATCCACAACTCCACCGACCTTAGTGTCATCCGCAAATTTACTAATCCACCCTTCTACACCCTCTTCCAGGTCATTTATAAAAATGACAAACAGCAGTGGCCCCAAAACAGATCCTTGTGGTACACCACGAGTAACTAAACTCCAGGATGAACATTTGCCATCAACCACCACCTTCTGTCTTCTTTCAGCTAGCCAATTTCTGATCCAAAGCTCTAAATCACCTTCAACCCCATACTTCCGTATTTTCTGCAATAGCCTGCCGTGGGGAACCTTATCAAACGCCTTACTGAAATCCATAGACAGCACATCCACTGCTTTACCCTCATCCACCTGTTTGGTCACCTTCTCGAAAAACTCAATAAGTTTTGTGAGGCACGACCTACCCTTCACAAAACCGTGCTGACTATCGCTAACGAACTTATTCTTTTCTAGATGATTATAAATCCTGTCTCTTATAACCTTTTCCAACATTTTACCCACAACCGAAGTAAGGCTCACAGGTCTATAATTACCAGGGCTGCCTCTACTCCCCTTCTTGAACAAGGGGACAACATTTGCTATCCTCCAGTCTTCCAGCACTATTCCTGTCGACAATGACGACATAAAGTTCAAGGACAAAGGCTCTGCAATCTCCTCCCTAGCTTCCCAGAGAATCCTAGGATAAATCCCATCTGGCCCAGGGGACATATCTATTTTCACGCTTTCCGAAATTGCTAACACCTCCTCCTTGTGAACCTCAATCCCATCTAGCCTGGTCGCCTGAATCTCAGTATTCTCCTCGACAACATTTTCTTTCTCTTCTGTAAATACTGACGCAAAATATTCATTTAACGCTTCGCCTATCTCCTCTGATTCCACACACAACTTCCCACTACTCTCCTTGATTGGCCCTAATCTAATTCTAGTCATTCTTTTATTCCTGATATACCTATAGAAGCCTTAGGGTTTTCCCTGATCCTATCCGCCAATGACTTCTCGTGTCCTCTCCTTGCTCTTCTTAGCTCTCCCTTTAGATCATTCCTGGCTAGCTTGTAACTCTCAAGTGCCCTAACTGAGCCTTCACGTCTCATCCTAACATAAGCCTTCTTCTTCCTCTTGACAAGCGCTTCAACTTATTTAGCTCCCTCGCTCGACAACTTCCTCCCTGCCTGACAGGTACATACTTATCAAGGACACACAGTAGCTGCTCCTTGAATAAGCTCCACATTTCGATTGTGCCCATCCCCTGCAGTTTCCTTCCCCATCCTACGCATCCTAAATCTTGCCTAATCGCATCATAATTTCATTTCCCCCAGCTATAATTCTTGCCCTGCGGTATATACCTGTCCCTGCCCATCGCTAAGGTAAAGCTAACCGAATTGTGATCACTATCACCAAAGTGCTCACCTACATCTAAATCTAAGACCTGGTCGGTTTCATTACCCAGTACCAAATCCAATGTGGCATCGCCCCTGGTTGGCCTGTCTACATACTGTGTCAGAAAACCCTCCTGCACACACTGGACAAAAACTGACCCAACTAAAGTACTCGAACTATAGTATTTCCAGTCAATATTTGGAAAGTTAAAGTCCCCCATAACAACTACCCTGTTACTCTCGCCCCTGTCGAGAATGATCTTCGCTATCCTTTCCACTACATCTCTGGAATTATTCGGAGGTCTATAAAAGACTCCCAACAGGGTGACCTCACCTCTCCTGTTTCTAACCACGGCCCATACTACCTCAGTAGACGAGTCCTCAAATGTCCTTTCTGTCGCTGTAATACTCTCCTTGATTAACAATGCCACACACCCCCCCCCCCCCCCTTTTACCATCTTCTCGGTTTTTTTGCTGGTCGTTTGATGCTACAGCTCAGAAGAAATTTCAGTCCCCTGCTGGTTCCCCATAACAGTGCATCTTCCTATAATTAATATGTCCACTCCGTTATACTTGAAAAAGGCATTCTGCTTGCCCTGTTGCTGGCACTGTTACCACTTCCGTACCCTTATTTCTCTTTCTCTATCTTAGTTACTATTTATTACATGTTACTTCTGAAGTACTGACTGTTATTTTTTTTTGTTTGTTTGTTTGTTTTCGCATTCTATCAATTCTGTTCTTAATGGGGTAGTAACACCCTGGATGCAGATAGCCTACAAACTGTCAGCAGGAATTTGGGATACTTGTTTTTCACTCTGGAAGGAACTATATACGGTGTCCCCCTGGGCTTGGTTATTGAGAACACTGCTTTTTTGACATATATTGATAACCTATATATGGACATACAAATTAGGATCAGGAGTAGGCCACTCGGGCCCTTGATCCTGCTCCGCCATTCAACAACATCATGCTTGATATGATTGTAATGTCAACTCCAAATTCCCGCCTACATCCAATAACCTTCCATCCCCCTTCGTATAAAGGCTCAATCTACCTCTACCTTAAAACTATTCAAAGACTCTGCTTTGAACACCTTTAGATGAAGAGAGTTCCAAAGACTCACAACCCTCAGCGAGAGAAAAAAATCTCCTCATCTCTGTCTTAAATGGGCGACCCCTTATTTCTAAACAGTGACCACGAGTTCGAGATTCCACCCCTCCCCTCCCAAGAAGAAAGATCATTTCCACATCCACCCTTTCAAGACCCCTCAGAAGCTTATATGTTTCAATCAAGTCGCCTATTACTGTTCTAAACTCCAGCAGATACAAGTCAAGCCTCTCCAGCCTTTCCTTATAAGATAGCCCACCCAATCTATTAGTCTAGTAAACCTACGCTGAACTTCTTCCAAAGCATTTACAAGTTTCCTTAAATTAGAAGACCAATATTGTACACAGTACTCCAGATGTGATCTCACTAATGCCCTGCACAACTGAAACATAACTTCCCTACCTTTGTGTTCAATTCTCCTTGAGATAAATGATAACATTCTATTAGCTTTTCTAATTACTTGCTGCACTTGCAAACTAACTTTTTTTTTGCAATTTATGTGCTAGGGTACCCAGAACTCTCTGCATCCCAGAGATCTGCCATCTCTCACCATTTAGATTATATGCTTTTTAAAAAATTCGTCATGCCAAAATGGACAATTTAACATTTTCCAATATTATACTCCATTTGCCAGATCTTTGTCCACTCATTTAACCTAACAATATCTCTGTGTTGCTTCCTTATGTCCTCTTCAGAACTTATTTCCATACCTATCTTGGTGTCATGAGCAAATTTAGCAACCATACCTTCGGGTCCGTTCATCCAAGTCATGTAAATAAATTGCATAAACTTGAGGCCCCTGTGGCACACTACTCGTTACATCTTGCCAACCAGAAAATATCCCATTTATGCCTGCTCTCTGCTTCCTGTTACCAAGCCAATCTTCTATCCACGCAAAAAATGTTACCCCTTACACCATGCGTTGTTTTTTTATTGCAAAGCCTTAAGGATATCTAAGTACATCCTGGATAGAAATGGCATGATTTCAAATGGGCAATTATTATGGCACATTAACTTCAATGCAGAGAACTGTAAAGGTAAGTTTTTTGAAAGCGATAATGATGAGGTGCAATGTAAATTAAATGGACAAATTTAAAAGGGATTGCATGCACAGAGAAACCTACAGAAGATGTGCAGATGATAGAACAAACAAATTAAAAGAAAACGAATATGCAATTATAGACTTTATAAATAGAGTTTTAAAGTAAATTAGGAAAGCAGGGATGTTATGAACCTTTGCAATCATTGCTTGGAAATTAGCTGTAGCATTGTTCGACACCTTCCTACTCGATTCCACGAGAGCATTTGCCCCTCCAAATCTTTTTAAGATTTCAAACATCGAGATTGCATTACCACTTATTCATTGTGGTGCATCTACGCTACACCCTCGCCTAGGTCAATATAACCGTTCTGAGGTGTTGTGGACAAATCCCGCTGGGGTCTAATCAGTGATTTTTATTGCAGTAACATAACTTACACACTTTTATTCCCGGACTCCTTGACACAAAGGCATTCATTCAGCGAGCTGTGTTCTAATTGTTTATGAACATGAATCCTTGTGTTAATGATCGTGTTCTTGGGTTCCCAGATCGCCATGTTCCTGCACAGTATATATTCACAATATATATTAATGACTTGGGTGAGGTAACCAAATGTAACAATTCCAAGTTTGCAGACGACACAAAGCTGGGGGGAGAGGGTGGGAGGGGAGTGAGCTGTGAGGAGGATGCAAACAGGCTCCAGTGTAATTTGGACAAGTTGGGTGAGTGGGAAAATGCATGGCAGATGCAGTATAACGAGGATAAATGTGAGGTTATCCACTTTGGATGCAAAAACAGAAAGGCAGATTATTATCTGAGTGGTGATAGATTGGGAAAGGGGGAGGAGCAACGAGACCTGGTGTCCTTGTACACGAGTCGCTCAAAGCAAGCATTCAGGTGCAACAAGCAATTAGCAAGGCGAATGGTATGTTGGTCTTCATTGCAAGAAGATTTGAATGCAGGAAGAAGGATGTCTTACTGCAGTTATACAAGGCCTTGGTGAGACCACATCTGGAGTATTGTGTGCAGTTTTGTTCTCTTTATCTGAAGAAGGATGTTCCTCCCATGGAGGAGCGTGCAAAGAAGGCTGATTACTGGGGTGGCAGGATTGACGTATGAGGCGCGATTGGGTCGAATAGGCCTATATTCACTAGAGTTCAGAAGAATGACATGGGATCTCATAGAAACCTATAAAATTCGAACAGCACCAGACAGGCTAGATTCGGGGAGGATGTTCCCGATGGCTGGGGAGTCTAGAACGACGGGTCACAATCTCATGATAAGAAGTATGGAATCTATAACCGAGATTAGAAAAATATTCTTCACTCAGAGGGTGGTGAACCGGTGGAATTCTCTACCACAGAAGGCAGTGGAGGCCAAGTTATTAAATATATTGAAGAAGGAGATAAAGATATTTCTTAATGCCACAAGGATCAAGGGACATGGGGAAAAAAGCGGGAACAGGGTTTTGCATTAGACAATCAGCCATGATCTTTTTTGAATGGTGGAGCAGGCCCGAAGGGCTGAATGGCCTATTCTTGCTCCTATTTTCTATGTTTCTATTTATACAGTTTCTCGCTCTTTAGGAAATAGCCTTACATATCGTTTTTTGGAGCAACGTGGATGGGATCATATTTAGTAACATTCAATTTAATTCGCCACAGAATAGGCACTCAATGAATCTCGCCATGTCCTTTACAAATTCGTACACTATTCCATGAACTTTGTACCGTTCCATAATCTGCAAAAGTGACTTTACAACTCCCCAGTCGTTTATCCAAGTCAGTAAATTTTAGCCTGAAAAATTGAAGACGCAGCACCGATCCCTGGAGATCACAACTTTCACATCATGCTTTGAAATCAGCCAACATATCAATTGGACTGTGCGTCTGTCAATTTATCTATCTATCTATCTATCTATCTATCTATCTATCTATCTATCTATCTATCTATCTATCTATCTATCTATCTATCTATCTATCTATCTATCTATCTATCTATCTATCTATCTATCTATCTATCTACCTACCTACCTACGCTGATACCTACCTGCCTATCCAGCTATCTATACCTGTCAATATATTCTTACATAGATATTTTTTCTCTCGTGTTGCTCTCCAGGCTTTAAGACTCAGTTTTCATCTATGGAAATTAACATATTAACAGCAAAATTGTACAGCACCTAATCGAATTCTCGCAGCACACTTATCTTTGGTATCAGTTGAGCTCAGTGGTAGCAATTCCGGCTGAGTCAGGTGGTCGTGGTTTCAATTAATCTCCGAAGACATGAGGACACAATTTGGGTACACAAGTAAGTGCAATACACTGACTGTCCGATAATAAGAGAGCGCAGACCCAGGTTCCGCCTGCTGCTTAGTGGTATGTGAAAACTCCAAATGTAATATTTGATGAAAATCAGCTTAACCACATGTAAAGCGTGAAACAAAATTTGGAATCTGTGACACTTCCCTTCCCTTCCTCGACTTCTCTATCTCCATCTCTGGGGATAGGTTGTCTACTAATATCCATCATAAGCCCACCGACTCCCACAGCTACCTTGATTACACTTCTTCACACCTTACCTCCTATAAGGACTCCATTCCATTCTCTCAGTTTCTCCGTCTCCGACGCATCTGCTCTGATGATGCTACCTTCCAGGACGGTGCTTCTGATATGTCCTCCTTTTCCTCAACCGAGGATTCCCCCCTCCCCTCACTCCCTCACTGTTGTTGACAGGGCCCTCAACCGTGTCCGGCCCATTCCCCGCACCTTTACCTTCACCCCTTCCCCTCCCTCCCAGAACCGTGACAGGGTTCCCCTTGTCCTCACTTTCCACCCCATCAGCCTCCATATCCAAAGGATCATCCTCTGCCATTTCCACCACCTTCAGCATGATGCCACTACCAAACGCATCTTCCCCTCCCTTCCCCTGTCAGCATTCCGAAGGGAACATTCCCTCCGTGACACCCTGGACCACTCCTCCATTACCCACACCACCTAGTCCCCTTCCCATGGCACCTTCCCCTGCAATCGCAGGAGGTGTAATACCTGCCCATTTACCTCCTCTCTCCTCACTCTCCCAGGCCCCAAACATTCCTTTCAGGTGAAGCAGCGATTTGCTTGTACTTCTTTCAATGTAGTATACTGTATTCGCTGCTCACAATGTGGTCTCCTCTACATTGGGGAGAACAAACGCAGAATGGGTGACCGCGTTGTGGAACACCTCCACTGAGTCTGCAAGCAGCACCCTGATCTTCCGGTTGCTTGCCATTTCAACACTTCCCCCTGCTCTCATGCTCACATCTCCATCCTGGGCTTGCTGCAGTGTTCCAGTGAACATCAATGCAAGCTTGAGGAACAGCATCTCATTTATCGATTAGGCACACTACAGCCTGCTGAACTGAACATTGAGTTCAATAATTTCAGAGCATGACGGGCCCCCCATTTTACTTTTATTTTCAGTTCTTTTTTCTTTTTTACATTTTTTACAATTTCTTTTTGTATTTTTATTTCATTTCATCTTAGTTTGTTCAGTTTGCTTACCCACTGCTTTTCTTCATGTTTGTACTTGCTGCTGTTCAATCTTCAGTTCGTTCACACCCTATCTGTACTAATGCTTTGTCTTTCAACACACCTTTAACATATTGTTTGCCTTTGCTCCATGCCCTTTTGGTCAGCTATATGGCCTTGTCCAATCTACAACTTCTCCTTTGTTATCTCTTGCCCCACCCCAGCCTCACTTGTTTATAACCTTTGACATTTCTAATATTTGCCAGTTCCGAAGAAGGGCTACTGACCCGAAACGTTAACTCTGCTTCTCTTTCCACAGATGCTGCCAGATCTGCTGAGTATTTCCAGCAGTTCTTGTTTTGATTTGGAATCTGTCCAATGGATTTAGAGAAGCATAATGTTTTTAAAAATGTCTTTACTGGGCTGATTTACTGAAATCTTGTTGGCACTTAAGACTGGCTTGATTCAGTCATTGCTGATTTTAATCTTGGGGCAGATGACGGCTCTGCTGAAAGCTATTGCCAGTTCTGATGAAATGCAGCTGACCTGAAACGTTAACTCTGCGGTTCTGTCCACAGATGTTCCCAGACCTGCATTGGTATTCCCAGAACATTTTTTTTGGTTTTTATTTCAGATTTCCACCATCTGCAATATTTTGCTTTCTAAAAAGCTGTTGCCTGGCGCTTTCAGAGCAACAGCAACAGATAAAGAAAAATGTCCATCAGCTAGAAACTACACAGTACAGAGATGAGTACATAACACGGGGAAGTAAAGCCTCTATACATATACCTAGATATAAGAAGAGAAAGGGAGGGAGGGAGGGAGAGAGAGAGAGAAATGTACCAATTGTGTTAATTCTTTTCTCTCGTGGGAGGATCCAAAATAGATCACTTGAATTCTCTGCTGATTTTCTTGGAACAAATTTACTAAATGGTGTGCTAAATATGTACAGGTGTTTCATCAGATCAGGGTAAGTCGTGTCACACCACCATGCTTACTCTTAAATGCTCAACTTAAAGAGTGCAGTGAAACCAACTAAAATAAAAAACGAATTGAGCAATGTGGTGAATACTTTTATTGGACTGGAAGAAAAATAGGTTTCCTGTATTTTAGAAAGAAAATACTGAAACGGTTATATGCATATTGGATTGGGAAGAATTCAGTTAAACAAATGGGATAATCTAAAAAGGAAATCAAACTCTCCAGGTTTGCTCCAGTAGCAGTATTCGTCCTATAAGGTCTTCAATAGTGAAACAACTTTAGCGAGGCATATAGAAAATGTACTTGAATGCCTAAAATGCACGCAACACAAAGATCCCGTTTACGTGCGGATCACATATATATTCGGCTGGAATTTAACAAATTCATGTTCAGTGAGAATGTCTGAGAACCTTTTCTGCCTATACGTGAGGGGTGCTATTTGTTCCTTAAAAAGATCTTGACGAATTTCGACAGTGTGACCTCATTGGTGATTACAGTAGTCTTGACATTTATCCTGTACTCTATGTTCCTGCAGCTGCAACCCCATCAGATCCATTATCTGCAAACCAATCACAAAGAGAATTAAGACAAACCAGTAATTTCAGTCAGGTTGTGTGAATGTCCCTGGAGCATGTTTACTCTTTCAGTTCTTCTTGGGATTGGTGAGTATGGGCCTCGTACCAGTTGATTTTAACTCCCAGAGAGACAAAGATCTTTATTTCAACAGAAACCTATAACACTTCAGAAAACTGCCTGAATTGAAGAATTGAAGGAACAGTTCCGTGTTGTGGTAATGTTTGTATTTTACTTATTTTGAGAAATTGTATGAAATATGAACACAACTTTTAAAGAAAGGAATTTATTGTTATGGTCCTGGATCTTAATAAAAGCAAGCCACACGTATGCCACTCATGATCTGACAACTCTATGTATGTAGATTTAAAGGAGATTTTATTATTATTATTAATTTATGGGATGTGAGCGTCTCTGGCCAGGCCAGAATTTATTGCCCATGAGAAGGTGATGGCGAACTGAGTGGCTTGCTAGGCCATGTAAGAGTTAACCACATTGCTGTGGGTCTGGAGTTACAAGTCGGCCAGACCAGGTAAGGACAGCAGATTTCCTTCCCTAAAGGACATTAGTGAACCAGATGGGTTTGTACAACAATCGACAATGGTTTCATGGCCATCATTATACTAGCTTTTTTAATTCCAGATTTATTAATTGAATTCACATTCCACCTTCTTTTGTGGTGGGATTTGAACCCATGTCCCAATAGCAATATGCTGGGACTCTGGATTACTAGCCTAGTGACAATACCACTACGCCATCGCCTCCCCCATTATATGGTATCGGAGCCACAATAGGAAAAGCTCTGACAAAGTAATTGAAGCCATATCTATCCATCTAACTAACCTTGACTAAATATCACTTTTTAACTCTATGCATCAATCCACGCATCTACAGCAGCATCTCTATCCTATTGCAATAATATTGGGAAAAATGAAAAAAAAATATTGTTAGATTCTCCAGCTGACAGAATGCGATATTTTCGATCTTAAGTCATTTCCAGCATAGTATGCTTGATAGGATTATGTGGTTAAGTAGTGGTCCTCAAAATGTTTAGGATCTGTACCTAAATTCTCATTTTACTCTTCAATTGTATTGAATTATTAAAATACAAAGTAATTAAATATTGGCCTGAACGGGAGTACAGATCTGTTTCTGCAGAATGTCACAAGACCACAAGGGTGAATTTATTAGGAGAGATTACATATACTCAGCTTTTATTCCCTGCACAATAAACTGCAAGAGGAAATTCAATTGAGAACCTTAGTATTTTGAATACAACTCATCGACTAGACTTGGCAGAAACATTTTCGGATCGTGAGGGACTCTCCGATGTGGAGCATAACCTTAAAATCAGAGCCAGGCCATTCATCTGGATGGAGTTAAAACACAAGTAGCCGTTAATTATTGAATGGCGGAAAAAGCTCAAGTCACACTCTGGCCCACTTAGATTCTTGCATTTCTTTAATTTGAGAAATGAAATAAGCTGTTTTTTAAAATTATGAGAACATGTTGCATTTTTTGCCATATATTCTTTTATTATAGAAGACTGTAGTATAAGATTTGATAAGGTAGAAGTAATTTGTGCCCCCTTCTAAGTGGGAACAGACCAGGCAACACATATCTTGTTATGAATCGACTGTATTGAGGTCAGCGTCAGGGAAACATTATTAAGAATTTAGATAAACGATAGTCACAAACTCAGGCAGTGATTAACAGTCTAACACATATACTAGCCATATTAGAGACCGGACAGCAGAGCGCACAACTTTTTCTCTTGGAACTTCTGGTCTTCATTTTTTTTGTCTCTGTCTCTCTGTCTCTCTTGTCCCGTGTCGTGGCTGTTTGAAAATCAGTCTGGCTGATTTAATTTATCCTGGCTGCTATCAATGAACCCTCCCTTGTCCGAATCATCTTGCGTCTTGTGACAAAGGATGTCTTCCTTAACCAACCAATGATCATTCTTTGACAGGTGCTAACCTTTTGGATTTAACTAGGTAATATCTCTTTGTGTTGACCAGTTTATCTCAATGCTTTTACATTTAGTCATTTAGTAGAACAGAACTTGAGTAGCTGAAAATAGACGTTGTTGAAGCGTTTTGTCTTGCACTCATCAGGACAACCGCAAGAATTACAAATGTAAAGAGAAAAAACTTACACTGCGTGAGAAGACAGTGCTGATTGGTTGGCAAGCGAACTCTGATTGGTAGAGGCGTTGCCATAGCGAAGTAACCGTTTATGGTGACTTACAGTTAACAGCAAAGCTTTGTTTTAAATTTAAACCAGGCAGCTTGACTCTGATTGGTCTGAGGATTGAACCAACGTATGGCTGTCACTTATTTTGTTCAGCTGAAACAGCTGCAATGTTTGTTCCTATTCTTTCCGTCTGCAAAGAACAGGGCCATGTGAATTATTATGTATAGCCTCCAGTATGTTCTCATGCACCTCACTGCGAGCACCACTGACAATCTTAAATTGGTCATCAGCGTATTTCCTAGCACACTGTAGATTATTTAGCAAATGTTGTCCGATCGTGGAATCACATCTAATGTTGGACGCTGTGTTTTGGGTTTTGCAAGTATTGGCTAGTTGGGTACAGCCCATATCCTCTCGTTGCAAACAGCAAAGAGGATGCAATCCTCCAGTCTCATGGACGTGCAGCCTATATACCAGGTATCACACTAGCATTCAAATTCATATATCATATTACTCATTTGTGTGTTAGGAAGAACGTCTTTTTGGCTTGATCGCGGTACCCTGTTAGTGGTGAACACCGCACGCGTTGCTGCTGCATAGTCGCAGCATGAAACAGCCAGCTTTACTTGTTGGTCAAATTTTTGATATATTACCCTTCTAGGGTAACTTCAGGTAGACTGGGGACTGTTCAGGACTGACAAAAACGGCCTTCATAAGTTTGCGTGATATCGAGTAAGAAATTATCTGATCAGGGTAGCCATTATCAGGCAGGATGTCTTTGATTCGCCCTATTTCAGCATCAAGCTTGCATGATGAGAAAATGGCTCGGACCCTACTGATGGAGTTGCCGATAAGGCCAATCTATAGCGCATGGAACGGTAAAAATAGCAGTACGAGCATTGACAAATGAAGCCTTGTTTGTGGTAAACCATGGTAGAGACCCCCTGAACAGATCTATCAACTCGTAGTTCAAGAAAAGGGAGCTCATTTGACTTCTCCATTTCAAATAAGAATTTGAGCTGAGGGTTCAACCAGATCAGACGTGTAAGGAATAATTGTATGAAGCTGGCGATTCAAAAATATAGCAAATGTAGAACCTACGTATTAGAAATATTCCAGAGTGAGGAGGTTTGGTGTCATTCCATCAAAGACACGTTTCTCATGGAACCCAACAAAGATGTTTGCGAGAGCAGGGACTAGAAGGGATCGCATGGCAGCGCCATCTATTTGGGCATACATGGTATTACCCTCATTGCCTGCCTCGACGTTCGATATCATCGGTAAATTTTGGAATTTCACCCCATGTTCCAATATCAAAAAAGCAGTGGGCCCTGCACTGAACCTTGGGTAACACCACTGTCTACCATCCTTCATTCTGAAAGTCAACCAATTAACAGGGCGCATTGCTTTATTTCTTGAAGCCATTTTTTAATCCAAGCTGACATTCATCCTCATATACTGTGAGCATTAATTTTGTTACCCAGCCTTTTTGCGGTGCTTTGTCACAAATTTTATTAAAGCCATATACACAACATCGTTGGCATTCCCTTCATCAATCTTCTCTGTTACTTCAACCAAAGAAATCAATTAGATTAGTCAAGTATGCTCTGCCTTTTTTTGCAAATCCGTTCTGGCTCCCTCTGATTAACTCGCATAAATTCAACTGCCTGTTGATTTTGTTTTTCCTTGATGACTGTTTCTAAAACCTTGCTCACCTTCACTGTTAAACAGACCGTCCTGTAGTTACTTGGACTGGCGTAACACACATTCTTAAGTAAGACTGTTGCATATGCCACTCAGGAGTCCTGTGGTTCCTTCCCTTTATCTAGAAAAGGTTGGACGTTTACGACAAATATTTCCACGATCTCACTTTCACTTCCAAGGAGATGTAATCCATCCAGACCCAGAAATCGACCCACTATGAGCAAAGCCACCCGTTGCAATGCATCCTGCATAGCAGTTTTCACCGCATACATTATCTCTAACACCTCTGCTTCTTACAATAATTTGTCAGCATCTACTTCCTGAGTAAACACAGAGGCAAATGGATCAATCTGTTTACCAGACTTGTCCTGCAGGTCTAAGGATGTTTAAGATGAGAGTGGCTGCCCTTCACGTCAAGGCAGCATTTGAACGAGTATGGCATCAAGGAGCCCCAAGAAAGCTAGAGTCAATGAAAATAAGGAGTAAACATTCTACTGGTTAGAGTCATACATAACACAAAGGAAGATGCTTGTGCTTGTTGGCGATCAATCATCTCAGTCTGAGGACATCACTGCAGGAGCCTACGATCTTTCCTCCATCATATGGACGTAACTGGGAATGCTCACTGATGATTGCACAATGTTCAGTACCATTTGCGACTCGTCGGATAGTGAAACATCCGTATCCAGATGCAGCCAGACATGAACTCATCCAGACGTTTGCTGATAAATGGCAAGTAACATTCACGCCACACAAGCACCAGACAATGACCATCTCAAGCAGGGCGCGCTCCCTTTAATGCTCAATGGCACTACCATCGACGAATCTCCCAGTATCAATATCCTGGGGACTACCATTGACCTGAAACTGAAATGGAACAGTCATATAAATATTGTGGATGCAATAGAAGGTCCCTCATGTACTACTCCATAAAGTCTGTATACCATTTACACGGCACAAGTCAGGAGTGTGATTGAATAATCTCCAATTGCCTGGATGAAAACAACACTCAAAAAGCTCAACACCATTCAGGACAAAGTATTGCACTTGATTTTCACCCCATTCATCACCGACGCACAGTGGCAGCAGCATCTACAAGATGCACTGCAGCAACTCACCAAGTCTCCTTCGAAAGCATTTTCCAAACCCGTGAACTCTACCACCCAGAAGGACAAAGACAGCATATGCTTGGGAATTTCATCACCTGCAAGTCCTCTGCGAACCACACACCATCCTGACTTGGAGGTATACCACCGCTGTTTGACTTGTTTTGTCAAAGTCCTGGTCCTCCCTTCCCAACAGCACTATTGGTTTACCTACATCTCAAGGACAGCAGTAGTTCAAGAAGACAGCTCACCATCACCTTCCCAAGGGCAATTAGAGATGGACAATACCTGCTGGCTTAGGTAGCGACGACCACATCCCATAATGGTGAATGGATATTGGGGAATATAGGACAAGGTGGCATAGCCTAAAAATAGTGGCAGACCTTTCAGGGGCTAAAATAGGAAACACTTCTCCAGACATAAGGTGACAGATGTTTGTGACACTCTTCTACACATAGCAATTGACGTTGAATCAACTGCATGCACTAAAGCAGAGATTTATAGATTTTTTTCAAATCCAAAGATTTTATTTTTTTATTTTTATTTATTTAGAGATAGAGCACTGAAACAGACCCTTCGGCCCACCGAGTCTGTGCCGATCAACAACCACCCATTTATACTAACCCTACAGTAATCCCATATTACTTATTACCTACCTGCACTAGGGGCAATTTACAATGGCCAATTTACCTATCGCCTGCAAGTCTTTGGCATTTGTGGGAGGAAACCGGAGCACCCGGTGAAAACCCGCGCGGTCAGAAGGAAAACTTGCAAACTCCGCACAGGCAGTACCCAGAATTGAACCCAGGTCCCTGGAGCTGTGAGGCTGCGCTGCTAACCACTGCACCACTGTGCCGCCCTATGCGGAAGAAGGGGCAAAGGGTGGAATATAGTTAGGTCACAGATGTGCCATCATCTCACAAATTGGTAGAAGAGGCTGGAGGGGGTTAAAGATTTTCTCCTGTTCCTAGGTTCCTATGCTCCACCTTGCCTAGGGAAACTATTAGTTACATCGATTATGCACTGAAACGGGGGTAGAGTCATCGAGTCGGACAGTATAGAAACAGGGCCTTTGGCCCACCTTGTCCATGCCGGCCAAAATGCCTATCTACACTAATCCCACCTGCCTGCATAAATTTTATATCCCTCTATGCCTTTCTGATTCAAGTACCTGTTCAGATGCCTCTTAAATGTCGCTACTATTCCTGCCTCCACCACTCCCTCGGAAAGCTCATTCCAGATACCCACTATTCTTTGTGTGAAAAATTTACCCCTTTGATCCCCTTTAAACATCCTCCCTCTCACCTTAAATCTTTGCCCTCTAGTTTTAGTCACCTCTACCATGGCAAACAGACTCTGGCTATCGACCCTATCTGTGCCTCACACAATTTTATGTACCTCTCTCATGTCCTCTCTTAGCCTTCTTCTCTCCAGGGAAAACAGACCCAGCCTATCCAATCTCTCTTTATTACTCAAGCCCTCCAAACCTGGCAACATCTTTGTGAATCTATTCTGCACCCTCTCTAGCTTAATCACATCTTTCCTGTAGTGCGGGGACCAGAACTGCACATAGTACTCCAAATGCGGCCTAACCAACGTTATGTATAGCTGTAACATGACGTCCCAATCTGGTACTCAATGCCTCAGCCAATGAAGGCAAGCATGCCATATACCTTCTTCACCACCCTGTCTACCTGTGTTGCCACTTTCAGGGAACTATGTACTTGCACCCCAAGTTGTCTCTGTACAACAACACTCCCCAGGGCACTGCCATTCACTGTATGTGTCCTGCCCTGGTTTAACTTCCTAAAATGCATCACTTCACACTTCCCTGCCTTAAATTCCATCCACCACTCCCTTGTCCACTTTCCCAGTTGATCTATATCCTGTTGTAACCTTAGGCAACCTTCTTCACTGTCCACTATACCCCCAAATTTGGTGTCATCTACAAAGTTACTAATCATGCCCCTTACATTCACATCCAAGTCATTAATATATACGACAACAGAAGAGGGCCCAGTACCGATCCCTGTAGCACATCACTGGTCACCGGGCTCCAATCTGAAAATTAACCCTCCACTACCACCTTCTGCCTCCTATCACCAAGCCAATTTTGTATCCAATTTGCTTGCTCAGCCTGGATCCCATGTTTTTGAACCTTCTGGACCAGCCTACCATGTGGTACCTTGCCAAAGGCCTTGCTAAAGTCCATGTAGACAACGTCCATCGCCCTGCCCTCGTCAATCCTCTTGGTCACCTCCTCGAGGAACTCAATCAAATGATGATTTCCCAGGCACAAAGCCATGCTGACTATTCGTAATCAGACCACGCCTTTCCAGATGCATATAAATCCTGTCTCTCAGAATCCCTTCCAATAACTTTCCCACCACTGATGCAAGGCTCACGGGCC
Source organism: Heterodontus francisci (assembly GCF_036365525.1). Lineage (NCBI taxonomy): Eukaryota > Metazoa > Chordata > Chondrichthyes > Heterodontiformes > Heterodontidae > Heterodontus > Heterodontus francisci. Next base: position 15,070,016 of record NC_090415.1, read on the forward strand.
TGTAGTTCCCTGGCTTATCCCTGCTGCGCTTCTGAAATAAAGGCACAACATTAGCTATCCTCCGGTCTTCCGGTACCTCACCCGTGGCTAACGATGATACAAAGATCTCTTCCAGTGCCCCAGCAATATCCTCACTTGCTTCCCATAGCATCCTAGGATACACCTGGTCAGGCCCTGGGGATTTATCTACTTTAATGCGCTTCAGAACCTCCAACACCTCCTCCTTTGTAATATTCATATGCTCCAGGATATCGGCGTTCCCTCCCTTGAACTCATTAGCTTCCATGACCTTCTCCACGGTAAATACTAACGAGAAATATTCATTTAAGACCTCGCCTATTCACGGGGCTCCACACATAGATTGCTACACTGATCCTTAAGGGGACCTACTCTCTCCCTAGCTACCCTTTTACTCTTAATATACTTATAGAATCTTTTAGAATTCTCCTTTATCTTATCTGCCATGGAAATCTCATGAATATTTTCGCCCTCCTAATTTCCTTCTTAAGTGTAGTCCTACATCCCCTATACTCCTCGAGGGACTCCCCTGATCCAAGCTACCTATACCTGACATATGCCTCCTTCTTTGTTCTGACCAGACCCCCAATATCCCTCGTCAACCAAGGTTCCCTAAACTTGCCAGCCTTGCCCTTCCATCGAACAGGAACATGCCAGTGCTGAACTCTTCTTATATCACTTTTTAGTTTAGTTTAGTTTAGAGATACAGCACTTTAACAGGCCCTTCGGCCCACCGAGTCTGTGCCGACCATCAACCACCCATTTATACTCATCCTACACTAATCCCGTATTCCTATCACATCCCCACCTGTCCCTATATATTTCCCTACCACCTACCTATACTAGGGGCAATTTATGATGGCCAATTAACCTATCAACCTGCAAGTCTTTGGCATGTGGGAGGAAACCGGAGCACCCGGAGGAAACCCACGCAGACACAGGGAGAACTTGCAAACTCCGCACAGGCAGTACCCAGAATCGAACCCGGGTCCCTGGAGCTGTGAGGCTGCAGTGCTTTTAAAAGCCTACCACTTGCCAGACGTCCCATTACCTGTAAAAAGCCTCTCCCATTGAACTTTTGAGAGTTCCTGTCTCATGCCATCGAAATGAGCCTTGCCCCAATTTAGGACTTCAATCTGAGGACCAGTCCTATCATTTTCCATAACTATCTTTAAGATATTAGAGTTATGGTCACTGGCCCCAAAGTGCTCCCCCACTGACACATCAACCACCTATCCATCCTCATTTCCTAACAGGAGGTCGAGTGTAGCCCCTTCTCTAGTAGGGCTATCCACATACTGCTTCAGAAGGCTCTCCTGGACACACTTAATAAATTCTTCCCCATCTGATCCCTGAGCACTAAGACAGTCCGAGTCAATATTAGGGAAGTTAAAATCACTACTATTACAACCCTATAATTCCTACACCTATCTGTGAATTCCCTACATATATGCTCCTCCACTTGCTCTGACTATTGGGGGGCCTATGGTGTAATCCCATCAAAATGATCACCCCTTTCTTATTTCTACCCATATGGCGGTGCTGGACGTTCCTCTCAGGATATCCTTTCTAAGTACTGCCGTGATGTTCTCCCTAATCAATAGTGCAATTCTCCATCCTCTCTTACCTCCACCTCTGTCGCGCCGGAAATATCGGTACTCAATAAAAATGAGCTGCACATCCTGCTGATCCCTCACCAAGTTTCTGTAATAGCTTTAATATCACAATCCCATACATCGATCCATGCTATGAGTTCATCTGTTCATCTGCCTTATCTCTAAGGCTTATAGCATTAAAGCAAATGCAGTTTAGCCTAGCAGACCTTCCACGCTCCCTGCCCTGCCCCTGCCCGACCTGCCTACTGGACTTGATTGCTTTAACCTCTACATTTGCCACAACTATCTCATCTGTGACAGTACTTCTTTGGGTCACCCCCAACCTCCCCCCCGCAAGACTAGTTTCCAATCTCCAAAGTAGTGCTAGCAAACCTCCCCGCAAGGATATTGGTCTGCCGCCAGATTAGATGCAACCCGTCCTTCTTGTACAGGTTACCTCATCACCAGAAGAGATCCCAATGATCCAGGTAGCTGAAGCCCTCCAGCCTACACCAGTTCTTCAGCCATGCATTCATTTGCCTAATCCTCCAATTCAGACCCTCACTAGCACGTGGCACAGGAAGTAATCCTGAGATTACAACCCTAGAGGCCTTGCTTTTTAACTTTCTGCTTAACTCCCTATATTAATTTTGCAGGACCTCATCTCTTTTCCTGCCTATATCATTAGTACCACTATGCACCACGACCTCTGACTGCTCACCGTCCCCTTTCAGAATGTCCTGCAGCGGTTCCGAGACATCCTTGACCCTAGCACCAGGGAGGGAACATACCATCCTGGAGTCCAGGGTTAAAGAGAACCTTCCACTGAAGTTATTTTGCTCGATCAGAAGAATCCCCGAACTTCCCCAGGCAGGTCAATGTAGAAGGCAACACCATCCAGGCACCATAAGCCCTATGCTTTGCTATCCCCATTGCAAAGTGTTTGCTTCGTTCCGCTTTTCCTTCCTAATGTTGGCACTATCCAGTTATCATCACCTCATTACACCTAAAATTAAACATTCTGTTCCCTAATTCTGACTTTCCCGCCAATGAAGTCCTGCTATCGTCGTAAGAGGCGCTTATTATCTTTTTTAACCCTTGGATTGTTATTCCTCCATAACACATCCATTATTAACCACATTATTGGTACGGAAATATGAGTAACCTTTTGACAATATTTGGGAAGTTTGCATGTATTATTTGAATCCAGTGTGTTGCCTACTGGTGGTCACGTAATTTCTCCCTTCCACTCTATTATTTTGGGATACTTTTAACTTATATTCAATTAAGATCCCATTGTGGGGGAGCTCAGAAACTCCTGCTGATCAATTTTAAGTTGGATGGTGCCACTAAACGGCGGTGCTCATCTGATACTATTTCTGCGCCCCTACCAATATTCAATCACGTTCAAGGTATTATAAACTGAAAAAAAATGGACGGCAGTTAAAATGCCTGGCCGATTCACTTTCACCTATTTTACACCAATCATTTAAAGATAAAATCATACAATTCGGTTCCAAACCGATCATCTGCAGGGAAGGAAAGTTAACTAGGCAATTCAGAATAGTTTACTATTTTTTCCTGGATCATTTCCAAAATTGGCACAAATCATTTATTAGCCACTTGGAACACTATTGTGCTTGTCGTGATGTAAGCTAATGCTACTTGACTAGTAATGAGGAGACATTAACTAATACACAAGAGTATGCATGTTAAAATTTCATTATGTCCATTGGTGAATTTGAATTCAGTTTTCAAAATGTGGTGGTGAGACAAGATGATATGACTAATAAGTGAGCATGACATTGCTGGACTGTTGTAGAGTCCAAATTTATTTAAATGAGGAAATCTGTCAAACAGTTTTCCTAAATGTGATTCCAGTCATACAGCGACATGCTTTACTATTCACGGCTCTTTAATGTGTCAATCCGCCAAACTGTTACCAGCGGTTGAAGACGAATGCCTAGCAGCATCATTTGTTGGCAGTTAGGGATAGGAATAAATAGGAGCCTCGCCAAATATGCCCACATCATCGAAATGAAGAAACACTTACTTCTAACTGCATGTTCCTGCTGTCGCTATTGTATCCACATCTGACATGGTTTTGCAAAGTTATTTATAATTCAGAACTGCCATGATGGCATCTGTTTAATACCTTTCACCCACACACAGTTTAAATTTGCTGCGGAACATTGTCAATTCTGGATATAAGTTCATTGGATCTGAAATTCAAGTTAGGTGAGGATGCTAACAGGTGGTATAGAAAATGTGTCGTTAGACGTTTAGTCTAATATTTGGTTTTGTTAACTTCAATGGAACCTAATATCGTCTAGGGCTTTAATTCACTCGAGTAGATTTTAACTTTGGGAGATTATGAAAAATGTGCGATATTGAATTGGTAACCAATTATACGATCCACTAGAATACCCATTCAGTTGACTTTAACATGTTTCATGGTTCATGAATTCCAAATATCGTCCATATTAAAACATCACTTCAACGTGAAAGCAACCCACTATATTTTAAACTTCAATTTAAATTTATTTGATAGTTACTTGTAACCTGTTTCTTTTTCTTTCAGTTGAATTGTTGAAGCAAATGAGTCTGGAAGCGTACATCAAGAAAGTCAATGAAAAAATACCTGTCTTCTGAGGCACCGTCGCATCACGATGAATTTATTGTCAGTGTTGTCTGGTACACGTTTCATAAATTAAATTATGCATCTATTTGTCGATATATTCAACTTTAAATGATTCACATATCCATCCAGTTTTTGATTGCCTTGAAATTTTGGCTGAGCAAAACAAGCAGTCCCATTTGTGTAGACAAGATGCTGCTTAGTGACAATTTATGTTGATGCTTTACTCTATCTATCTATCTATCTATCTATCTATCTATCTATCTATCTATCTATCTATCTATCTATCTATTTATCTATCTATCTATCTATCTATCTATCTATCTATCTATCTATCTATCTAACTATCTCTGTCTCTCTCTGTCTGTCAGTAATTTTCTGGACCCTCTGATCTCACTCCATCGTTATGTCTTTGTGTGTGCATATATGACTATGGTTCTTCCTGTGTAGCCCAACTTAAAGAGCGTCTACCTCTCATGCTGCGATTTTATTTGATCTAATGGCCTAAGTTAATTCGATAGAAGGTTTTGGAAACTGTGCCAGACAGGTATAAGGAGGGATGACAGTAGATTCATAGAAACATAGAAACAAAGAAAGCAAGAGCAGGAGTAGACCATTCGGCCCTTCGGGCCTGCTCCATCATTCAAAAAAGATCTTGCCTGATCATTTAATTCAGTACCCTTTTCCCACTTTCCCCCACTTGATCCTTTCAGCATTAAGCAATATATCTATCTCCTTCTTGAATATATTTATAACTTGGCCTTCACTGCCTTCTGCGTAGAGAATTCCATAGGTTTACCATCCTCTGAGTGAAGAGGTTTCTCCCCATCTCGCCTCTAAATGGCATACCTGGTATCCTGAGACTGTGACCCCTGGTTCTGGACTCCCCAGCCATCAGGAACATTCTCCGTGCATCTAGCCTGTCACGTCCTGTTGTAATATTATAGGTTTCTATGAGATTCCCTCTCATTCTTCTAAACTCCAGTGAAGATAGGCCTAGTCGACCCAATCTCTCCTCATATGTCAATCCTGCCATACCAGGAATCAGCCTAGTAAATCTTCTTTGCACTCCCTCCATGGCAAGAACATCCTTCCTCAGATAAGGAGACCAAAATTGCAAGCAATACTACAGCTGTGGTCTCACCAAGGCCCTGTATATCTCCAGTAAGTCATCTTTGCTCCTGTATTCAAATCCTCTTGCAATAAAGGCCAACATACCATTCGCCTTCCTCACTTCTTGCAGCACCTGAATGCTTGCTTTCAGCGACGGGTGTATAAGCACACCCATGTCTTGTTGCACCCCCTCCCCTTTTCCGAATCTATCTCTATTCAGATAATAATGTGCCTTTCTGTTTTTACAATTAAAGTGGATAACCTCACATTTATCCACATTATACTGCATTTGCCATGCATTTTCCCACTCACCCAGCTTGTCGAAATCACATTGGAAACTCTTTTCATCCCCCTCGCAGCTCACATTCCCCCACGCCGCCCGCAATTTTGTATCAACTAGAAACTTAACTCGGAAATGTTCCATTTAATTCGCTCACCGAAGTCATTAATGTATATTGTGAATAGCTGGGGTTCAAGCACTGATCCCTGTTCTACCCCACTAGTCACTGCCTGCCAGCCAGAAAAATACCCGTTTATTCCTACTCTATGATTCCTGCCTGTCAACCAATTCTCAATTCTTGCCAGTACATTACCCCCAATGCGACGTGTTTTACTTTTGCACACTAACTTCTTATGTGGGACCTTATCAAAAGCCTTCTGAAAATCCAAACACACTACATCCTCTGTTTTTCCTTATCTATTCTACAAATTACATCCTCAAAACACTCCAGTAGATTTGTTAAGCATGATTTCCCTTTCGTAAACTCATGCTGACTTTGTCAAATCCCGTTTATGCTTTCCAGGTGTTCTGCTATCACATCCTTTATAATATACTCTAGCATTTTTCCCATTATTAATGTAAGGCTAACTGGTCTGTAATTCCCTGTTTTTTTCTCTCCCTCATTTTTATAAATAGTGTGGTTATATTTGCAACCCTTCAATCTGCAGGAACTGCTCCAGAGACTATAGAATTTTGGAAGATGCCCAACAATGCGATAGCTAGTTCCAGGGACACTTTCTTTAGTACTCTGGGATGTAAATCATCAGGCCCTCGGGTTTTGTCAGCCTTTAACCCGATTAAATTTCCTAGCACTTTTCCTTTTTACTAATGCTGATTTCCTTCAGTTCCTCCCTCTCATTAGACCCTTGGTTCCCGAACATTTCTGGGAAGTTATTTGTGTCCTCTAATATGAAGACTGGCCCAAGGTTAATCGTTTCCCATTTCTTTGTTACACATTCTAAATTCCCCCGTTTTTGACTGCAAGGGACCTGCATCAATGAAAAATAAACACTAAGAATTTACAAGGTTTTAGTGGATGTAAACTAAAAATTAGGGAATACCAGAGATTTCCAGAAAGTATTACCCGAGTGAATTTAAACTCTGGTACCAACATTAGGTTGAAAGAAAGGGGTGAGCAATATATACGCTAATGAAACTGAATATGGTTCCTTGGGCATACTCAATGCTTAGTTGGTGAAAGTTGCGACTTATACAACGTTGTGTTCCAGCAAAGAGGCAGTTCAGCATGTGGGGAGGTAGAATTATATGTCCATTATTTATGCAAGTTGAGACACTGAAACCAGGAATTTCTAGACTGGCTTGGTTAACATCTGCAGTGGGTTAGCTCTTGGAATGTGCAACTAAAGACATTGGCAGAAAATCGAAATTAATTTGGGTTTACTGCCGAGAATCAGTATTTATAAGTGGAAGTCTTTATTTGCGGAATTACCAGAAGTAGTGGAGGGACTGGGTAGCACGGTTGACTCGAGGGCTAGCATATGCTTCAGAATAGCATCAACAACGCGAGATAAATTTCCAATCCAGTCTGAGGAAGGCAACAGAAAACCACTTCATATACCTTTTCTCCATTCATGCTCATCTCTGCTGAGTGGAGAAGTGCAGATGTCCAGTTCTAGTGTAGACCACCATCACCACCTAAGGTATTATTGCAGCGATTGTCTATGGATGTTGATTATGCAGATTTATAGAAGGCATTCAATAAGGTTCTACGTAAAAGTCTATTAGGTCAAGTTAAATCTTTGAACTGAAGGCAAATATCTAACCTTGTTAGGATATGGGAGTGTGAATAGAAAATATATGGTTGAGGTAATGTTCTATTACTTGGGTATTGCTGAAAATAGAGACATGTTGTTGATGTTTTCCTCTTGCAATCATCATGACAATCCGCAAGAATATCAATAAAGGGAAGACAACCACACTATAACATATCAGAAGAGAGTGTGGATTGGTTGTCAAGTGAATTCTGCTTGAGAAAGGCGTTACCATGGAGAATGGGCCAGTTTACAGTGACTGACAGTTAACTTCCAAGCTTTGTTTGAAATTTAACCCAGGCAGCTTGACTCTGACTGGTCAAGGCGATGTCCTGAGGAATTAACCAACAAATGGCTGTCAAGTGTTTTGCTTAGCTGAAACAGCTGCAATGTTTGTACATTGTTTTTTTTCTTTCTGCAAAGGAGAGGGCCCTGTGTACTAATATATGTTGTTTTCCCTTCTTTGATTTTCTTGCACATTGTCCAGATGAGTGCACGACGAAAAGTTTCGACAACATGTCTCTATTTTCAGCAATACTCAAATCATGTTATATAGTCGATTTCAAGGAAACAAATAAAGCTGTCGCGCAATGATCTGCCCCTGGCCTTCAGCTCTTTACGAGATGTGTTAATAAAGTGGACAATGCAATTGCGAGCCATATATCCAACATTGTTGATGAGACAAAGATTGGGGCGTAGTATGTACTATAGACATGAGTATAAAATTACGATAAACATTCATAGATTAAATGAATGCCCAAAATATTGGCGAATTTCAATGCAGGGAGTTATATGTTCATCTATTTTAAACCAACACCGGGTAGATCTGAACATTTATTTTGAAATGGTGAAGAGTAATATATCGTGAGGTCCAAAGAAATTTAGTTATCGCTGCACACAGATCTGTAATATAAAGTGGCTATGCAAAAAAAGTTTCCAAAAACTCTAACGACGTGTATGCCATTGTATTTAACGAGCTAGAATATAAAGAGGAAATGTTTTGCAGAGCTATACAAAGACCTGTGTACAAAGATCACAAGTGTGTACAATTCTGGCACTACAACTTAGAAGAGCCTTCGAAGGAATGCAGCTGAGATTCAACAGAATGTAACCGGGTTTCAAGGAGTTAACTCATGCAGAGCGATTACATACACTTGCTTTCTATTCCCAAAAATATAAAACAAAAATGCTTAAGTGTTGATTTGAATGAGACTTTTAGAGTTTTGAAAGGAATTAGGAGTCAGGGGTTGGGTAGAGGGACAAAAATCTCTTACTCTGGGTGAGGGTCCAGAAAAAGAGACGGAACAATCAGGAAAGGAGCTCGGAAATATTTATTCGATAAAGGGAAGTAGAAATAAGGAATATTCTCCCACAAGAGGCTGTCGATGTTATCTCGAAAAATATTTCTTTTAATATGAGATCCATTCATTTTGCTAGCCAAAGATGCTAATGGATAAGGGGTGAAGTTGGGTGGATGTCGGAAGGATATATATCATCCAGGATTTCTTTGGATTGCGAGACAGACACGAGCGGTGGCAGGGCTTGCTCTTGGTGCTTTATTCCAATATCGAAGTATACATTTGGAGGCTTGCTACATGTCAATCGAGAATGTCATCGAGGGATGGCAGTAATTGAAGAAGGTGAAGCATCGTTTTTTTTAATTCATTCATGGAATGTGGGCGTCACTGCCTATGCCAACATTTATTGCCCATCCCTAATTGCCCTTGAGAAGGTGATGAGCTGCCTTCTTGAACCGCTGCAGTCCATGTGAGGTTTGGAAGGAAGTGGCAGGATTTTGACCCAGCGGCAGTGAAGGAATGGCGATATAGTTCCAAGTCAGGATGGTGTGTGACTTGGAGGGGAACTTGCAGGGGGAGGTGATGTTCCCATGCATCTGCTGCTCTTGTCCTTCTTGGTGGTAGAGGTCACGGGTTTGGAAGGTGTTGTCTAAGGAGCCTTGGTGCATTGCTGCAGTGCATCTTGTAGATGGTATACACTGCTCCACTGTGCGTCGGTGGTGGAGGGCGTGAATGTTTGTAGATGGGGTGCCAATCAAGCGGGCTGTTTTGTTCCGGATGGTGTCGAGCTTCTTGAGTGTTGTTGGATTCTTGAGGGACTACAGGCTTAGGCCTGGAGTGAAAGATATATTTATGGATGGGCATGACGTGAAAACCGTTTTTTTTTAACTGAAAATACAAAATGTGGACCACGTATGTTCTAAATTGAGGGCAATGAGGAGGTAATAATTTTTATTCGATAACTGATGGCTGGTCAATAGCAGGCATCAATGTGGCCCTGTCCATTTGTAGCCATGTTTATGGACCACTACCCGCCAGCCATTAGTGAAAAAAGAGATGTCAGTATAAGAGTGGGCAGAGGAGACCAATGCAGGATATAGGGCAGGCAGGAGATGGATTGGATGTGGGCGAAAACGAAATGTAAAGCAAGTATAGAGCACCAAATGAGGTGAGGAATTTTCTACTAACTGGAGCTTAAACCGTTACAGTGTTCCACAAATGTACAAAATATCTTTAGAGGCGAAAAGTCTGCACGAGTGGATATAGGAATCAGCAGTGGCTCTTGGAATTCTGGGGAAGAAAGTACCAGCAGAAAAGACAAGTAACAAGAGATAATGCAAAGGAAATCCATGAACAAAGAGAAAATTGGGTAGGTGCTCCAAGAAAGTGCTATAGATCAGTCACATGTCAACAGCATCAATAACTAACAGAGCTGTTCTAAACCTTGCCCGCAGAAGGATGGAAAGCAATAGTAGTCTGGACAGAAGTAGGCATAGAACATAGAACATAGAAAAATACAGCACAGAACAGGCCCTTCGGCCCACGATGTTGTGCCGATCCTTTGTCCTCTGTCAAGGACAATTTAATCTATACCCCATCATTCTCCTTTATCCATATACCTATCTAAAAGCCGTTTGAAAGTCCCTAAAGTTTCTGACTCAACAACTTCCCCAGGCAACGCATTCCATGCCCCGACCACTCTCTGGGTAAAGAACCTTCCCCTGACATCCCCCTTATATCTCCCACCCTTCACCTTAAATTTATGACCCCTTGTAACGCTTTGCTCCACTCGGGGAAAAAGTTTCTGACTGTCTACCCTATCTATTCCCCTGATCATCTTATAAACCTCTATCATGTCACCCCTCATCCTTCTCCGTTCTAATGAGAAGAGGCCTAGAATGTTCAGCCTTTCCTCGTAAGACTTATTCTCCATTCCAGGCAACATCCTGGTAAATCTCCTCTGCACCCTCTCCAAGGCTTCCACATCCTTCCTAAAATGAGGCGACCAGAACTGCACACAGTACTCCAAATGAGGCCTTACCAAGGTCCTGTACAGCTGCATCATCACCTCACGGCTCTTAAATTCAATCCCTCTGCTAATGAACGCTAACACCCCATATGCCTTGGATGACAATCGAGCGTTTTACTGTCAGGAAAACAATGAAACTAGAAGTAGCATGCCATAGTCCAGCAGTTGTAACAGGAGCATCCAACGGAGAAGAAAAAGCTCATCACTCATCTCTCAGAAGTAATTGGAAGTAGTCCTGGTATTTAGTTTAGGAACATACTAACTGTTCACAATACTCAGCAACAAAGAATTCAATAGCGAGGTCATGTGGGAACAGACCTACCTATCTGTCGGTCTATCTGTAAGTCTATCTATCTATCGATCTTCCTCACTATCTATCTATCCTTTATATTCATCTATCATCGATCCTTCTATAATCTAATATTCAATCTATCTCTCTTTATCTCCCTTTCACGCACTCGTGCGTGCGCACACACACACTCACACATATATATGGCTTTATGGAATATAGATTGAAATATATTTACATATGCACGCACACACACGCACAAAAAAGCACACACACATGTATATTTCGCGAGGTTATGCTGCACCTCTAGAAGGCCCTGGTTCGACCACACTTGGAATATTGTGTTCAGTTCTGGTCGCCTCATTGTAGGAAAGATGTGGAAGCTTTAGAGAGGGTGCAGAGGAGATTTACCAGGATGCTGCCTGGACTGGAGGGCATGTCCTACGAAGAAAGATTGAGGCAGCTAGGGCTTTTCTCATTGGAGCGAAGAAGGATGAGAGGTGACTTGATAGAGGGGTGCAAGATGATGAGAGGCATAGCTAGAGGGGATAGTCAGAGACTTTTTCCCAGGGTGGAAAGGGCTTTCACCAGGGGGCATAATTTTAAGGTAATTGGAGGAAGGTTTCGGAGAGATGTCAGAGGTAGGTTCTTTACACAGAGAGTGGTGGGTGCGTGGAATGCGCTGCCAGCGGTGGTAGTAGAAGCAGATACATTAGGGGCATTTAAGCTACTCTTGGATAGGCACATGGATGATCATAGAATGAAGGGTAGGTAGTTAATTTGATCTTCGAGTAGGTTAATGGTTCGGCACAATATCGTGGGCCGAAGGGCCTGTACTGTGCTTTACTGTTCTATGTTCTCTGTTCTATGTTTAAATCTATCCAATTCGCTATGTATCGATTATTCCAGTAAATATTCTACTCGTGACCACCAAACCTCTAGCTCATTAATGTTCATTACATGTGAGATTATTTCTCTTCAATAATTTAAAGATAGGCCTTTCGCTATATTCAGACCATCGTCTAACTTTCAGGGAAAATTATTTAATTTACCTGTTTGTAATAATAATAATATGTTAACATTATCGGTTTTGCTGGTAAATAACGAGGGTTCCACCGAATATCTAACGTATTTTCTTCGTCTTATAGTTCATGTAATGGTTATGTGGAATCTCGCCTCTGCAGGTACGATAGGCTATTATGTTTCCAACTGCGGATGTGCTATCTGCTAGCACTATTATAATGAAGCCTGATATAGATCCATCGTTTTACTTTCATTGTAATATTATTGATATAAATGAACATTGCAATAACAAGGCAGGTACTTTTGGTAGACTGCATATTATTATGGCACTTACAGAGCGGGCTGTGTTGACTATTGGGATATGTTGGATGCAAACGTTGTTCGTAATCAATTGGGCTGCGGACCCATCAAATCAGCTCCCCATGGTGCCCATTTTGGAGTAGTCTCTGGGTACTTTTGGCTGGATAATGCTGGATGCAAAGGCACTGCGTCGAACTTATTCCTGTGTCCAGCAAACTCGTTGGGAAAACACAACTGCAAACCTAGCGAGGCAGCGTCTGTTATTTGTTCAGGTAAATATGGACTTATTTGAAGAATTTTATGCGGTCATCAACTCTGATTTGAAGAATCATAATACAGATAAGCACAATAATGTATTAATAGCTATCGTACAATCTGGCACTTAGCTAACATACCATATTAGCTGATGATTTCATTTAATGTGGTGTGGGATTCAATCCCATCTTGCGGGACAGTGCAAATGGTGTCCGTTATACATTGAAATTAATGGACCTGAATATCTTACTAGAAGTGTAAAAGGCAACTAATCAGATAGTGCCTGATTTGAGCTATGGCCCAAGACGAATTTCGACCCTGTCTAACTTGCACAACATTCCAGACAGCCGTTTATATATATTTTTTTGCATATCAAAGCCTTGGACTATTATATAGCAATCCAAGTAAGCATTTTGAATTGACAGTCCATTGTAGCTAGCCTGACATTTTCTCCAATCGGCTTTCTTGGAGAACAAGGTGGCGTGTATAATTGTAAATGAATTCATTACCATCCATTTCACAGTATTGGAATTGGTTAAAAATAACTCTAAAGTGTTCTTTCAAGACACTTTTTAAAGATCAGGTTGGAGTGACCACCAAACAATCCTTATGAAAATGAAGTCCTGTCTTTACACTGACGATCTTCTCCATTGTGTTCTGTGGCACTACCACCGTGCTAAAAAGGATAGACACAGATCAGATCTGACAACTCAGACCCGGGCGTCCACGAGGCGCTGTTGGCAATCAAAAGCAAAGTAAGTGTATTCAACCAAAGTATGTTAACGCATGACCCAGCATACCCTTCACTGTACCATTACCATTAAACCATGAGATCAACACTGGTTCAATGAAGAGTGCAGAAGGGATTCCAATAGCAGCACCATGCCTACTTTTGAGGTGACAAGCTGCTAAATCTACAGCACTGGACCACTTCCATTTGTGCCCAAAGTCAA